>NC_048584.1:29801514-30174014 GCF_013265735.2 Oncorhynchus mykiss | reverse complement strand
TGGGCTGGGCTGGTGTATGTGTGTGTGTGTGTGTGTGTGTGTGTGTGTACGTGTGAGAGTGTGTGTGTGCGTGTGTGCGTGTGAGTGTGTGTGCGTGTGTGTGTGTGTGTGTGTGTGTGCGTGTGTGTGCGTGCGTGTGTGTGTGTGTGTGTGTGTGTGTGTGTGTGTTTGTGTGTGTGTGTGTGTGTGTACTCATGATGGCAGGATGTGGCAAAAAGTTCAAGTACTTATATTTTCCCAGCTGACAAAAGAAGAACAGAAACTCAACCTCAATATCATTTTAAACTCATTCAATTTTGGCAAACTCTTTTGACACACTATATCACAATTCCTTGGTATATTTCTTGAAATCTTCATAACTTAATTTGACAGTGAACCTCCTTGTAGCCTACCCTTTTCCCACCCTCCTATCTCCAAATATACGGTAAAACTAAGAGTAGAAAGTTAACAAGTACACCGTAATATCTTGTTATAACTGTCCTTGTTCTTCCTCCTGCCTGTCCACCAACACAGTCATGACTCATAACCCCAGGCTGCTACCATGACAACCATGTCATGTGGCCTGTCCTGTTGATGCACACTAAACACAAAACAGACACTTCACTCCAAGCACATAAAGCCACACTCACACATACACTTTCAGTTTCAGTTGAAGTTCGTTAACCCCCCGCCCCCCATGCAAATGCACTATAATTATGTATATGACGTGTGCGTACATGTGAGCGAGCGTATGTGATGTGCATTAACATGATAATGCTCATGGACCATCCCTAAACTTGTCTTTAATGTCTAATTTCACCAGTTGTGCCAGTTTCTCTCTCTCCCTCTCTGTCTCGTTTGCATGGAAACAGCACCATACTTTATCCTGTAAAGCTGTAAGTGAGTAACTGCTTTTATCCCCCATCAGGTTGACTTTGTACTGTTTTAGTGTCAACAAACTTGTGATGTCTATCAAAATATAAAACACTGTGTGTGTGTGTGTGTGTGTGTGTGTGTGTGTGTGTGTGTGTGTGTGTGTGTGTGTGTGTGTGTGTGTGTGTGTGCGTTCCAGCGTATGTGCATGCATGTGTGTGAGTGTTTTACATTCAGATGTTGGTGTGGTGAGAGAGGCATATGTGTTGGCTTGGTAACCAACCTAGTATCCAGTGGCAACAGAGGTCTATTGAGCAGCCAGCGATGGCTCTGTATTGGCTGCTCTGTGCCCACCACACGCCTGTGTCACAGAGACAGTCCCTATGAAGAGTATTCACATAACAGGCATTGATTACTAAATGGGGTTATTACAGTTCACCAGTCATTGTATAAACAACACTGAGCCTGTATTTAGTCACACCTAGTAATAGGCTTCATCACTATCAGACACTGATGTAACGTTTAGCGATCACAACATAGACACCAGCAACTACAAGAAAACCATCAACTAGTTAACTTGCCTTTTAGCTTTGTCCTCAAAAGAAAATGAGGTCCTGCTTAAGTGTCACTAGAACCAAGGTATTACCTGCTATTTACACATGTTATGTTGCTTAGGAGCTGGAAGTAGAGTTGCCATGTCTGTCGGCGCCATCTTGCCTTACAGGTATACCAGTTGTCAGTACTACGTCAAAGAGAGAGAGAGAGAGAGAGAGAGAGACAGAGAGAGAGAGAGAGAGAGAGAGAGAGAGAGAGATAATTGCATCAGCATGTGTGTTTAGTTAGCTGTCCGTCTATCAGCACCTGTAGCAGCTGATTTTACAACAGTTCTTTGTAAAAAACGACTTATAAACAGAAATCTGCAGGTGGCAGGTGAACACAGCTACCCTTTAATCACACACACACACATTTGAGTCATTTAGCACACGCTCTTATCCAGAGAGACTTACAGTCAGTGCATTCATCTTAAGATAACTAGGTGAGACAACCACATATCACAGTCATAGTAAGTGGCTATAATAGTAATTTCCTCAATAAAGCAGCTGTCAGCAGTCAGTACTAAGAAGTCATGTGAAAACACACACACAACCAAACAACACACACTCACGCGTGCATGCACAGACGCATGCAAGCACAAATTCACCAACAGTTGTCATTGCAGTTCACCAGCCATTGTCTACACAGAACTGAGCCTGTATTTAGTCACACCTGGTAATAGGCTACATCACTATCTGGCACTGATGTCACCTTTAGCGATCACAACAAGACCTGTTTGGGGTTTGGTTACCGCTGACAACGCTCAGCAACATTTTTCCCAATGTGCAAAGTGAGAGTGAAGCCATGATGTTTGTCTCATGGTGTTAAGATCCTTAGCTTGTCTTTCATTCTCACTCTCATCCTCTGTCTCTTCCAGAGAAATACTGAATGAGGTCTGAAGGTCTGAAGGTACTGTATCTATAGCAGAGCTCTTCAACCCTGGACAGTTCCTGGAGAGCTACCCTGCTGTAGGATTTCTCACAGTTGTAACTAACCTGATTCAGTTTATTAACCAGCTATTTGTTAGAATCAGGTGCGCTAGATTAGGGTTGAAGTGAAAACCTACAGGACAGTAGCTCACCAAGAAAAAGTTTCAAGTTTTATTAGTCGCATGTATGCGATACATACATCGTCCAGCGAAATGCTTACTTACAGGCTCCTGAATGGTTGGACAGTCCTGATCTATAGGGACAGACACAACAAGCAGAGGAGGAGTCTTTGTCTCTGTGTCCCGCCAGTAGGCTGTCAGAGCCTGTCCCCCCAGCACTCCTACTCCCCGCTCCCCAGCCCCCCTACTCCACACTCCCTAGCCCCCCTACAGCCCGCTCCCCCAGCCCCCTCCCTTGTTTGGGCCGCTGTGTTCAGAGAGGGCAGATGGCTCATTACCATAAATAGGACAGCTAGAGACAGAAAGAGTGTGAGGGAGAGGGGCCACCACCCCCACACCATCCAAGGGGACCATGATGCCTGCCGCCCAAAAACACAGGAAATAGGAGGCCGTTGCTAGGTGAGGTAGAAACACAATGCTGACTGCCTGACTCTATGACTCCCCCTACCCTCCCATTCGACCTCATCCCAGCTCACGCCCCCTCACCCCCTGCTTTGGGGACAGCGTGTGTGTGTGTGTGTGTGTGTGTGTGTGTGTGTGTGTGTGTGTGTGTGTGTGTGTGTGTGTGTGTGTGTGTGTGTGTGTGTGTGTGTGTGTGTGTGTGTGTGTGTGTGTGTGTGTGTGTGTGCTCTCTGCTCCGGGGACAGTGGCTGCCTCTCTCTCTCTCTGCTGGTCAGGGACAGATGGCCGATGGGCCCTACCATTGCTACAACTGGAGCCAGGCTGAGGGCTGAGCCAGCACAGTGGAACCTGGTTTGTGTGTGTGTGTGTGTGTGTGTGTGCGTGTGTGTGTGTGTGTGTGTGTGTGTGTGTGTGTGTGTGTGTGTGTGTGTGTGTGTGTGTGTGTGTGTGTGTGTGTGTGGCCAGCACAGTGGTACCTGGCAGAGGGAGCTCACACCTTCTCCTCTCCGGCCCTCTAGGAGCAGGGTGCCGGAAGAGAGAAGTGTTAGGGCCTGGGTTGCAGACTATGAATAGCACCACACTTGCTGACTCACACCATGTTGGTATATCAACCAAAAATCCATAAATGTTTCATTGTAGTGTGTTGTTGAACGGTTGATGGCTCATCTACTCTGAAAGGTGCTCTGTCATACATCTTACATCTTACAAATACATATGACATACAAACTCAAACTTATATAAAAGTTTATTTGCATAAATTTCACGTCTCCTTGGATCATTGACTCCTAACAGTCAACTAGGCCCTGAATACATGCATTGATTTAGAAATGTTTTTAAATGTACAAATAGACATATCTTCTCTCACCCTAAAAGACAATCACTCAGGAGACTCACGTTTCAAGGCCCCTGGATCCCAGTGCAGATAAGATAGAGGACCAGACAGGGGTAATTTTCCCTGTCTGTGGAATGCCATTCAAGACAACACAACACTGGAGACGCAATATCACATCTGCTCAGGCTAGATCTCATAGGTCAATAGGGCAAAGGTAAAGAGGAAGAGAAGAGCAGAAGAACACAAGGAAGGAGAGAAAGAGGAATAGAGAACTCATGAAGAATTAATATAGCGGGGACAATGTGAACAAAAATTATTGAGTTAAAAAAGGATTTTCCTTCACTTTCATAAACTTTCATCACAAAAAAAACAGAATATGTACCTGCAGCTATTATATATGAACATGTAATAAGGCTTGTCTTTTGTTTGAGATGTAAATAGAGAGGTTTTTGATGAGTAATGAAAAGAGAGATGGCACGAGAAAAAACAAGAGCGAGGGACATGAGTGGACAGTTCATCTCGCTGAAGTCTGCACTCGTTCACTACTCCGCACAAATGTTGAAGTATTAGATTGGTGCAGGCATGGGCTAGAGGGAGTTCCCATATACCGGTCATTTTCTTTTAAATCCATGAAAGGAAGTGTACAAGTGTACGCTTTGGGAGAAAGGAGAGATTATTGTGACGCAACCAAGAGTGTGGCAGGGCAGGCAGCAGTAGCATGACCGGAGAGCAAAACAGAGCCAGGCCGGCAGGCAGCCCCCTGCACAGTGATATGGTACTGGTACTTCCTGCATATAGCTTCAGTCTTGTGTTATTTATTCCATTTGTGTTACTATTTTAATTGTTCCCAAAACAATTTTGCTCTGCATCGTTGGGAAGCATTTCAAGGAGAAGTCTAAGTCTTATTGATTTGATTTGATTTTGATTTGCTGTGCTGTCTCACCTCCCCAACATTGATCCTGGTTTTCGGCACCCTACCTACCCTGCAGCCACATTCTCCTCTCCTCCCCTCTCCCCCCTGCCCTCCTCCCCTACTCTCATCCACTCCCCTCTCCCCCTCCCCTACTCTCCTCCCCTCCTCTCCTCTGCCATGCTTCATTACCCTGTGCTCAGTGAGGCAGAGAGAGGCAGCACACGCTTCTTTCTATCCACACACACACTGTCTGCAGCCGTGTTGCCCACAGCCACAGCCAGCCAGCCAGGCAGGCTCCCCATAGACCTAGAGTTCTTTATACAGCCCCACGCCCCTAGGCAACGGGTCACACTCACTCACAGCCCTACACCCCACTGTACACTCACGTCTACACAATAACAATGTCCACACCATTATAGTTCCACAATTAACATTTTAGCATGCTAACACTTGCTCTTTAGTGCTTTACATTTCCAACACTCTGTACACACTAACTCTATTCAAACTAATTAGGACATATACTTATGTAACACTAACAGACGCTAATAGACACTCAACCCCCATAGTGTATAGACTGTATCCCAAGTTTTTGTGATGCATATCCTTGACAGTCACTGCACAGTAATTGTACACACACACATGAACTTCATTAACAAAACACACACACATGCTGCTCAGGGAACAATAGCTAGCTCCACGGCAGCCTACTATGGAGCTGATGGTGCCAGACAACATTGGCAGGGCACAAACACCACAATTGTCCCCCCAACACAAAGTGTACTTGTGCCCCAGGCAGAATGGGGTGGATGGGATGCTGTGTAAATCAATGTGGTGGCAGTGGGACTGGTACACTCTTAGATAAAAAGGTTCCAAAAGGGTACTTCCACTGTCCCTATAGGAGAACCATTTTTGGTTCCAGGCAGAATCCTTTTGAGTTCCATGTAGAACCCTCTATAGAAAAGTCTCTACATGGAACCCAAAAGGGTTCTACCTGGAACCAAGAACGGTTCTTCAAATGGTTCTACTATGGGGTCAGCCAAAAAAGCCTTTAAGGTTCTATACAGCACCTTTTTTTCTAAGAGCATAGAGCCCAAAGTACTCAGTGTTGTTACCTCTGGCAAGCCTTCACTGGTTACACTGAAGATGTTGAGGAAGACTTACGCTGAACCCCCTTTCACTGTAAACAACAACAACGACAACAAACAACTGATGAGTGAGGATGAATACATTTACAATTTTGGATCATTTCAACATTGTAATGAACTATACTGAACATAAAACAACATGTCAGAGTGGCTTGTCTGTCTGTCTGTCTGTCTGCCACGCGTCTGTCTGTTTGTCTGTCTGTCTGTCTGCCTGTCTGTCTGTCTGTCTGCCACGCGTCTGTCTTTTCATCCTCTTTCCCTTGTCAGTTAATAGACTTGCCGAGGTGTTCATTTGCCAGCATGAGGCAGTCATTACCAGTAGAAAACATAATTTAGCAGGGTAATAGAACAGTCCAGGATCAATAGGCTAATTTAATTGCCCCTGCATGTGGTTGATTGTATTGCAGGGTTATTTGCAGGAGTTTTTATAGAGAGGAATTATCCTCCCATGCAGTTTTACTGGGGCTATAAACCGTGAACCACAATTACAACAAAGAATAGAAACTAGCCTGGTCTCAGATCTGTTTGTGCTGTCTAATCTACTTGTTGTTGTCATAGCGACAGTACAAACAGATCTGGGACCAGGCTTAAGAGAAACGGTTGTTATTGCTCAATAAGAAACTCTGTCCAACTGTAGTTACTACCAGCACTGAATTGGTTGCTACAATGACATAAAAGCAGGCAAAGTTCAGTGCTATGCTGTTATATTGCTAAACTGAACTTCAGGAGTTGCTGTTTCAATGGACATTGCAGGTTGTAAACGTGATAAAAACAGGGTATGTCACATACCATATATCTAAGCCTTCCTTGACAGCTTGGACAATGCCATTTCCCTAGCTGTCAGCACTCTATTGGCAGTCTAACTCATCGGGTTGGAGTTAAACTTTGCACCGCTGTACTCTCCAGTTGTCCCTTTGGTCCTTCCAGGAGAAGCTGTGACCAATTGCGGTTGTAAATCCAGGTCCTGGATTACTTTAGTACCAGGCTTTACAACAAAGCCCAGGCCAAGCCAGGCCCAGGGACACTGCTTTGTGGGCGGTGATTGTATTTGTGTTGGTGCTACAGTATATCTCCATGCTCGGTAGTCAGGAAAAGTTGAGGATATGCCAAAACAAAATACAAAAAAGGAAGCCTGTATAATACAGAGAAGATACTTAATGTAGATACTGTGTAAACAGAGGTAGGAGCAGAATTACATAGCTGAGCAACATGTTTCGACCAACCAGTCTTCCTCAGACTGTGGATATGGAAATGGAGGCAGGGGTAGAGCTGTGGAATCCCACTCCTCTTGATCAATCCCAGGAACTGGAGTGGTTAGGTTTTCTCTAGGAAGTGGGTAGATCCCGTGATCAGAGAGAGGCATATTTTTCATGGTCAGTGCTCCAACCAGCAAATCCCAACTCCCTATTGTGATGTCATCCTCTTTTATGGAATGTCCAACCCCCCACTCAATCGAGGTCCCTTCTCACCCTCTAGCTGAATAGGCCTAGCCTAGGGTCTATTGATTTTGATCTTGGTGCCTCACACTATTGCAGCTCTCATCCTGACCTGTAAAAAGGATAGCCACTCAAGAGCAGAGAGGGATTCCTTTTCAACCACTGACTGCTCTATACAGATAAAGCCCCATGGCCAATGCTGTTTAGACTGTTGGGATTCATGTGAGATAATAATAATTTAATTCTGGCCACACTTCCTCTCCTAATCCCTGCCTTTCTTTCTTCCTGCTTCTCTTTCTGCTTAGTTATAATGGTGTACATTAAAACTTTCTTACTGATTTTTAAACTGTTTCAAAGAAGTTAAAGAAATACTTATTAAAGGCAGAAACTCTTTTTCCATGGTTCATTAAACACAAAATGTAGACGCTGTCATTCATCTATCAGTAAACTTAGCCCGCAGCAGGACTTGGTTTAAAAAACAGGATTTACTAAGCAGCTGCTTCAACATTCCTGCATAGAAGTCTCTTAAGTCCTTTTTTATCAGTTAAAACATTGCTGATTGTTGTTTGTTCGCGTTATAGTGTTTGTGTACCAAATGGCACCCTATTCCCTTTACAGTGCACTACTTTTGACCAGGACACATGCCTTATATGAAGAATAGGGTGCCATTTGGGATGTAGCCAGGGCCTGGGTGCTCATCCTGCCCTGAAGTGAATCAACAGTTCAACACCTCATCAAAAACAATGACTATTTACATTTCCAATCTGAATAAATAGGCTGAATCAATAGATAATTACTGGCTAATTGTTTGGCTTTAGTCTTTCTGAATGTGTGTTCCCTTTTTCTTTCTGGATAGCCACTCAAGAGCAGAGAGTGATTCCTAGACAGGCCGTCATTGCAAATAAGAATTTGTTCTTAACTGACTTGCCTAGTTAAATAAAGGTAAATAATAATAATAATACAATTTTTAAAAGAATGTTCCTACCTGCCTGTCTATTGAGTTATTTTATTGCCCCATTATTGAAGGAGGCCTTTATCAAGCTATAGATAAGAGACAGCCAGCGCCTGTTGACATAATTCATAAGGCCTGGTTAGCACAAAGGCCTGTCAAACACAGGGCTTCTGTAAACAAACAGTCTCCAGTACTGCATTTAGGATTATTACTGTAGGCTAGGGAAGATAGGACAAGGGAGGAGCGGGAGGACAGGAATGGGAGGAGAGGGAAAGACCTAGGGAACAAAACCTGAAGAACAGATAAGTTAAAAGAAACCTGTTAACCGCACCTGGTTCTTAGGCAGGTTTTCAGGTCTTCGGTCTAAGCCGCTGCCTCTGGAGGACAGTGCATCGCTGCCGGCATGGGTTTGAATCTGCTCTATCAGCGCCCTATCTTCTACCTTTCACCTCTATCTCTCTCCACCAATAAACATACAAAATACTTAATAAAATGAATACGGTATATGTTATTATTATTTTGTATTCGTTTATTTTTTATCTACAGGTGTAGCTCAGCAAAGGTAAAGGGGTTTTCCTTGAAAATCAGGATGTCCAAAGGTTTCTTGTGTTCTGTCAACCCATTTTGTTTTTGATTGCCTCCCCCACACTTTTATAGTGAACTTTGATCGTCATGTAATGGAGTAATAAGCTTGAGTTAGGGCTGGGCTCATTGACAGGGTAAACAAGCAGTATTTGCATTCGCCCAAGGGCAGGTACTGCCTGTCTGTCTGTGGAGCCGTCACTGCACACGTCACCTGTAATGAAATGCAGTAAGTAACACGTACTTACTGCATTGGGGCGGCAGGGTATCCTAGTGGTTAGAGCGTTGGACTAGTAACCGAAAGGTTGCAAGTTCAAATCCCCGAGCTGACAAGGTACAAATCTGTCATTCTGCCCCTGAACAGCACAACCCACTAGGCTGTCATTGAAAATAAGAATTTGTTCTTAACTGACTTGCCTAGTCATTACTCAGGTGATGTGTGCAGTGAGGACTCCACAGACAGACAGGCAGTACCTGCCCTTGGGTGAATGCAAATACTGCCTGTTTACCCTGTCCGCTGGCCTTGAGATCCTTATCTATGGAAATATAGCAGAGTAGTTAGTGTGCTCATGAGTTTTATACTGTTTAACAACTTCAGTTTCAACTAATTAGCACAAGTTGGCCTGAGCGTAGGGGAACGTTTGAATGTTTTGCGTGAGTGGTGTGTCTCATATCACACTCATTCTGCAAAGGAAAACATTGCACAGGGAGTGGAGGCCGATGACTTAGGCTTTGGCCCATATGGTGATCCCAATCAGTGTGTCTATAGCATGATGATTCAGCCTCGTTCTCACCAGTGCTGTCATCGGCCTCTACTCCCTGTAAGAATATGATTTGACGGTAGCCATAAAATAAAGAACAGGTGACAGAAGAAGGCAGTTCCACCGTATGACCCGTGTCCCCAATGGAACCCTCATCAGAGACCAGTCACACAAGACAAATATGGCCTCCCACCTTGCAATGCAACTACACATTATCTTTCAGAAACACACCCTGGTGGAATCCCAATTAATTTAATTCAACAAAATAATTAGATCCATATCGCCACTGCCGAAGGCACAGAGTGATGAGAGCACCACTGACTGGCTTCCTGTTTCCTCCAGCGGGCCACAGGTTAAACACCTTTCATGTGTGTCTGATTGTGTGTGTGTGCATGCATGCCCCCCTGCATGCGTGCATATGCACGTGTTTGTGTGTGCAAGCCTGCCTACATAGATGTGTGTTCAGGCGTGCATGCATGCGTATGGGTGTGTGTAGTTCAACAAAATGTAAATCAAAACTAGACGTTAAACTGACGTCTGTGCCCAGTCGGGAGCATGTGGGTGCGTGCTTGCGTGTGTGCATGTGTATATTAAAATGACATTACCAGGCTTGTAGCAGCAATAACCTAATCTTCTGTAGAGATGCATTACAGACACGTCTATGTTAAGAGCTGCTTAAATTCAATAACAACTCCAGCACAGTGACTGAGAGTTGTTATTGAATTTTTGAATTTGCCACTTTAATAATGATGTTTACATATCTTGAATTACTCATCTCATATGTTTATACTGTATTTTATACCGTCTATTGCATCTTGCCTATGCCGCTCAGTCATCGCTCATCCATATATGTATGTATATATTCTTATTCCATTCCTTCACTTAGATTTGTGTGTATTAGGTAGTTGTTGGGGAATTGTTAGATTACTTGTTAGATATTGCTGCATTTGCAGAATTAGAAGCACAAGAATTTCGCTACACTCGCAATAACATCTGCTAACCATGTGTATGTGACCAATAAAATTAGATTTGATTTGATGTTGAGTGTTACCACAATCACAGATCCTCATAAGCCAAAAGTGGAACAAATATGACTGTGTAGTGTGTGTGTTTGTATGTGTGTGTGTGTGTGTGTGTGTGTGTGTGTGTGTGTGTGTGTGTGTGTGTGTGTGTGTGTGTGTGTGTGTGTGTGTGTGTGTGTGTGTGCGTGCGTGTGTGTGTTTGTGTGTGCGTGTGTGTGTGCGTGTGTGCATGTGTGCGCGTGTGTGTGTGTGTGTGTGGTTGCTCACCCTCTGGAAAGCTAACTACGGTGTGAAGAGAGTATCAGGGAGGAGAAATAGCAAGCCAGGGAAATCAGAAGAGAGTCAGAATGAAGAGGACTTGTCATTAATGGAGTGTTTTAGGAGCTCCAACAGGGTTGGAATGGAGTATTGCTGTGTATGTATGTGTGTGCGTGTGCGTGTGCGTGTGTGTGCGTGCATGTGCAGCCTCTCTTATCGGATAGCGGCCGGCAGGGGCGTGTCTGTGTTAGTTTGTTTATGTCTGTGTGTCTGTGCGTGCATGTGTGTGTGTGTGCAGCCTTTCTTATCGGCTAGCCGCCTGGCAGGGGAGTGTGTGTGTGTGTGTGTGTGTGTGTGTGTGTGTGTGTGTGTGTGTGTGTGTGTGTGTGTGTGTGTGTGTGTGTGTGTGCATGCGTGCTTGTGTGTGTGCGTATGAGTGTGTGTGTGGGAGCTTGGACACTTGCGGTCCGTAAAAAGGGCTTGATTCATTTCCGCATGAGTGGGTCTCAGTGGGGCAGTGTCAGGCTAGCCAGGCCGCACAGATTTATAGACCATTAAAGCAGCAGGACTCCTGTTCCTCCTGACCACAACGCCACCACCACTACTAACACAATGCAGCCTGTTAATCTGACACACTACACACACACACACACACACACACACATTGAAATATACACACACATAGTCGCAAGCATGCCCGAGAGCATAAACAAAATGCAAGCAGGCACACACTCTTAGACACCAGTCCTGATATACTGCACACTCTCATACACACACACACACACACACACACACATGATCTCTCTCTCTCTCTCACACACACACACACACACACACACACACACACACACACACACACACACACACACACACTCTCTGACACACTCTCACACACAGAAAATACACAGTATCTACAGATTGCATCCATCCTCATGTTTCATCCCTCGACTACCACCTCACATACATAGTTCATCTCACACACTCAGTTCAACGGCTAGGCAGGTAGACTAGCGTTTAGAGCGTTGTGCCAGTAACTGAAAGGTTGCTGGTTTGAATCTGTCGATGTGCCGTTGAGTAAGGCACTTAACACTAATTTACTCCAGGGGTGCTGTACTACTATGTCTGACCCTGTAAAACATCACATTTCACTGCACCTATCTGGTGTATGTAACCATAAAACATAAATTAGCTCCTCCTTCTCATAGGTACCTCTCCACATTTAATTTCTTCCTCCATCTCTCCTCAATCTTCTCACACTCTTCCTTCCATCTACTTTATGTATCCCCTTCCTTCAATTTAGCCACCATAACCCAACCATCAACACATAACCTCCTCTTACCTATGCATCCCATCTAACTACATTACCTAATGCTTTACTATTGCCTCTCTATTTTTCATAAATATCCTCCTAAATGAAATCCAAGGCAGACTGTTTGTCAGTGATCTGGTCTGTGCCATTCCCTCCTCCCTGAATCAGGTATCTGGACCTATCCCTGTCAATGGTCTCTTGGGCATAATGCTTTAGATTGTAGTAACAGATTTAAAATCAGATTAGCACAGTTCCAGGCGCACAGACTAATGGCTCTGTCTTTTCAAGGCATCCTCAATCAGCTCCGTTGCCCTGGTGATTGCTATATCTTGTTCTCCTCTCCCATTTGCTGTCTTTGCAACTTCATCATCCAGCTAGGGAAAGAGAGGAAGGAGTGATACAGGGAAGGGAGGAGAATAAAAATGAGGCAGAGTGATTCTGTGCTATAGGCTGTACGCTGCTGCTGGCTGTATGGCCCTATGAATAGCTTGTACAGTATGGAAATGATGACACGGCAACCTGAGCAAAAGCAAAGTACAGACAGTACAGTAAGTGAAGGAAGAGGATGAACTCAAGGATTCTATTTTGACTTTGGTCATAAATCCTTTCGCTTTCCTTCTCATACACTCTCGTAGAGTATGGCTCATCTATCTGCTATATCTGAATAGCAGGGAGATTGGCTATGGAAGACACCATGAATACCATTCTAAATGTATTGTTATTCCTCTTTATCTCAGCTAGGTCTGTGTGAGAGTAGACAAACACCACGTACATACACTCACAAACCGAAACATACCTGTACATTCAGAGAGGATTACATGAACAATGTAACATGTGAATAATGAATGTAAATCATGACCGTCAGAGCTACGTCGGTGGCTACACAAGCTACATACACACAAAGGATTTATTCAAGAGAATTATAATGGTCCTTAGCTATCCAAATATATCTCTAAATGTGGCATATAGGTCAAATACATGACCTTAAAGGGTTTGATTATTCAAAGGGGCATTTTTGGGGGATGATTCATTCCACTCCCACAAGGGACTTTTAACCAGTAAACCAGAAACAGACAGACGGCTTCCTTCATCATTTGTCCATCCTTTCCTCTTCTCCAAGCACGAGATAGGCCATGTGATCCAGTCACCAACAGTAGCCATGGTGAAATGTGCTGGGGAAAAAAACAGAAACAGCAACTTCAGAAAGAAAACGAGTGAATGAGGACAACTCAAAACTGAGACTTCAAATCAAAGACTTGATAGAGCACCACATGTGGGATTATATTATTTCTTTCAAGCCTCAAAACCCAGAAAAGAAAAGAAACCATCAACATGAAAAGGAGCTATATGGGTTAGAACAACACTGCACCTGGGTAAACAAACACTACAGGTCCTGTTCAACCCTCTAATGGCTGGTTTACTTGAATCCAGTGTGGCTGTAGCATACCACCACCCTATGATTCACAGAAGATCCTGTTTGTCCAGTTGAACTAACTGAAGGGCATGAAGTGAAACAGGGTGTGTTTCTGTGTTTCCACTAGAAGGATGCAAAAGCATTGTAAATACTACAACATCCCAAACAGAACAATGGCGTAGGAAGACATTTCAAAGTGAATAAAAAGGTAGGTAATTAATTACAAGGTAATAGAGAAATTATAAGCCTTGAACTCGACACATTGAAAGAAGAACTTTGGCAGGAAAATCAAATCTAATGGGGCAGGCTACTTTGGTAGCTTTCAGAGTTATCTCTCTGAGAGAGGTTCTAAAAACAGGATCGAAGTGGACAGAGGATGAGGTAAAGCCCCGCCTTATCTCAGCTCATTGGTTACTATAGCAACACCCACCCGTAGCACATGCTCCAGAAGGTATATTTCACTGGTGATCCCCAAAGCCAACACCTCCTTTGGCCGTCTTTCCTTCCAGTTCTCTGCTGCCAATGACTGTAACGAATTGCAAAAATCACTGAAGCTGGAGACTTATATCTCCCTCTCTAACTTTAAGCATCAGCTGTCAGAGCAGCTTACCGATCACTGTACCTGTACACAGCCCATCTGTAAATAGCACACCCAACTACCTCATCCCCATAATGTTATTTTTTGTTGTTGAAGCTCTTTTGCACCCCAGTATCTCTACTTGCACATCATCATCTGCACATATATTAGTCCAGTGTTAATGCTACATTGTAATTATTTTGCCTCTATGGCCTATTTATTGCCTTACCTCCCTAATCTTACTACATATGCACACACTGTACATACACTTTTTCTATTGTGTTATTGACTGTATGTTTGTTTATCCCATGTGTAACTCTATGTTGTTGTTTTTGTCGCACTGCTTTGCTTGATCTTGGCCAGGTCGCAGTTGTAAATGAAAACTTGTTCTCAACTGGCCTACCTGGTTAAATAAAGGTGAAATAAAAAATGAATAAAGGAGAACAGAGGGGCGGAAGGAGGAGCTCTAAAAGGGGTCAGGTATCACATTGATGTGAGAGTTACAGTTTGGTGTAAACTCACTGATACTAAGAGAGTTGCACAGTGGCCCATACCAAATGAGTAATAGGGTCGACTCCAGAATACAAATAATGCAGCCCTTTCCATTATACTGTAGGTCTACATGACTAATGCTGTGCCTATCAGTCACATATGTACTGAAATCAGGGGTCTCTTTAGTGTTGGCTGCATATTAAGGCATTACAAAGCTTAACATGTCCCTTTAATGATGACCCGTTTGCAGCGCTTAGGGAGAGATATACTACAAATTAATCTGCTAGCGGAAGAGACTGCTTAGTCCAGATAAAGTAGGCTACATTGTACCATCATCATGACCGCTCACTGGCTGGAGTCCCCCGCCAAAATGACGTAGATGCCTTCTAGTCCCCCGCCAAAATGACGCAGGTGCCTTCTATTACTTTAATCCCCACTTTCATCACCACATGCTGTGTAGTTTATTCTAACCGCTGAAATAAACTGTGTTATTTGGAGACACCCCAAAAAATGTACTGTGCGTTTTTTTCTGTATTTTAATTAAGTTTACAATATGCCATATTCTATGTAGGCTACACAATGAACTCATAAGAAAAAAAGTAAAAAAGAAAATGGAGTGGCGTCCGCGTCGGCAGCGCCACAGAATAACCATGTGCTTCTGCGCTGCGGCAGTTGCCAGGGGATATGGAATGGGAGGGGTTATGATTGGTTGAAGTGGGTTTGTTGCCTTGGCGACGGCGAGGGGTTCGGTAGCGTTGCTGTGCGGCGTGATCTGCGCGTTGCGTGGATGGAGGAAGCAGCTGCCGATGTGATCTCTGACACTGAGACAGACATCTGAACACACAATTCCTGCCATACTGCTTCTTTGCAGGCAACGCTTGCATGAATGTAAGTACTTGAAAAGGCGTCTTTAATTTATTTACTGGTGTGATATTACGGAATGCTTTAATGTGTTTTTGTGAACGGTGAAAGGTAGCGCAAAATAAATGGGAGAAGTGACTGATAGCTCGAGCAGCCAGCATGGCAGTTCAATAGCGAACAACATGTACTGTACTTCCCCCATTTGTTCTCTGAGTTCTAGCGTTGCGTTATGGAATGGTAAGCTATAATAGAAACAATGCTATATCGAAACTTTTCAATTCTTTAGACTTTGTTTAATTTTTTCCAGTTGTGCTAATACGTTGTTTTTGGCGTCTCTTGTCTTCCATGTGGCTCTTTAGCTATCGAGTTGGCTAGATGTAGCAAACTTATTTTACGGTCGAGTAGTAAGTAGTTAGCCAACAACGAGTAATTTGACCGTCCAATGTGTTTTCATTTTCATTTGAACTTGCATGAAACACTTAACTTAAATATCAATTGCAACAATGTGTACCGACGATGGATATTTTGTATCCAGCTTGGATAGCTTCGCCGCTTTTCCACCAATTTGAATTGGTCAGATAATAAATGGCTCGTTTGCGCATGCAGTCATACGATGAAAATGTATCGTTCTAGATTCTGTAAGGTGTTGGCTTGCTGCCCGTTTTAGTTGACATTCGATTGCCATGTCACGAGTCTGGCAGTGAGTTCGACTATTTCTGTCAGACACCATATCGATAGCTGCTTGAACTGATTTCATATTGAGCACCGAGGTCGTGGCAATTTGGTGTAATTTGGAGCGTGGACCATTTTAACAGTTTGATATGAGTCATCTTGAATCAAATTTCAAACGTTTTTCGGTGAGCCGTCCATACAAGGACTCTATATTTATTTGTATTGTTTAAAAAAAAAATATATATATATATACATCTGTGTGTGTGTGTAACTTTATTGGGCGAAAGTAGCAAGGGGGGAGGTTAACGTGTTTGTGATTATGTAGCTCATTTGCCGTGTGTCCTCTGTGATTCATTTCTTGGAAATGATATCAGTCATTGAGTTATTTTACTGTTATTGATTCCTCGTTTAGTGACATTGCCAGTGGAAAGTGTTCCGGGGGTTATCGAAGAGCTGAGCAAGCAAAATCTAGCTTGCTAGCAGCTTGCTAACATTTCTGTTCTTCCGCTAAAGCTCCTCTGTCCCATGAGTTGGCCTGTACGCAATGCAATATGTCTGGATGGACGTTGAGTCAATTCCTCAAAAACACTCACATGCCCAGATTGTCGCGGTGTTGCAATTTTGTCAGTTAAAATGTCCCACACACAGTTCCAAACCCATCCACGCGCATGTATGGCGCTAGTGAGGCAGAAGCGTGGCCTTTGTCATAATGCATTATTGGACAGCGACACAGCTCGCTGTTATAGAAGTCACAACAGCAACTCAGAAAGGCTTATTCACATATTGGAGCATGTCAGCACATCACTGGACATGCAATGAGTTTAGTGTCAAGTTGCCTTTGGTGTAGCTACAGGTAACTGCCAAAACTTAAGGAAACTCCAACAGTGTCTTAAAAGGGCTTTGGACTACCACGTGCCGCCAGAATAGCTGCAATTCACCTTGGCATAGATTCTACAAGTTTCTGGAACATAATTGGAGGGATGCAACACCATTCCTCTACGAGAAATTCCATAATTTGGTGTGTTGATGGTGGATGAAAATGCTGTCTCAGGTGCCGCTCCATAATTTCCCATAAGTTTTCAAGTTGGGTTAAGATCTGCTGACAGAGACATGCACACCCTTTAAACCCCATGCTCATTTGAGACCCCTCTTTCAAAGTCACTGAGATCTCTTCTAGACAAAATAATTTACTTTGACATTTTTAGTCATTTAGCAGACGCTCTTATCCAGAGTGACTTACAGGAGCAATTTGGGTTAAGTGCCTTGCTCAAGGGCACATTCAACAGATTCGTCACCTAGTTGGCTCGGGGATTCAAACCGGCGACCTTTCAGTTACTTGGCCAATGCTCTTAACCACTAGGCTAATAATGGGCAACTGAGCATTTTTAGACATGACCCTAACCATTATGGGATGTTTATTGCTTATTTAACTAAAGAACCGCACCTGTGATTTTGGACATTGAAATTGGTACCAGAGGCTACAGCTAGGCTGCTACGCTGTTCATGATGTAATGGATTGTCCCAGATACAAATTACTAGCTATCTCCAAACAGTGAGTGACTGTTGGCGGCCAATTAATAATTTTTCTCTAAAGAGGTATGTCAGTTGGTGTGATAAAATACAATGATAGTTTCCCCTCTCGTGTGTCTGTGTGACCATGTTACCCCTTTTCTCTTATCTTACAAAAGTTACAAATTTGGGATTTCTGGTGGTAAAAATAAAAAAATATCCTAAATTAATTATTTGGATTGAAAAGTGTTGCCTACTGTAGTTGTCTTGTTATGCAGGCAGCGGTTTGTATGTGGTGTGTGTGTTTGACATGAGGGTGGAGAGGGGCAATGTTCCTTTTTTTGACAAACAGTTTGCTGACTAATGTGCCTCAGATAAACAGTAAAACAAAGCAGGCCTGAGATAAAAGGAGAGGAACAGAAGTGATCAACCTGTCATTTGTTTACTGCCAGGAATTCATGCCAATAGTGTGTTTGTGTAGTGTGTGTGTGTGTGTGTGAACACAGTGTACATCATGATTGGTTTTCTTGGAACCATCTGCTGTTTTTTTTGCTCTTTTAATACCCTGTGTGTTTTTGTAAATATGTTTTTTATACCATTGTCATTTGGTGTACAAGTATGTATACTTGCAGAGGAGGGCTGCAGTCAGACGGGTAAGTAGCTGCCTGAAATAGCCTGAGACCTGCTCTCTTTCATGGCATTCATGACTATAAATATGCCCTGCCCATAACCCTAATAACGCTGCTGCTAACCCCGCTGCTAACCTCGCTATGGAATGGCTATCTTCCTTCTCTCAGTGCCGCACAGGCACATGTAGCTGAACGATTGTCACAAGTGTGTGTGTGTGGAGGGGGTGGGGTGCTGTGTGTCGGTCATAATAAGGTTATTTAGATTGCGGGCATGAGATTCTGGAATCTACATTTCCTCCCCGTTTTTATTTATTTATTTGCGCTCAACACTAGTTGAGAGACACACACACAGACAGCCTATTCCACAGAGTGAAAGGAGCCATGCCATTTAATCAAGAAGTGGAATAGAAAGAGCAGCTGGTTCAATCTTAGTGAATATTCTGTCCTTGTCCTCTGGGACATGTTAAAGTGTACCAGACTGACTGACATTATACATCTCACTCTGGAGACAAAGGGAATGAAATGCATGTTTCTGAAACATGTAGGAGTCTATTCAGTGCCTTCAGAAAGTATTCACACCCCTAGACAGCCTGAATTTAAATTGGATTAGATTGAGATTTTGTGTCACTGGCCTACACACACAACCCCAAAATGTCAAAGTGGAATTGTGTTTTTAGAAATGTTTACTAATTAACGAAAAACTCAGTCAATACATATTTAAACCCTTTGTTATGGCAAGCCTAAATATGTTGAGTAATTTTTTTTAAAACAAGTCGCATGTGTGCAATAATAGTGTTCAACATGATTTTGAATCACTACCTCATCTCTGTAACCCACACATACAATTATCTATAAAGTCCCTCAGTGAATTTCAAACGCGGTCAACCACAAAGACCTGGGAGGTTTTCCAATGCCTAAAAAAAAGTACATTTATTGGTAGATGGGTAAAAAAAAACAGACATTGAATATCCCTTTGAGCATAGTGATGTTATTAATTATGCTTTGGATGGTGAGTCAATACATCCAGTCACTAGAAAGATATAGGTGTCCTTAACTCAGTTGCTAGAGAGGAAGAAAACTGCTCAGGGATTTCACCCCGAGGCCAATGGTGTAAAACAGAGTTTAGTGGCTGTGATAGGAGAAAACTGATGATGGATCAACATTGTATACTGAACAAAAATACAAACGCAACAAGCAACAATTTCAAAGATTTTATTGAGTTACAGTTCATAAAAGTCAGTCAATTAAAATGAATTAATTAGGCCCTAATCTATGGATTTCACATGACTGGACAGGGGTCCAATCAGAATAAGTTTTACCCCATAAAAGTGCTTTCTTACAGGCAGCAATACTCATCACCCCACAGATGATCCAGCAGGTGAAGAAGCCGGATGTGGAGGTCCGTGCTGGCATGGTTACACGTGGTCTGCAGTTTTGTGGCCAGTTGTAAGTACTGCCAAATTCTCTAAAATGATGTTGGAAGCAGCTTATGGTAGAGAAATAAACATTACATTCTCTGGCAACAGCTCTTGTGGACATTCCTGCAGTCATGCCAATAACACGCTCCCTCAACTTGAGACATCTGTGGCATTGTTGTGTGGCCTTTTATTGTCCCCAGCACAAGGTGCACCTGTGTAATGATCATACTGTTTAATCAGCTTATTCATATACAACAGTTGTTGTGTAGATGGATTATATAAATAAAATAAGATTATGTGCTTGTGTGTATGGAATATTTCAGGGATTTGTTTTTTAGCTCCTGAAGCATGGGACCAACACTACATGTTGTGTTTATATTATTTTTCAGTGAAGTTACTCCACAATAACAATCTAAAAAAAAAAAAAAAGAAGGAAGCTGTACAGAATAAAAATATTCCAGAACATGCATCCTGTAAGGCACTAAAGTAAAACTGCAGAAAATATGGCAAAGAAATGAACCGTATGTCCTGAATACAAAGCACCAAATTCAACACATCAATTAGTACAACTCATCATATTTTCAAGCATGGTGGTGGCTGCATTATGTTATGGGTATGCTTGTCATTGGCAAGGACTAGGGAGTCATTTTATTTGTTATTTTATTTTTAGGATCAAATTGTGGATTAGAGCTAAGCACAGGCAAAGTCCTAGAGGAAACCTGGTTGTCTGCTTTCCGACAGACACTGGGAGACACATTGACATTTCAGCAGGACAATAACCCAAAACACAAGGCCAAATATGCAGTATCTTCAGAAAGTGTTCATACCCTTACGTATTCCACATTTTGTGCTACAACCTGAATTCAACATTTATTCGTTTTTTCCCTCACCCATCTGCACACACTACCCCATAATGACAAACTGAAAACATGTTTCTAGAAATGTTTGCAAATTTATTGAAAATAAAATGAAGAAATATCTCTTACATTACACACCCAATACTTTGTAGAAGCACCTTTGGCAGCAATTACAGCTGTGAGTCTTTCTGGCTAAGTCTCTTAAGTGCTTTCCACACCTGGATTGTGTAACATTTGCCCATTTTTTATTATTTTCAAAATTCTTCAAGCTCTGTCTAATTGGTTGTTAATTCTTGCTAGACAAATATTTTCAGGTCTTGACATAGATTTTCAGTTAGATTTAGGTAAAAACTGTAACTCGACCACTCAAAAACATTCCCTGTCTTAGTAAGCCACTTCAATGTTGCTTCAACTTCAAATGTAGATTTGGCTTTGTGTTTTAGGTTATTGTCCTTCTGAAAGGTGAATTAATCTCCCAGTATCTGGTGTAAAGCAGACTGTGCCTGTGCTTAGCTTCATTACGTTTATTTTTTATACTGGGGAAAAACTCCAGAGTCCTTAATGATTACAAGCTTACCCATAACATGATGCAGCCACCTGAAAATAGGAGGAGTGGTACTCGGTGATGTGTTGGATTTGCCACAAACAAAGCGCTTTGAATTCAGGACATAAAGTTAATTTCCTAGGCAAATATTTTTGCAGTTTTGCTTTAGTGCCTTATTGCAAACAGGATGCATGTTTTGGAATATTTGTATTCTGTACATCTCTGTCAATTAGGTTAGTATTGTGGCGTAACTACAATGTTGATCCATCCTCAGTTTTCTCCTATCACAGCCATTATATTCTAACTGTTTCAAAATTCCCATTGGCTTCATGGGAAGATCCCTGAGCAGTTTCCTTCTTCTCCTGCAACTGAGTTAGGCAGGACACCTGTATCTTTGTAGTGACTAGGTGTATTGATACCACATCCACATTTTATATTGATTCACCATACTCAAAAGGACATTCAAGGTCTGCTTTAAAAAAAAAAATGTATCTACCAATAGGTGCCCTTTGCGAGGTATTGGAAAATCTCCCTGGTCTTTGATTGAATCTGTGTTTGAAATTCACTGCTCGACTGAGTGACCTTACAGAATTTTGTGTGGGGTACAGAGAAGAGGTAGTCATTCAACTATCATGTTTAACAGTTATGTGACTTGTTAAGCTACATTTGTTAAGCTAAGGCTTGCTATAACAAAGGGGTTAAATACTGACTCAAAACATTATAGCTTTTCATTTTAAATGTATTTATTTAAAAAAACAAAATTCTCCCCAATTTCGTGGTATCCAATTGTTAGTAGTTACTATCTTGTCTCATTGCTACAACTCCCGTACGGGCTCGGGAGAGACGAAGGTCGAAAGCCATGCGTCCTCCGAAACACAACCCAACCAAGCCGCACTGCTTCTTAACACAGCGCACATCCAACCCGGAAGCCAGCCGCACCAATGTGTCGGAGGAAACACTGTGCACCTGGCCCGACACAGGAGTCGCTAGTGCGCAATGAGACAAGGATATCCCTTCCAGCCAAACCCTCCCTAACCCAGACGATGCTAGGCCAATTGTGCGACGCCCCACGGACCTCCCGGTTGTGGCCGGCTGCGACAGAGCCTGGGCGCGAACCCAGTGTCTCTGGTGGCACAGCCAGCACTGCGATGCGCCACCCGGGAGGCCCACAGCTTTTAAATTTTTCTTGATTTGTAAAACATATTTTCACTTTGACATTGAGGTATTGTGTGAATTTCAGTGACTAAAAAATATACATTTAATCTATTTTCAATTCAGGCTGTAACAAAACAAAATGTTGTGAATACTTTTTGATGACGTTGAATGTTCCTGAGTGGCCTAGTTACAGTTTGAACTTAAATCAGCATGAAACTCTGTGCCAAGACTTGCTAATGGCTGTCCTAGCAATGATCTACAACCAAACTGACAGAGCTAGAATATTTTTTTAAAGAATAATGTGCGGATATTGTACAGTCGTGGCCAAAAGTTGAGAATGACACAAATATTAATTTTCATTCTGCTGCCTCAGTTTGTATGATGTTAATATGCATATACTCCAGAATGTTATGAAGAGTGATCAGATGAATTGCAATTTGCCATGCAAATTAACTGAATCCCCCAAAAACATTTCCACTTCATTTCAGCCCTGCCACAAAAGGACCAGCTGACATCATGTCAGTGATGCTCACGTTAACCTCTCTAGAATATGTGGGATAGTAGCGTCCCACCTGGCCAAAAGCCAGTGAAAATGCAGAGCGCCGAATTCAAATAAATTACTATAAAAATCAAATTGTCATGAAATCACACATGCAATATACCAAATTAAAGCTACACTTGTCGTGAATCCAGCCAACGTGTCAGATTTCAAAAAGGCTTTTCGGCGAAAGCAAACGATGCTATTATCTGAGGATAGCACTGAGGATCTGAGGATAGCAAATTCCGAATGCTGCCCCCTATCCTAGAGAAGTTAACACAGGTGTGAGTGTTGACGAGGACAAGGCTGGAGATCACTCTGTCATGCTGATTGAGTTCAAATAACATACATGGAAGCTTCAAGAGGAGGGTGGTGCTTAGAATCATTGTTCTTCCTCTGTCAACCATGGTCACCTGCAAGGAAACACGTGCTGTCATCATTGCTTTGCACAAAAAGGGCTTCATAGGCAAGGATATTGCTGCCAGTAAGATTGCACCGAAATCAACCATTTATCGGATCATCAAGAACTTCAAGGAGAGCGGTTCAATTGTTGTGAAGAAGGCTTCAGGGCGCCCAAGAAAGTCCAGCAAGCGCCAGAACCATCTCCTAAAGTTGATTCAGCTGCTGGATCGGGGGACAACCAGTACAGAGCTTGCTCAGGAATGGCAGCAGGCAGGTGTGAGTGCATCTGCACACACAGTGAGGCGAAGACTTTTGTAGGATGGCCTGGTGTCAAGAAGGGCAACAGAGAAGCCACTTCTCTGCAGGAAAAACATCAGGCACAGACCGATATTCTGCAAAAGGTACATGGATTGGACTGCTGAGGACTGGGGTAAAGTTATTTTCTCTGAATCCCCTTTCCGATTGTTTGGGCCATCTGGGGAAAAAAGCTTGTCCGGAGAAGACAAGGTGAGCGCTACCATCAGTCCTGTGTCATGCCAACAGTAAAGCATCCTGAGACCATTCATGTGTGGGGTTGCTTCTCAGCCAAGGGAGTGGGCTCACTCACAATTTTGCCTAAGAAGACGGCAATGAATAGAGGATGGTACCAACACATCCTCCGAGAGCAACTTCTCCCAACCATCCAGGAACAGTTTGGTGACGAACAATGCCTTTTCCAGCATGATGGAGCACCTTGCCATAAGGCAAAAGTGATAACTAAGTGGCTCGGGGAACAAAACATTGATATTTTGGGTCCATGGCCAGGAAACTCCCCAGACCTTAATCCCATTGAGAACTTGTGGTCAATCCTCAAGAGGCGGGTGGACAAACAAAACCCCACAAATTCTGACAAACGCCAAGCATTGATTATGCAAGAATGGGCTGCCATCAGTGGCCCAGAAGTTAATTGACAGCATGCCAGGGCGGATTGCAGAGATCTTGAAAAAGAAGGGTCAACACTGCAAATATTGACTCTTTGCATCAACTTCATGTAATATTCAATAAAAGCCTTTGACACTTATGAAATGCTTGTAATTATACTTCAGTATTCCATAGTAACATCTGACAAAAATATCTAAAGACACTGAAGCAGCAAACTTTGGAAATTAATATTTGTGTCATTCTCAACTTTTGGCCACGACTGTACAATCCAGGTGTGCAAAGCTCTTAGACTTACCTAGATAGACTCACAACTGTAATTGCTGCCAAGGGTGATTCTAACATGTATTGACTCGGGTGTGAATTTTTATGTAAATTATATTTAATTTCAATACATTTACAATACATCATTATGTGGTATTGTGTGTCGATGGGTAAGAAAAAAAAATCTAACACAACAAAATGTGGAATAAGTCGATGGGTATGAGTCCTTTCTGAAGGCACTGTAGGTGAAACACTTAATACATTAATCATGCCTTACCTATAGGTGATACTTTAGTCATAAATGTATGTTTCACACAGTAATATGCTAATTAGTCTGCTTTCCAATGTTTTTCCAAAGTAAATACTGTTAGATTGCATGCTCTTTTTGTTTTCAATCATTTGATAACCAATCACAGGAGGGGGTTGTCACATGGAATTTCAATAATTTTATAGGATCTTTATAGTGTCACATTCATTAGTGTTATGAAGGCCTTCTAGGGTTTTAAAAAAAGCACACATAGTAGGGTTTGTAAGGCCACACAAAGCATTCCCTATTACGTTAAAGGGAAACTTCCGGATTTTGGCAATGAGGACCTTGATCTACTTCCCCAGTGTCAGATGAACTCATGAATACCTGGGTGCTAAATGACTGGAAGTCTATGGTATGTACTAGAGGTCATGGGCTCCTGAACGTTTCTGCAAAAAGATTTAGTTAGATAAACTTGGAGTTTTTTCACAAGGACCTATAAAATATACTACCCTCTACAACACAACCGTCACTTTAAATCAACTCCAAACCTACTGCCTGAATTTTGGGCAACATTACTTGGAATGATTCTTACTTCCAAGGACTCTCCAGTTAACTTTCTAGTAAACCAACAAACAGCAGAAACATCAAAATACCATCCAACCTGGACCTGAGTGAGTATTGTTCAGTCTGAAGCTGCTTCTAAAGCCAAGACGTGAAAGGTACAATCTCTAGATATTTTACTTTATAAACACTGATAAGTTAAGGCTACAGAGCTACCAAGCTTGCTAGGACTGAACAGACCCAGCTGCAACTTCAATTAGCGCTGAAGTATGAAAGCCCTTGAACCTAACAATGGCAACAGAGAATCACAACCTCACCAATCCCAAATGCAGAGGGCTCTGAAGCCCCCTCCAAGTCTTTGTTACACCCCTGTTCAGAGGCTATCATAGTACAGTTCCCCTCAGAAATAAAAAATGACACCGCACGAAAAGACAACAAACAGAAGCTCCTCGGGGACAATCCAAAGACACTATTTGCGGACTGTTTCAAGACTGGGAACATAGGACATTTAATTTTCCACACAGACAATCCCCTGGCACGGCACAGTGCTATAAGACCACACTATCCCTCTGTCAAGAGGGAGGGTATTGGCCCCGGGTGGAAACGAAGACCCTGAGACTGGGACAGCCTCTATACATTTTGTATCAAAAGGTTGGAACAGTGGTGGTGCATGCGATTTTCAAACACTTCCAACAGGTCTGAGGTCCTCTGCTTTTGACCCGAAGAGCAGGAACCCAGACTTCACCAAATAAATCAGAAATGCAGACATTGTCATCCTGCAAGAAACATGATATAGAGGAGATGGATCCACTGGTTGCTGCTAGACTCTAAAGGAAATTCTCTCTCAACAAATAAAAATGGCCTCCTGTGTGCTACCTATATTCCCATAGTTTATCCAGTCTGGAGGGGGAGATCAACCATTTCCATACCCAGGGACACGTACTAGTTTGGTGAACTAAACGCCTGAACTGGACTAGAACCTGACATTCTCAGCACACGGAGACAAATGCCTACCTGGAGGTGAAGGCATTCCCTCCCAAATATGCTTCCCTAAACACATACCACAAAACAACCAACAAAAAATGGGTCACAACTCCTTGCAGCTCAGTCGAATGCTGGGTCTGTACGTAGCCAATGGTAGGCTTTGCGGGGAATCCGATGGTAGGTACACACCTACAGCTCATCCCTTGGCAATGGGTACTGCAGGCTAGATGTCGACCGAATTTTAATCGGAATGCCCGATTTTTAATTAGGGCCGATTTTCAAGTTTTCATAACAATCGGAAATTTTGGGACACAGATTTTACCGATATACAAAAATACCAATTATCGATTGTTATGAAAACTTGAAATCGGCTCTAATTGAATCGGGCATTTCGATCGACATCTAAATATATATATATATATATATATTTTTACACCTTTATTTAATCTTTAACTAGGCAAGTCAGTTAATACATTCTTATTTTCATTGACTGCCTAGGAATGGTGGGTTAACTGCCTCGTTCAGGGACAGAACGATAGATTTTCACCTTGTCAGCTTGGGGGATTCAATCTTGCAACCTTACAGTTACTAGTCAAACCACCTGCCTCTCATTGCACTCCACGGGGAGACTGCCTGTTACGCGAATGCAGTAAGCCAAGGTAAGTTGCTAGCTAGCATTAAACTTATCTTATAAAAATCAATCAATCATAATCACTAATGTCAGTTAACTACACATGGTTGATGATATTACTAGTTTATCTAGCGTGTCCTGCATTGCATATTATTGATGCGGTGCGTATCGTTGCTCCAATATGTACCTAACCATGAACATCATTGGCTTTCTTAAAATCAATACACACGTATATTTTTAAACCTGCATATGGCTAAAAGAAATCCATGTTAGCAGGCAATATTAACCAGGTGAAATTGTGTCACTTCTCTTGCGTTCATTGCACGCAGAGTTGGTGTATATGCAACAGCTTGGGCTGCCTAATTTGCCAGAATTTTACGTAATTTTGACATAACATTAAAGGTTGTGCAATGTAAAAGGAATATTTAGACTAATGGATGCCACCCCTTAGATAAAATACGGAACGGTTCCGTATTTCACTGAAAGAATAAACGTCTTGTTTTCGAGATGATAGTTTCCGGATTCTACCATATGAATAACCTAAGGCTCGTATTTCTGTGTGTTGTTATGTTATAACTAAGTCTATCATTTGATAGAGCAGTCTGACTGAGCAGTTTTAGGCAGCAGCAGGCTCGTAAGCATTCATTCAAACAGCACTTTACTGCGTTTTCCCAGCAGCTCTTCGTTGTGCGTCAAGCATTGCGCTGTTTATGACTTCAAGCCTATCAACTCCCGAGATGAGGCTGATGTAACCGAAGTGAAATGGCTATCTAGTTAGCGGGGTGTGCACTAATAGCGTTTCAATCGTCACTCGCTCTGAGACTTAGTGGTTGTTCCCCTTGCTCTGCATGGGTAACGCTGCTTTGAGGGTGGCTGTTGTCGTTGTGTTCCTGGTTCGAGCCCAGGGAGGAGCTAGGAGAGGGACGGAAACTATACTGTTACACTGGCAATACTAAAGTGCCTATAAAGAACATCCTATAGTCAAAGATATATGAAATACAAATGGTATAGAGAGAAATAGTCCTATAATTCCTATAATAACTACAACCTAAAACGTCTTACCTGGGAATATTGAAGACTCATGTTAAAAGGAACCACCAGCTTTCATTTGTTCTCATGTTCTGAGCAAGGAACTTGAACGTTAGCTTTCTTACATGGCACATATTGCACTTTTACTTTCTTCTCAAACACTTTGTTTTTGCATTATTTAAACCAAATTGAACATGTTTCATTATTTATTTGAGGCTAAATTGATTTTATTGATGTACTATATTAAGTTAAAATAAGTTCATTCAGTATTGTTGTCATTCAGTATTCATTCAGTATTGTCATTACTACAAATAAATAATACAAATCGGCCGATTAATCGGTAGCGGCTTTTTTGGTACTCCAATAATCGGTATCGGCGTTGAAAAATCATAATCGGTCGACCTCT
Organism: Oncorhynchus mykiss; assembly: GCF_013265735.2. Lineage (NCBI taxonomy): Eukaryota > Metazoa > Chordata > Actinopteri > Salmoniformes > Salmonidae > Oncorhynchus > Oncorhynchus mykiss. The sequence continues at coordinate 30,145,737 of NC_048584.1, read as the reverse complement.
ACTGTAGACTACACACCTCAACCCAGAGTCTCTGAGCGTTCAGTCAGCCCACTGATATCTGATATCAGATCACAGCAAAAATCAGTCTACTTGAACAGAGCAACACTCGATCATTAGGTATTAAAGCCAAATAAACTGCATACTATTAAGAAACGCTATAGATGGGAGGAGAGTAGTGTTGAAACCTACCAAAAAACAAATTGAATCCCTTTTTGACAAGTTCCTGGAGGAAACATTTCCCTGAAAAGCCTAAACAGTATATTACACAATTTTCAGCTTCCTGTCAAATGTGAAAATGTCAAGCAGACAACCTAAAATTTACAATGATGACAAATGGTTTGATGAAGAATGTAAAACCCTACAAAATAAATTGAGAAACATGTCCAACCAAAAACAGAGACCCAGAACTTGAGCCTTCGCTATGGTGAAACAATACAGAAATACATTAAGATAAAAGGAGGAACAGCATGACAGAAAACAGTGAATTCTCATTGAAGAATCCATAGAATCTAACCATGTGTGGGGAAAATTGGAACACAGTAAACGAACAACAACACGAAGAGCTACCTATCCAAAATGAGGATGTATGAATAAACCACGTCTCAAATCCTTCGGCTCTAGAACAAACATCAAAAACATATATACATGATAAACTACAAATCTTAGAATCATCTATTAAAGACTATCAGCACACACTGGATTCTCCAATTTACATTGAATGAACTACAGGATAAAATAAATCCCTCCAACCCAAAAAGGCTGGTGGTGTTGATGGTATCCTGAATACAGCTCACAAATTCCAAATGGCTATACTAAAACTCTTTAACAACATCCTCAGCTCTGGCATCTTCCCCAATATTTGGAATCAAGGCCCGATCACCCCAATCCACAAAAGTGGAGACAAATTTTTGAATCCAATAATTAGTGGAATCTGCGTCAACAGCCATTTTGGAAAAATCCTCTGCTGTATCAACAGCGGACTCTAACATTTTCTCAGTGAAAACAATGTCCTGAGCAAATGTCAAATGGACTCCGCACAAACAGACCACAAATACACCCTTATTGTCAGACAAATAAAACAAAAGCAAAGCCTTCTCATGCCTTGTTCAAGTCAAGTAAGCTTTTGGCTCAATTTGGCATTAGGGTTGGCTATACAAATTGATGGAAAGCGGTGTTGAGTGGGGGGGGGGGACAACATTTAAAAAAAATCAATGAACACAAACAAGTGTTCATCTAAAATTGGCTATGAACAGATTTCTTTCCTCAGGGCCGTGGGGTGAGACAGGGATGCAGCTTGAGCCTCACGCTCTTCAACATATCAATGCATTGGAGAGGGCACTAGAACAGTCTGCAGCACCCGGCTTCATAAGCTGAAATCAAATGTCAACTAGTTGCAGATGACCTGGTGCTTCTGTCCCCAACCAAGGAGGGCCTACAGCAGCACGTAGATCTTCTGCACAGATTCTGTCTGACATGACCCTGACAGTGAATCTTAGCAAGACAAAAATAATGGTGTTCCAAAAAAAGTCCAGTAGCCAGACAACAAATATAAAATCTATCTAGACACTGTTGCCCTAGAGCACACAAAGAACTATACCTACCTCCGCCTAAACGTCAGCGCCACAGCTAATTTCCACAAGGCTGTGAACGATCTAAAAGACAAGGAAAGGGTCTTCTATGCCATCAAAAAGGAACATAAAACTCAACATCCCAATTAGGATCTGGCTAAAAATACTTACTACCATAGAATGGATTCTATAAATTAAGGTTTGGGGTCCACTCACCAACCAATAATTCACAAAATGGGACAAACACCCAATTTGAAAAAATATACTTGGTGTACAACGCAAAACCCTAAACAATCCATGCAGAGCATAATTAGGATTATACCCGCTAGTTATCAAAATCCAGAAAATATGTGTTAAAATCTACAACCACCTAAAAGGAAGCGATGCTCACACGTTCCACCATAATGCCCTCAGCTACAGAGAGATGAGTCGAAGTGTCCCCTCAGCCAGCTGGTTTTGGGGCTCTGTTCACAAATGCAAATAGACCCCACAGCCTCAGGACAGAAACACATTTGGACTAACCAAATTATAAGGAAGCAAAAACATAACTATTTGACACACTGGAAAGAATCAATCAAATAACAGAGCAAATTGGAATACTATCTGACCCTAAACAGAGAGTACACAGTGACAGAATACCTGACCAATGTGACTGACCCCAAATTTAGGAAAATTCTTGACTATGTACAGACTGAGTGAGCATAGCCTTGCTATTGAGAGGCCGCCATAGGAAGAAGACAGGCTATGTGCCCGCTGCCCACAAAATGAGGTGCAAACTTAGCTGCACTTGCGAAACTCCTGCCAAATTTATGACCACTTTAGAGATATATATTTCCCACAGACCCACAAAGAATTTCAAAACAAATCAAACATTTGATAAACTCCCATATTTGTTAGGCGAAATACCGCAGTGTGCATTCACAGCTGCAAGATTTGTGACCTGTTGCCATGAGAAAAGGGCAACCAGTGGAGTACAAACATTGTAAATACCACCAATATTAATTTATTTTCCTTCCCCTACTGTTCATACTACAAATTCACATTGCTAAAACACTGTACAAACCTTTTTGAGTGCAGTATTTACTGTAAAATTCAAATATCTTCCTTGTTGATGTTTTGTCTTTTCACTCTTTATTGATTATACATTTTTTTAAAAACTTGTTGTAAACACGTTTCCCATACCAATAATGCCCCATTTGAATTGAATAAAGGGTTTCATTGTAAAAATCCTGAAGTATCCCTTTAACAAGAGTGCCATTTTATCACAGTGTGATGGACTTTGACCCATAATGAAGAAAGGTTAGGATATACATCTTCAGAACTGTGGTATTGGTGTGCATTGTCTCTTATCGGGTGCCGTCTAATTGAGGCCATTCGGATTAGCAGAAGTTGACATGTCTGTTATTAAGAGACGGGAATGGTTAACTAATATTGATATAATAATACGAAATGCCATTTATCCAAACTGACTTACAGTTGACGTTGGAAGTTTACATACACCTTAGCCAAATTCCTGACATTTAATCTTAGTAACAATTCCCTGTCTTAGGTCAGTTAGGATCACCACTTTATTTTAAGAATGTGAAATGTCAGAATAATAGCAGAGAATGATTTAGTTCAGCTTTTATTTCTTTCATCACATTCCCAGTGGGTCAGAAGTTTACATTCACTCAATTAGTATTTGGTAGCATTGCCTTTGAATTGTTTAACTTGGGTCAAATGTTTCAGGTAGCCTTCCACAAGCTTCCCACAATAAGTTGGGTGACTGATGTCTTGAGATGTTGCTTCAATATATCCAGATAATTTTCCTCCATCGTGATGCCATCCTATTTTGTGAAGTGCACCTGTCCCTCCTGCAGCAAAGCACCCTCACAACATGATGCTACCACCCCCGTGCTTCACGGTTGGGATAGTGTTCTTCGGCTTGCAAGCATCCCTCTTTTTCCTCCAAACATAACGATGGTCATTATGGCCAAACAGTTCTATTTTTGTTTCATCAGACGAGGGGATATTTCTCCAAAAAGTACGATCTTTGTCCCCATGTGCAGTTAGTTGCAAACCGTAGTCTGGCTTTTTTATGGCGGCTTTGGAGCAGTGACTCCAATTCCTTGCTGAGTGGCCTTTCAGGTTATGTCGATATAGGACTCGTTTTTACTGTGGATATAGATACTTTTGTACCTGTTTCCTCCAGCATCTTCATAAGGTCCTTTGCTGTTGTTCTGGGATTGATTTGTACTTTTCGCACCAAGTACGTTCATCTCTAGGAGACAGAGCGTGTCTCTTTCCTGAGCTGTATGACATCGTGTTTATATGTCCGATCGTGTTTATACTTGTGTACTATTGTTTGTACAGGTGAACGTGGTACCTTCAGGCATTTGGAAATTGCTCCCAAGGATGAACCAGACTTGTGGAGGTCTACACATTTTTTTCTGAGATCTTGGCTGATTTCTTTTGCTTTTCCCAGGATGTCAAGCAAATAGGCACTGAGTTTGAAGGTAGGCCTTGAAATGCATCCACAGGTACACCCCCAATTGACTCCAATGATGTAAATTAGCCTATCAGAAGCTTCTAAAGCCATGACATAATTTTCTGGAATTTTCCAAGCTGTTTCAAGGCACAGTCAACTTAGTGTATGTAAACTTCTGACCCACTGGAATTATGATACAGTGAAATAATCCGTTGGTAAACAATTGTTGGAAGAATGACTTGTGTCATGCACAAAGTAGATGTCCTAACTGACTTGTGTCATGCACAAAGTAGATGTCCTAACTGACTTGTGTCATGCACAAAGTAGATGTCCTAACTGACTTGCCAAAACTATATTTTGTTAACAAGAAATTTGTGGAGTGGTTGAAAAACGAGTTTTAATGACTCGTACATATGTACATTTTACAAATGGATGGTCCTGAGAATCAAACCCACCACCCTAGCGCTACAAACGCCATGCTCTACCAACTGAGCTATAAAGGACCACGCTGTAAACTAACTTTTCTCACTCCTATTCTTCTATTGGCTCCAGTGTGCTGAGGTCAACACCCTTGGTGTTCCAACATTAACGATGTGTGCAGCAACTCGGCCCATCTGGAGAAGTGTGTGGGGATTGAGGTGGTGTTTTCCAATTGTAAGCCATTTGCCTGTAGGAACAAAAACTGACGAGTTTCTTGAAAAGTACAGTACCAGTGACCTCTGGTTGCTGCCTGACATTAGTCAGTCTAGAAAAGGTCTGCGTGATTTAACAATGACTTTAAATGTGCTGTTGTCCTTCGTGTGGTTGGTTGGATCATTTGTTTTCCCATGTTGATAGCACAATGGAAGAGAAAGATGAGGAGGATTACAAAGACCATCACATTAAATCACAGATGTCTGGTTTTCATGGACAGACTGACAGGAGCAACACTTTGAACTATGCTAATGGTGTTGCACTAGAAAGTTAAACCATGAATTCCTGTCATTCAACCCAGGCTGTATGATTTTGAAGGGAGTGAAATATGAGCAAAAACCGTGTGCCTTCTTGCCGTGGTTCTTTCTTTTTGACGTCGCCTTAATTCAGTTATATTCATCATGACCGTCTATCCTTGTCCTCTCTGTGCATTGTCCCTGTGGGGTTAGTAAGTTGCGTCTCCTCTGTCCATCTCTGGTGGCTTCTGATTTCTCCAACTGAACCAGCCGCCTTGGCTGTTGTTGCTGCCCCCTATCAACCCATCAAAGCTCGTGTCTCTGCTGATATGATCTGGCCTTTGTTTGGAGGTGACTGCTTTTAATGACTGCAGCTGCACAAATTTTTCATCTCCTGACAGACAGGAGGAGGTAGCCGTACACCCCCACCACCACACACACACCCTGAGCAACGCTTCCGTTGTCTTGGTTACATGACATCAGAGTGCAGTAATCAAATAAACGTGGCTGCTCTGAATTTGGGTTGCAAATGTATTATCGCTCTCCTCTTCAGGCAGAAGTGTGCCCCTCCACTCTTTAGGGCCCCAATCACAAAACAACAGTTGGTGCCCCTATCCCAATGGGGAAGCACTTTTCTGAAAGCGTCACTGCCTGATCCGGTTTAATTAAGACTAGTGTGACTTTACTGTGTGTTCATACTTTAGGAGTGTGTTTAATTAAGCATGTTTGTAGTTTTGCATGTCTGATTTCTGAGAGTGGAGAGGTCGGAGGGGGGAAGACGTGTAGGACTTTATGCCCCATAGAGAGAGCGAGTAATGGTGTCTTTTTGTAGACACTAACTCCGCCATGGTTCATTGGACTAATGCCTATGGGGAAAAGCGTTTTTGGATGAACACCGAAAATAAGGTCTGTGGTAAACACAGGCTTAAGAGATCAGCTAATGTCACTTTTTTTGTGAATTTTGAAGCATTTGTCATAATAAAGGTCATGTTTAACTGACTGCCATTATCTCATAGAACAACCTGTATAAGATCTCCTAAGCCTGTGTTAACCCCTGACCATGTTTTTGGTGTTTATTCCAAAAACCCAGTTTTTCACCATTCATTTTTTCCATAGGGATTGCTGAATGAGCCAGAGGTAATGAGCCAGAGGTACCCTTATTTCTGGATTTTAGGACTACAAGCTGGCGAGCTCTGTTGAAATGATGCTAAACTGTGACCGTTGGAGGGTGGGAGAGAGAGTGCTTGAATAAACAGGCTGGGTTTTAAAGGAAATCGCAGTGTGACGACGCAGAACATTGATCAGGGTTTGGGCGGAGGGGGGTGACCACTGGGGCAGTGCTACTGTGGTTTTAAAGGCTTTTGTATGGTACAGTAAAACGGAATTCATAATGCTCTTAGTCCTATGTTCAAAGAATGCACAGCAACGCATTGGTGTCAAGTTATTACATTGTAATGTCAAGAAAAGCTGAGACGATAGTTATTCGTTTATGGAAAAAGTATTGTCATTGTCAATTACTTGTCTATTCAAATCAATCATTGCTGACATTCTCCACACAAATGAAATACTTTTTCCCGTCTTCTCAAAAGAGCACAAGCATTTTCATTTGTTTCAATAGTTGCCTTAGTGCTGCTCTTTTTGACATGATTCTGCAACATCTCTCCTCTGCCACGAATCGGTGTTAGCTGGCGGAACTCTAAACCACATGGTCCCTAAGAGATAGATGGAAGGCATTCACACCTACCTCCCCTCACACACAGCACATGTTTTACTATCCTTGTGGGGACCTAACCCTGTATTTCCATTCAGAATTCCATCCCCTATCCCCTTATTTTAACCCTAATTATAACCTTCAACCTAACCCCTAATTATAACCTTCAACCTAACCCCTAATTATAACCTTCAACCTAACCCCTAATTATAACCTTCAACCTAACCCCTAATTATAACCTTCAACCTAACCCCTAATTATAACCTTCAACCTAACCCCTAATTATAACCTTCAACCTAACCCCTAATTATAACCTTCAACCCAACCCCTAATTATAACCTTCAACCCAACCCCTAATTATAACCTTCAACCCAACCCCTAATTATAACCTTCAACCCAACCCCTAATTATAACCTTCAACCCAACCCCTAATTATAACCTTCAACCCAACCCCCAATTATAAACCTAACCCCTAATTATAACCTTCAACCCAACCCCTAATTAGAACCTTCAACCCAACCCCCAATTATAAACCTAACCCCTAATTATAAACCTAACCCCTATGCCTAAAATAGCCTTTTTCCTTGTGGTGACTGACGAAATGTTCTCACTTGTCTGAATCTTCCTTCGTTATCTGCTTTTTTACCTGTAATGCATTGGGCAGACCGCACCACCCTCTGGAGAGCCCTGCAGTTGTGAGCGGTCCAGTTGCCGTACCAGGTGGTGATACAGCCCGATAGGATGCTCTCAATTGTGCATCTGTAAAAATGTGTCAGGGTCTTAAGGGCCAAGCTGAGTTTCAGCTCTGTGTGTCTCTCTCTCTCTCTCTCTCTCTCGCTCTCTCTCTCTCTGTGTCTATTCAATTCAATTGACTTTGACATTTGAAGTTCATTATTACTTACATTGTCAAAGTATACATATTGAAAAATATAAATATATAAAATATATTTATATATAAATAAATGGTGGGACCAACAGCAATATTAATAGTAGTAGTGGACATGGGATTACCATTAACAACAACAATAATATTAATAAGAACAACAATACATTAAAGCAATGGTAGTGGACCAGTGTCAACATGACTGAGAAGACAGTCTCTCACTCTCATGACTGAGAAGACACATGACCTGGTATGAAAGATAAGTTTCAAATTCTTTGTATTGAATTATAATTTGGGGAAAGAAATATTATCTTAGGTCTGAGTATTTGTCACAGTGTAATAGGAAATGCAGCTCTGTCTCTACCTCTCCCCTGGAGCAGTGAGCACAGCTTGTCCTCTCTGGGCAGCCAGGTTTGTCTGTGACGACCGGTCTCTATAGCCAGACTGTGCTCAGAGTTTGTACCTAGTCAATGTTTTCCTCAGTTTTCTATCAGTCACATTGGTCAGATAGTCTACCACCATGTACTGTCTGTTTAGAGCCAAATAGCATTGAAGTTTTTTTTATTTATTTATTATTTTTATTTTATTTTTATTTTATTTTCTCCCCCTTCCTTTCCTGGTCTTCCTCTATATAGGCCTATGTTAGGCTATCTGTGTCACTCCCTCTACTAGTCTAAGTCGGTGAGCTAAAGTACACTGTTTATCGTCACAACCTGATACTAGCTGTCTGACTCCTATGACTGGTAGTCAGGTGACTTGGCCTCTCGAGTGAGGCAGTGGTCTAAGGCACTGCATCTTAGTGCTAGAGTCATCACTAAAGACTCTGGTTCGATCCCGGGCTGTATTCCAACCGGCCTTGATCGGGAGTCCCATAGGGAGGCGCACAATTGGCCCAGAGTCGTCCCGGTTAGGGGAGGGTTTGGCTGGGGTAGGCCGTCATTGTAAATAAGAATTTGTTCTTAACTGACTTTCCTAGTTAAATGAAAACAAGAAACATTGCAGCTGCTATGTGGGTTAGTGTGTGTTGTGGTACTCATTGCTGTTCTTTAACATCTTTATGTTTTCATCATCTCTGTTTGGGTTCAACGGTTTTGTATTTACCCATATGCCTGCTATTTGGGCATTGTTTTGTCTGACAGTGCATGTTGTGGCAATGAGTACATTCAGCTGACGCATGCAGCCACACACACAGCCAGATAACCCTTCTGTGAGAGGGCTAGTCTCCCTCAAGTAGGGAACTCCACTCCTTACACTGGTCAAGCACACAGTCCCATAGAGGTGTCTGTCTGAGTTGGTGTGTCTCTGTAAATCAACTTCCTCACCAGGCCTGAAGGGTTTCCTCCTTGCTCAGTTCTCTGTTTAGAATACTGTAGTGGTTACCAAACGTCGCCAGAGCAAAAACAATTGCTCCTTTATGAGGAGAATGCCAAGCCGAATCTAACGTCTTTTGGTCAACTCTCCTTGTTTGCTTTGACCTCTAGCACAGATTAGACCCACGTGTATTTCTCAGTGTCAGAGGAGTTTAAAACCACATTGAAAGGTTTATCAGAGACCTCTGAAAAAATGATTAACCTATTAGGTTAGTGTCTCTGTCCTTTCTAATCAGTGGAGATACCTGTTTACTGCAGGCAGGCAGGCAGAAAGGCAGGCAGAAAGGAAGGCAAGCAGGCAGACAGACAAGGCACCCACACATACTTAATAAAAACACACATAAACCAGCTTCACCAATAAAGTAAGACGCCAACTTGTTGAAACATATCTTACTCCTTGTTCCAATATCAGACAGACCAGGTTGTTAAGTAACCCCCACTGTTACAATGATCAGTTGAAATCTAACCAACCTTAGTGGTTATATATGCGTAAGCATCGTGACACACCTTTGTGTACCTATTAGAGGTGTTACAGGTTTGAGTCAGAGGTTTCGGTGCAAGAGGGAGGGAGGGTGGGATGGTGTGTGTGTGTGTGTGCCTTTATCCACCTTTTAACTTCAAAATGGCATGTTTAGATATCAATGCAATATTTGAATTGTGGTGTGGGGCCATTAAATTGTTGTTCGTAAGGTAGGGTCTCATGCTTTTACTGCACTCTCAAAGAATGACATCTGGGCTGATCTCTCTCTCCCAGTCAGTCACTGAAGCCTAGCCACCTCTTTGTGATGGAGGTTTGAGGAGAATGGGGCTAGACTGCTGGCCTCAGCACTTTAAGCGAAGCGTGTATTGATCCCTCCACATCAGCCTCTCTTCTCATGCCTCGCTCTGCCACCATCACCACCTAGAATACAATCAGTTCCCTTTACAGCTAGGCCCTGCTGCCACGGCAACCACACTGCAGATCAGGAGATAAGCATCTGGTATGTGGCCTCTCTTCTGTTCTTCATAACCTGCTCTGTTTCAATAAGGCATTGAAGTTGCACTGAAACAGTGACAGACTACATGGACTTGTCCAATAAGAACTGTTTTGTTTTTAGTTTTTTTTCCTTTGGGAAAAGTTTCAAACATTTTGCTACTGTCTGTCTGACCTAATGAACTTAACCCTGAGCTGGTGTAATCTGTCATCTCTACCCACTATTGCAATCCTTCTGTACACATCTATAGAGAACTGCCCGAAGAGACGTCATTAATTATTTCACCACTAACCTAATGCCTCTGTTGTTTTGTGTCTTCAAATCAGTGCATTAGAAGGATAAAAGAGATCAGTTTGCAAGGGAAAATAGCCTAATATGTGCTCCGGCACCTGTCGTCTTTTGTCTGTCTGTTACCCCAATCATGTCATGAATTTGAATGGAGGGCAGGGGCTGGCCCGACGGAGAGGCGGGTTGTTTTAACTTGCCGATGGGCCACCACCCGGGCTGGTGCTGCTCCGGTAGCGAGTTGCTTAGCATTGCGCTAACAGTCAACAGGCTAATCTCTCTCATTAGCTCTCTCTCCACTCCTCCACCCCTCCACTCACAAACACAAGTGGCCCATTAACCAGCTAGCACATCCCTCGCTCGCCTTGCCGCCTCTCGCTTTGATGCCTTTTTGATAAGAGCAAGGATAATGAGGATAATCATAACAGCGATGATAATTCACTATCCAGCGCAGCGGCAACGTGCTAATCGCCTAAAAGCACTTCCTGTGTGCTCCTCAGATGGATGCTCTTCTGCTTTTTTTTACACACTCACACACACACACACACTCTGATATTCAAATGTGCGTGGCTGGTGGAGGAGTGTGTGATCTAAAGGATACTGGATCGGTGGCGCTGCAGAGAGGTGGCGTGGGGGTTGGTGTGGAGGGAAGGAGAGACTTTGTGAGTGTCGGTTGGTGATAACCTCGACTAGCATGTTTGTTGCCCCAGACCTGCACATCATAAAACAGAGCAGAGCATGGTATTAATGGTTAAATAGTAGCTGCAGATACAGTACATTCAGAAAGTATTCAGACCCCTTGACATTTTGTTACGTTACAGACTTATTCTAAAATTGATTAAAAAAAGAAAATCCATCATCAATCTACACTAAATACCCCATAGAGCACACCTGTATTTGGGGAGTTTCTCCCATTCTTCTCTGCAGATCCTCTCAAGCTCTGTCAGGTTGGATGGGGAGTGTCGCTGCACAGCTATTTTCAGGTCTCTCCAGAGATGTTTGATCGGGTTCAAATTCGGGCTCTGGCTGGGCCACTCAAGAACATTCAGACACTTGTTGCGAAGCCACTCCTGCATTGTCTTGGCTGTGTGCTTAGGGTCGTTGTCCTATTGGAAGGTGAACCTTTGCCCCGTTTTCATCAAAGATCTCTCTCTACTTTGCTCTGTTCATCTTTCCCTCGATATTGACTTGTCTCCCAGTCCCTGCCGCTGAAAATATCCCCACAGCATGATGCTGCCACCACCATGCTTCACTGTAGGGATTGTGCCAAAGAGTACAATATTGGTTTCATAAGACCAGATAATCTTGTTTCTCATGGTCTGACAGTCTTTGTTTCCTTTTGGCAAATCCAAGCAGGCTGTCCATGTGTGTTTTACTGAGGAGTGGTTTCCTTCTGGCCACTCTACCATAAAGGCCTGATTGGTGGAGTGCTGCAAAGATGGTTGTTCTTCTGGAATGTCCTCCCATCTCCACAGGGAAACTCTAGAGCTCTGTCAGAGTGACCATCTGGTTCGTGGTCACCTCCCTGAACAATGCCCTTCTCCCCCGATTGCTCAGTTTGGCAGGCAGCCAGCTCTAGGAAGAGTCTTGGTGGTTCCAAACTTCTTCCATTTAAGAATGATGGAGGTCACTATATTCTTGGGGACCTTCAATGCTGCATAAATGTTTCGGTACCCTTCCCCAAATCTGTGCTTCGACACAATCCTGTCTTGGGGCTTTAAGGACAATACCTTCGACCTCATGGCTTGGTTTTTGCTCTGACATGCACTCAACTGTGGGACCTTTATATAGACAGGCATGTCTTTCCAAATCATGTCCAATCAATTGAATTTACCACAGCTGGACTCCAATCAAGTTGTAGAAACATCTCAAGGATGATCAGTGGAAACAAGATGCACCTGAGCTCAATATCAGTCTCATAGCAAAGGGTCTCAATACTTATATAAATAAGGTATTTCTGTTTTATTTTTAATGGCAAAGAAATTATATTAAAAAAAACTGTTTTTGCTTTGTTATTATGGGGTATTGTGTGTAGATTGAGGCAAAACAAATATTGAATCAATTTTAGAATAAGGCTGTGTAAATAACAAAATGTGGAAAAGTCAAGGGGTCTGAATCATTTCCGAATGCACCGTTTATGCCAGCTATAAGTGTACTGTAAGAAGTGCAATAGATAAGCTAAGTTTATTGGTCAGAGAGGGAAGGAAAGGAAGCTATCTGGTGTCCTGCACTAGGACACACCCACACTGTTTTTACACCAAACAATACCTCTCTGCCATACCTGTTTGAACACAAACTAACCTTCAAACAAAGCTTTCTTTGCTACACTTAGCGTGTGCTTTAAGAAGCCCATGTAGGGCAGAATGTAGCCTAGCAGTTAGGAGTTGGACCATTAGTGGGCGGCAGGGTAGCCTAGTGGTTAGAGTGTTGGGCTAGTAACCGAAAGGTTGCAAGTTCATATCACCTAGCTGACAAGGTACAAATCTGTCGTTCTGCCCCTGAACAGGCAGTTAACCCACTGTTCCTAGGCCGTCATTGAAAATAAGAATTTGTTCTTAATTGATTTGCCTAGTTAAATAAAGGTAAAATAAAAATTAACCGAAACGTTGCTAGTTCGGATCCCCGAGCCGACGAGGCCCTTGAGGTGTTAACCGTAATTGCTCGGGAGTCGCCATGGATCATGCCTGACCCTGGCCGTGACCCCACTCTCTGAAGGTGTCTAAGGGGGAGTTGGGATATGCAACAAAAAAAATATCCAATTCACACGTGCTATTATATAACTGCACAATCATTCTATGTCCATGATTCCAACAGTTCACCAAAGTGTTTAGCTCTAAATCACAAGTCAATCACAATTGAAACATTTGGTAGAAAACAATGCCTAGACTGTTTGCCCATAACGTGTAGCCCTATGTGGCAGTGTGGAAATGACCTCAAATGAGTGCAGGAAATGCAGACATGGCTGAAAATAGAGAGAATTATTTTGGGTTGAATTTAATAGTGTAAAACATTCAGAATGGAGAAAGACTCATTTGAAATCATTTGTAATGTATGTGTTGCCACCTGAGGGTCATGTACTACTCATGAAGCATATTGAGAACTTATATTATTCAAAAACATAAAATACTGTGTAACCGAAAAGGTTGCAAGTTCAAACCCTTGAGCGGACAAGGTACAAATCTGTCATTCTGCCCCTGAACAGGCAGTTAACCCACTGTTTCTAGGCCCTCATTGAAAATAAGAATTTGTTCTTAACTGCCTTGCCTGGTTAAATAAAGGTAAAATAAATAAAACATGTAAGTGTGTGAAATAGGACAAATATAAGCACCCGCCAAATAATTGTCATTATTATGTGATGCTAATGTCTCATACACACTTAAAAACGGGACAAGCTACACAGTGGTTATTGAGCTTGGATCAAAATGATAGGATAGTTGTCGACGAATATAACAAGTGGCATAAATGCAGACAACTGTGATTGGTTCCTACCATCCCTGTGCAGAACACAGGCTAGAGCAGTTTGTCCTCTACTCTAAAGTGCTCCCTGTTACTACAGGTATGTTTGTTGTATTAAAGATGCAGTCCGGTATCTTAAGCACTTATACATTTGTAACATATTGTCCGTATTTGTCGGGGGAAGAAATTGGGGACCAAATTTTCAGGAACCCGTTTTGGCTCGTGAGCACGACTTTCAAAACTACTGATTTAAAATGTTACAAAAGCTTTGGAGCATCACTTTAAGAGGTGTGGCACCACTCCAGAGGCTACAGACCTGTCTGTCTGGTTTTATATATTCTTTCTCTCATTCAGACCAGACAGAGCAGGGGTTGCACCCAGCCTCCCATGTGGAAATACGGGGGATGTATTTGTGTTGTGGTTCTGTATGTGGAGCTCATTCTCTTTAAAACAAACGGGCAGTTCTCTCGCTGTCTGACATGTCTGATTGCTCTACTTTACTCTGAGTTATGATTCATCTTCATCCTCAGCTAGCCTGCTACTGGAGATCTGACTTATTTTTTTATTTACTGTTTCTATGGCTCTTTGCTGCTTGTTTTCCCCTCTTTTCTCCTTCCCTCTCTCTCTTTTCTCCTTCCCTCTCTCTCTTTTCTCCTTCCCTCTCTCTCTTTTCTCCTTCCCTCGCTCTCTTTTCTCCTTCCCTCGCTCTCTTTTCTCCTTCCCTCTCTCTTTTCTCCTTCCCTCTCTCTTTTCTCCTTCCCTCTCTCTTTTCTCCTTCCCTCTCTCTTTTCTCCTTCCCTCTCTCTCTTTTCTCCTTCCCTCTCTCTTCTCCTTCCTTCCCTCCCTCTCTCTTCTCCTTCCTTCCCTCCCTCTCGTGTCTCCTTCCCTCCCTCTCTTTTCTCCTTCCTTCCCTCCCTCTCGTTTCTCCTTCCTTCCCTCCCTCTCTTTTCTCCTTCCTTCCCTCCCTCTCTTTTCTCCTTCCTTCCCTCCCTCTCTTTTCTCCTTCCTTCCCTCCCTCTCTTTTCTCCTTCCTTCCCTCCCTCTCTTTTCTCCTTCCTTCCCTCTCTCTCTTTTCTCCTTCCTTCCCTCTCTCTCTTTTCTCCTTCCTTCCCTCTCTCTCTTTTCTCCTTCCCTCCCTCTCTTTTCTCCTTCCCTCTCTCTCTTTTCTCCTTCCTTCCCTCTCTCTCTTTTCTCCTTCCTTCCCTCCCTCTCTTTTCTCCTTCCTTCCCTCCCTCTCTGTTCTCCTTCCTTCCCTCTCTCTCTCTTTTCTCCTTCCTTCCCTCTCTCTCTCTTCTCCTTCCTTCCCTCCCTCTCTCTTCTCCTTCCTTCCCTCTCTCTCTCTTCTCCTTCCTTCCCTCCCTCTCTCTTCTCCTTCCTTCCCTCTCTCTTTTCTCCTTCCTTCCCTCTCTCTTTTCTCCTTCCTTCCCTCTCTTTTCTCCTTCCTTCCCTCTCTTTTCTCCTTCCTTCCCTCCCTCTCTTCTCCTTCCTTCCCTCCCCCTCTCTTCTCCTTCCTTCCCTCCCTCTCTCTTCTCCTTCCTTCCCTCCCTCTCTCTTCTCCTTCCTTCCCTCCCTCTCTCTTCTCCTTCCTTCCCTCCCTCTCTTTTCTCCTTCCCTCCCTCTCTTTTCTCCTTCCCTCCCTCCCTCTCTTTTCTCCTTCCTTCCCTCCCTCTCGTTTCTCCTTCCTTCCCTCCCTCTCGTTTCTCCTTCCTTCCCTCCCTCTCTTTTCTCCTTCCTTCCCTCCCTCTCTTTTCTCCTTCCTTCCCTCCCTCTCGTTTCTCCTTCCTTCCCTCCCTCTCGTTTCTCCTTCCCTCTCTCTCTCTTTTCTCCTTCCTTCCCTCCCTCTTTTTTCTCCTTCCTTCCCTCCCTCTTTTTTCTCCTTCCTTCCCTCTCTTCTCCTTCCTTCCTTCCCTCTCTTTTCTCCTCTCTTCCTTCCCTCTCTTTTCTCCTTCCCCCTCTCTCTTCTCCTTCCTTCCTTCCTTCCATCTTTTCTCCTTCCCCCTCTCTCTTCTCCTTCCTTCCTTCCTTCCATCTTTTCTCCTTCCCCCTCTCTCTTTTCTCCTTCCCTCTCTTTTCTCCTTCCTTCCCTCTCTCTCTTTTCTCCTTCCTTCCCTCTCTCTCTTTTCTCCTTCCTTCCCTCTCTCTCTTTTCTCCTTCCTTCCCTCTCTCTCTTTTCTCCTTGCTTCCCTCTCTCTTTTCTCCTTCTCTCTTTTCTCCTTCTCTCTCTTTTCTCTCTTTTCTCCTTCTCTCTCTTTTCTCCTTCCTTCCCTCTCTTTTCTCCTTCCCTCTCTTTTCTCCTTCTCTCTCTTTTCTCCTTCCTTCCCTCTCTTTTCTTTTTCTCCTTCTCTCTCTTTTCTCCTTCCCCCTCTCTGCCTCTATCGTTGTAAAAAGTACCCTCTTAATGCTAGGTTATATACACTCTCTCTCCTTCTTTCTGCCCTGTCTGTCATTCTCTACTATCTGTTCTCGTAGATCCTTGCCCTCGCCACTCCTTCAGGTGTTGTGCGTTCTTTTTGAACATGGCAGTGGCCTTAGGCCCTTCTTCTCCTAGGGGTGGGTTACTCTACACCCTGACATTGACTACCCAACCCCAGACCTAGGGGTGGGATGAGTGGCAGGGGGTTTCTGGTGCACATCACATCCCTGACCTCTTTTCTGCTCTTATCATCCCTCCATCGCTACGCTCCGAGGCTGCTCTCCCTCCTCTCTTCTTTCACTCTCTGCCCTCCCTCTACCGTCTCCCCCTCTTTCTCCTGCTTTCTCTCAGTCCAGAGTAGAGCGTGACCCAATTCCTCTTTAACAACAACAGTGAAAGGATGGGCCCCAGCCGCCCTCCACCCCTCTGTTTCTCAGTGTCCCTCAACCTCAGCCCAGACATAACCCAGACCACTGAGCCCAGCACCAGTCTAGTCACAACCCACCCCATTCCCAGCCTCAGCCCCACCTCAAGCCCAAACAGCATCAGCTCCGCACAACCCAAGCCCCAACCTGCCTATACTGGGATATTTGGTGGTGCCCTACAGACTGTAAGGTTCCCACAAGCTGAATGCTGATTTGGTTGTTGGCTACAGTCAACAGACGCGGCCAGCCTAGATGGATAACTTATTTTCCCATTTACTCTCTCTCGTTGGGAGGATTTCTGCTCTTAATTGAAGTGACAGCAGCAGGGTTGTCATGGTGACACTGGGGACATAGATTAAAGCTTGTTGTGAGCAGGGAGAGGATGAGCGGGGGAGGGGGGAGGAGAGGGGTGATGTCTCTTGCTGGCTGCCTGCTGTGCTCTTGGTTGGCCTCATTGACCATCATGCAATGCTCTACACACTAGCATATCTGTGTTAGTATTCACTGCAGCTTCATTGACATAATTGGACTATATAGCCTATATTTCTTCACTGGTTTTATGAAGTAGAAGTAGCTACTGAATGTGTGCAAACATTCCAGAGGAGGACTGCCCAAAGTATGTGAGACTATTTCCTGTGGAGAGGGTCTTTCAGGCCTACTGAACATTATGTAGCCTAGCTTCACTTGTCTGTTTTCCGTAGACTTTAAGCTGTTTTTTGGGAGACCAGATGATCGCTATCCGGGCTAATCAATAATATTCATATTGACTTGGCTGAATTCCTCAGTGCTTTTGAATAGCGGAAGGAGGGCAGGCAGTATGTCAGTTGAATCCCTCTGGTATCAGGTGGGTTGAGTTAAGTAATGGTCTTGACTCCTAGATGATTGCAGGGCAGGTGGCTCTTTATTTGAGAGCTGTCCACTCAAGGCAGTGTAAGAAGGAAGGATGCCCTCCTCTCTCTCTCTCCCTCCTTTACCCGGGACAGGATTTTGCAGATGGTTTCATGCTCATTGGCGTCTAACAAGCAGGTGGTCTGGTCTGAGATGAGGTGGGCGGAGAGGAGAGCAGTCTGGAGAGACTGGAGTCGTCTCCCACACTTCAGAGGTCCTCCTCAAAGGCTCTCAGCTGGAGAGGGAGAGAGGAGGGGAGGATAGTCTCCGCACCATCAGCCTGCGTGGGAGAGGGGGCAGAAAGGGGAGGGGATAGTCTCTCCCTCATCAGCCTGTGTGAGAGAGGGGATAGTCTCTCCCTCATCAGCCTGTGTGAGAGAGGGGGCAGAAAGAAGGAGAGGGGATAGTCTCTCTACCATCAGCCTGTGTGAGTGAGGGGATAGTCTGTCCACCATCAGCCTGTGTGAGAGAGGGGATAGTCTCTCTACCATCAGCCTGTGTGAGAGAGGGGATAGTCTCTCTACCATCAACCTGTGTGAGAGAGGGGATAGTCTCTCTACCATCAGCCTGTGTGAGAGAGGGGATAGTCTCTCTACCATCAGCCTGTGTGAGAGAGGGGATAGTCTCTCTACCATCAGCCTGTGTGAGAGAGGGGATAGTCTCTCTACCATCAGCCTGTGTGAGAGAGGGGATAGTCTCTCCACCATCAGCCTGTGTGAGAGAGGGGATAGTCTCTCCACCATCAGCCTGTGTGAGAGAGGGGATAGTCTCTCCACCATCAGCCTGTGTGAGAGAGGGGATAGTCTCTCCACCATCAGCCTGTGTGAGAGAGGGGATAGTCTCTCCACCATCAGCCTGTGTGAGAGAGGGGATAGTCTCTCTACCATCAGCCTGTGTGAGAGAGGGGATAGTCTCTCTACCATCAGCCTGTGTGAGAGAGGGGGTAGTCTCTCTACCATCAGCCTGTGTGAGAGAGGGGATAGTCTCTCTACCGTCAGCCTGCGTGGGAGAGGGGATAGTCTCTCTACCGTCAGCCTGCGTGGGAGAGGGGATAGTCTCTCTGCCGTCAGCCTGCGTGGGAGAGGGGATAGTCTTTCTGCCGTCAGCCTGCGTGGGAGAGGGGATAGTCTCTCTGCCGTCAGCCTGCGTGGGAGAGGGGATAGTCTCTCTGCCGTCAGCCTGCGTGGGAGAGGGGATAGTCTCTCTGCCGTCAGCCTGCGTGGGAGAGGGGATAGTCTGTCAGCCGGCGTGGGAGAGGGGATAGTCTCTCTGCCGTCAGCCTGCGTGGGAGAGGGGGGAGAAAGGAGGAGGAGAGGGGATAGTCTCTCCATTTGGTGGGGGGAGAGCGGGACAGAGACGTGCAGGACAGACCGATGGGGGTGTACTCTGCCCATTCTTGCCCTCAGGCCAACCTTAGACAAACACGTTGAGTGCTTGGAAGAGCACATCATTTCAATGTGTCACATCAATTTATTTCACGTTTGCAGTGGTGTTGGGAAAGCAGCTCCCTCCTCATTCCCCAGCATAACTGTGTCGCTGTGTGAAGGAAAGTTCTATGTTTCCACCACAGTTTTTATGTAGCCACTTAAAGCCACTGGTTCTGGCCTGTGTAGCCACCGTCTCTGTGTAGCCACCGTCTCTGTGTAGCCACCGTCTCTGTGTAGCCACCGTCTCTGTACTGTAGCCCCCTCCACTAGTGTGTCCTATCCTGCAGTTGTTTTCTAACCATTTCTCTCCTCTCCAGACCTACCTGGTTTAATGGGTCCAATCATCGGGATGTCGCCGGATAAGAAAGCTGAAACGCCGGGGATGCAGGAGGAGAGGGCGGGGCTTAGGGGCGTATGCAGGGGGGCGGGGACTCTCCCAGAGGCGGAGTGCGGCGCAGCCAGCCCATTGGCCACCAGCCTGGACCGGGGATCCGGTGGCTCCGAGGATGAGGAGCTCACCAACCTCAACTGGCTCCATGAGAACCTGCTCCAGAACTTTACCCTAGGGGGGCCCGGTGTGGCCGGGGGGGCCCAACCCAGCGCCAGCCCCCTCTTTGACATCGAGGGTGACCCCGGGGCTCCTCAGAACCCATCGTCTTCATCCTCTTACTCCTCGTCGCAGAGGGACTTATTGAAGTCCAAGCCTCCCTTCTCATTCTCTCTGTTGATCTACATGGCCATAGAGCAGAGCCCCAGTAAGAGGCTGCCGGTGAAGGACATCTATAGTTGGATCCTACAGCACTTCCCCTACTTCTCCTCCGCCCCCACTGGCTGGAAGAACAGCGTCAGACACAACCTGTCACTCAACAAGTGCTTCCGCAAGGTGGAGAGGAGCCTGGGAAAGGTGAGGGAACTATAAGGTCATATGCGCGCATGCACACACACACTTTTTTTTTACCTTGCAAGGAGCTGGCAGTGCCTGGGTTTGATTCTCACAAGGGTCACACTAACACGTTATTTAACCATTTGAAAGTTGTCATGCTGACACTGCAGGGTGAGATTGATATTATGACATCATTGTGGGTTTGAAGTGGTCTTCTAATGGGGTTGAAATGAGCTCATAGTATCCTTCCCCATTGAGATGTTTTTTTGTGTAACTAATGGGGTTGAAATGAGCTCATAGTATCCTTCCCCATTGAGATGTTTTTTTGTGTAACTAATGGGGTTGAAATGAGCTTACAGTAGTATCCTTCCCCATTGAGATGGTTTGTTGTGTAAAGGTGCCACAAATAGTCATTAGAGTTCTTCACTGATATTCTGTAGTGGCAGTAGTGTGACATTGACAATGTGCTCAAAGTGTTTGACTAAATCAGAATCAAATCAAATTTATTTATATAGCCCTTCGTACATCAGCTGATATCTCAAAGTGCTGTACAGAAACCCAGCCTAAAACCCCAAACAGCAAGCAATGCAGGTGTAGAAGCACGGTGGCTAGGAAAAACTCCCTAGAAAGGCCAAAACCTAGGAAGAAACCTAGAGAGGAACCAGGCTATGTATGGTGGCCAGTCCTCTTCTGGCTGTGCCGGGTGGAGATTATAACAGAACATGGCCAAGATGTTCAAATGTTCATAAATGACCAGCATGGTCGAATGATAATAAGGCAGAACAGTTGAAACTGGAGCAGCAGCACGGTCAGGTGGACTGGGGACAGCAAGGAGTCATCATGTCAGGTAGTCCTGGGGCATGGTCCTCCGAGAGAGAGAAAGAAAGAGAGAAGGAGAGAATTAGAGAACGCACACTTAGATTCACACAGGACACCGAATAGGACAGGAGAAGTACTCCAGATATAACAAACTGACCCTAGCCCCCCGACACATAAACTACTGCAGCATAAATACTGGAGGCTGAGACAGGAGGGGTCAGGAGACACTGTGGCCCCATCCGAGGACACCCCCGGACAGGGCCAAACAGGAAGGATATAACCCCACCCACTTTGCCAAAGCACAGCCCCCACATCACTAGAGGGATATCTTCAACCACCAACTTACCATCCTGAGACAAGGCTGAGTATAGCCCACAAAGACCTCTGCCACGGCACAACCCAAGGGGGGGTTGAATCAACCCACTCAGGTGACGCACCCCCTCCAGGGACGGCATGAGAGAGCCCCAGTAAGCCAGTGACTCAGCCCCTGTAATAGGGTTAGAGGCAGAGAATCCCAGTGGAAAGAGGGGAACCGGCCAGGCAGAGACAGCAAGGGCGGTTCGTTGCTCCAGAGCCTTTCCGTTCACCTTCCCACTCCTGGGCCAGACTACACTCAATCATATGACCCACTGAAGAGATGAGTCTTCAGTAGAGACTTAAAGGTTGAGACCGAGTTTGCGTCTCTGACATGGGTAGGCAGACCGTTCCATAAAAATTGAGCTCTATAGGAGAAAGCCCTGCCTCCAGCTGTTTGCTTAGAAATTCTAGGGACAGTAAGGAGGCCTGCGTCTTGTGACCGTAGCGTACGTGTAGGTATGTACGGCAGGACCAAATCAGAGAGATAGGTAGGAGCAAGCCCATGTAATGCTTTGTAGGTTAGCAGTAAAACCTTGAAATCAGCCCTGACAGTGTTAACTGTACACCTCCACTCTGTGTACCTGTGCCTGTATAGGGATTTGCAGCTCTCTGTATGGCTGACGGGCAGGGCCAGGGTTTTAACCCACCCTGAGGCCCCCTGACGTGTGTGTATGTGTCAGGGCCAGTGTAGTGCCGCACCCTGCCTGCGGCCCCCTGGGTGCCTCCCCTTGCTGTGGATAAGGCTGGGAGAGCCGGTGTATACCAGTCAAGGTCATAGACCCTCCTCTCTCTCCTTCAGAGGAAATGCAAACGCAGCAGTAAGATGGGGCGCTATCTCCCAACGCACCCCACACACTGCAACTGTAGAGCCATGACCAGGCAGTGGACACACACACTGCAACTGTAGAGCCATGACCAGGCAGTGGACACACACACTGCAACTGTAGAGCCATGACCAGGCAGTGGACACACACACTGCAACTGTAAAGCCATGACCAGGCAGTGGACACACACACTGCAACTGTAGAGCCATGACTAGGCAGTGAACACACACACTGCAACTATAGAGCCATGACCAGGCAGTGAACACACACACTGCAACTATAGAGTCATGACCAGGCAGTGGACACACACACTGCAACTGTAGAGCCATGACCAGGCAGTGGACACACACACACACACACACACTGCAACTGTAGAGCCATGACCAGGCAGTGAACACACACACTGCAACTGTAGAGCCATGACCAGGCAGTGAACACACACACTGCAACTGTAGAGCCATGACCAGGCAGTGGACACACACACTGCAACTGTAGAGCCATGACCAGGCAGTGGACACACACACTGCAACTGTAGAGCCATGACCAGGCAGTGGACACACACACACACACTGCAACTGTAGAGCCACGACCAGGCAGTGGAAACACACACACACTGCAACTGTAGAGCCACGACCAGGCAGTGGAAACACACACACACTGCAACTGTAGAGCTACGACCAGGCAGTAGACACACACACTGCAACTGTAGAGCCATGGCCAGGCAGTGGACATACACACACACACACACACACACACACACTGCAACTGTAGAGCCACGACCAGGCAGTGGACACACAAACACTGCAACTGTAGCGCCACGACCAGGCAGTGGACACACACACACACACACACACACACACACACACACACACACACACACACACACTGCAACTGTAGAGCCACAACCAGGCAGTGGACACACACACACACACACACACACACTGCAACTGTAGCGCCACCACCAGGCAGTGGACACACACACTGCAACTGTAGTGCCACGACCAGGCAGTGGATACACACACACACACACACACACACACACACACTGCAACTGTAGCGCCACCACCAGGCAGTGGACACACACACACACACACTGCAACTGTAGAGCCATGGCCAGGCAGTGGACATACACACGCACACACACACACTGCAACTGTAGAGCCACGACCAGGCAGTGGACACACACACACACACACACACACACACTGCAACTGTAGTGCCACGACCAGGCAGTGGACACACACACACACACACACACACTGCAACTGTAGAGCCATGACCAGGCAGTGGACACACACACTGCAACTGTAGCGCCACCACCAGGCAGTGGACACACACACACTGCAACTGTAGCGCCACCACCAGGCAGTGGACACACACACACACACTGCAACTGTAGAGCCACGACCAGGCAGTGGACACACACACACACACTGCAACTGTAGCGCCACCACCAGGCAGTGGACACACACACACTGCAACTGTAGCGCCACGACCAGTCAGTGGACACACACACACTGCAACTGTAGTGCCACCACCAGGCAGTGGACACACACACACTGCAACTGTAGCGCCACGACCAGGCAGTGGACACACACACACACACTGCAACTGTAGCGCCACGACCAGGCAGTGGACACACACACACACTGCAACTGTAGAGCCACGACCAGGCAGTGGACACACACACACACTGCAACTGTAGAGCCACGACCAGGCAGTGGACACACACACACACTGCAACTGTAGAGCCACGACCAGGCAGTGGACACACACACACACTGCAACTGTAGAGCCACGACCAGGCAGTGGACACACACACACACTGCAACTGTAGCGCCACGACCAGGCAGTGGACACACACACACTGCAACTGTAGCGCCACCACCAGGCAGTGGAAACACACACACAATGCAACTGTAGAGCCACGACCAGGCAGTGGAAACACACACACACACTGCAACTGTAGAGCTACGACCAGGCAGTAGACACACACACTGCAACTGTAGAGCTACGACCAGGCAGTAGACACACACACTGCAACTGTAGCTCCACGACCAGGCAGTGGACACACACACACACACACACACTGCAACTGTAGAGCCACGACCAGGCAGTGGACACACACACACACCCACACTGCAACTGTAGCGCCACGACCAGGCAGTAGACACACACACACACACACACACACACTGCAACTGTAGCGCCACCACCAGGCAGTGGACACACACACACTGCAACTGTAGCGCCACGACCAGTCAGTGGACACACACACACTGCAACTGTAGTGCCACCACCAGGCAGTGGACACACACACACTGCAACTGTAGCGCCACGACCAGGCAGTGGACACACACACACTGCAACTGTAGCGCCACAACCAGGCAGTGGACACACACACACTGCAACTGTAGCGCCACGACCAGGCAGTGGACACACACACACACTGCAACTGTAGAGCCACGACCAGGCAGTGGACACACACACACACTGCAACTGTAGAGCCACGACCAGGCAGTGGACACACACACACTGCAACTGTAGAGCCACGACCAGGCAGTGGACACACACACACACTGCAACTGTAGCGCCACGACCAGGCAGTGGACACACACACACAATGCAACTGTAGAGCCACGACCAGGCAGTGGAAACACACACACACTGCAACTGTAGAGCTACGACCAGGCAGTAGACACACACACTGCAACTGTAGAGCTACGACCAGGCAGTAGACACACACACTGCAACTGTAGAGCCATGACTAGGCAGTAGACACACACATACACACACTGCAACTGTAGAGCCATGACCAGGCAGTGGACACACACACACACACACACACACTGCAACTGTAGAGCCACGACCAGGCAGTGGACACACACACACTGCAACTGTAGAGCCACGACCAGGCAGTGGACACACACACACTGCAACTGTAGCGCCACGACCAGGCAGTGGACACACACACACACTGCAACTGTAAAGCCATGGCCAGGCAGTGGACACACACACACTGCAACTGTAGCGCCACCATCAGGCAGTGGACACACACACACACCCACACTGCAACTGTAGCGCCACGACCAGGCAGTGGACACACACACACTGCAACTGTAGCGCCACGACCAGGCAGTGGACACACACACACTGCAACTGTAGAGCCATGGCCAGGCAGTGGACATACACACACACACTGCAACTGTAGAGCCACGACCAGGCAGTGGACACACATACACTGCAACTGTAGCTCCACGACCAGGCAGTGGACACACACACACATACACACACACTGCAACTGTAGAGCCACGACCAGGCAGTGGACACACACACACACCCACACTGCAACTGTAGCGCCACGACCAGGCAGTAGACACACACACACACACACACACACACACACACACACTGCAACTGTAGCGCCACCACCAGGCAGTGGACACACACACACTGCAACTGTAGCGCCACGACCAGTCAGTGGACACACACACACTGCAACTGTAGTGCCACCACCAGGCAGTGGACACACACACACTGCAACTGTAGCGCCACGACCAGGCAGTGGACACACACACACTGCAACTGTAGCGCCACAACCAGGCAGTGGACACACACACACTGCAACTGTAGCGCCACGACCAGGCAGTGGACACACACACACACTGCAACTGTAGAGCCACGACCAGGCAGTGGACACACACACACACTGCAACTGTAGAGCCACGACCAGGCAGTGGACACACACACACACTGCAACTGTAGAGCCACGACCAGGCAGTGGACACACACACACACACTGCAACTGTAGCGCCACGACCAGGCAGTGGACACACACACACACTGCAACTGTAGCGCCACCACCAGGCAGTGGAAACACACACACAATGCAACTGTAGAGCCACGACCAGGCAGTGGAAACACACACACACTGCAACTGTAGAGCTACGACCAGGCAGTAGACACACACACTGCAACTGTAGAGCCACGACCAGGCAGTGGACACACACACACTGCAACTGTAGCGCCACGACCAGGCAGTGGACACACACATACACACACTGCAACTGTAGAGCCATGACCAGGCAGTGGACACACACACACACACACACACACACACACACACACACACACACACACACACACACACACACACACACTGCAACTGTAGAGCCACGACCAGGCAGTGGACACACACACACTGCAACTGTAGAGCCACGACCAGGCAGTGGACACACACACACTGCAACTGTAGAGCCACGACCAGGCAGTGGACACACACACACTGCAACTGTAGAGCCACGACCAGGCAGTGGACACACACACACTGCAACTGTAGCGCCACGACCAGGCAGTGGACACACACACACTGCAACTGTAGTGCCACGACCAGGCAGTGGACACACACACACACACTGCAACTGTAGCGCCACGACCAGGCAGTGGACACACACACACGCACACACACTGCAACTGTAGCACCACGACCAGGCAGTGGACACACACACACACTGCAACTGTAGCGCCACGACCAGGCAGTAGACACACACACTGCAACTGTAGAGCCATGGCCAGGCAGTGGACATACACACACACACTGCAACTGTAGAGCCACGACCAGGCAGTGGACACACACACACGCACACACACTGCAACTGTAGCACCACGACCAGGCAGTGGACACACACACACACTGCAACTGTAGCGCCACGACCAGGCAGTAGACACACACACTGCAACTGTAGAGCCACGACCAGGCAGTGGACACACACACACACCCACACTGCAACTGTAGCGCCACGACCAGGCAGTAGACACACACACACTGCAACTGTAGCGCCACCATCAGGCAGTGGACACACACACACACCCACACTGCAACTGTAGCGCCACGACCAGGCAGTGGACACACACACACACACACTGCAACTGTAGCGCCACCACCAGGCAGTGGACACACACACACATACACACACACACTGCAACTGTAGCGCCACGACCAGGCAGTGGACGCACACACACTGCAACTGTAGCGCCACGACCAGGCAGTGGACGCACACGCACACACACTGCAACTGTAGCGCCACGACCAGGCAGTGGACACACACACTGCAACTGTAGCGCCACGACCAGGCAGTGGACACACACACTGCAACGCCACGACCAGGCAGTGGACATACACACACACACACACTGCAACTGTAGAGCCACGACCAGGCAGTGGACACACATACACTGCAACTGTAGCTCCACGACCAGGCAGTGGACACACACACACACACACACACACTGCAACTGTAGAGCCACGACCAGGCAGTGGACACACACACACACCCACACTGCAACTGTAGCGCCACGACCAGGCAGTAGACACACACACACACACACACACTGCAACTGTAGCGCCACCACCAGCCAGTGGACACACACACACTGCAACTGTAGCGCCACGACCAGGCAGTGGACACACACACACACTGCAACTGTAGCGCCACGACCAGGCAGTGGACACACACACACACTGCAACTGTAGCGCCACCACCAGGCAGTGGACACACACACACACCCACACTGCAACTGTAGCGCCACGACCAGGCAGTGGACACACACACACTGCAACTGTAGCGCCACCATCAGGCAGTGGACACACACACTGCAACTGTAGAGCCACGACCAGGCAGTGGACACACACACTGCAACTGTAGCGCCACCACCAGGCAGTGGACACACACATACACACACACACTGCAACTGTAGCGCCACGACCAGGCAGTGGACGCACACACACTGCAACTGTAGCGCCACGACCAGGCAGTGGACGCACACGCACACACACTGCAACTGTAGCGCCACGACCAGGCAGTGGACACACACACTGCAACTGTAGCGCCACGACCAGGCAGTGGACACACACACTGCAACGCCACGACCAGGCAGTGGACACACACACACTGCAACGCCACGACCAGGCAGTGGACACACACACACTGCAACTGTAGCGCCACGACCAAGCAGTGGACACACACACACTGCAACTGTAGCGCCACGACCAGGCAGTGGACACACACACACTGCAACTGTAGCGCCACGACCAGGCAGTGGACACACACACACTGCAACTGTAGCGCCACGACCAGGCAGTGGACACACACACACTGCAACTGTAGCGCCACGACCAGGCAGTGGACACACACACACACACTGCAACTGTAGCGCCACGACCAGGCAGTGGACACACACACACACACACACACACACACACACACACACACACACACACACACACACACACTGCAACTGTAGCGCCACGACCAGGCAGTGGACACACACACACTGCAACTGTAGCGCCACGACCAGGCAGTGGACACACACACACACACTGCAACTGTAGTGCCACGACCAGGCAGTGGACACACACACTGCAACGCCACGACCAGGCAGTGGAAACACACACACTGCAACTGTAGCGCCACGACCAGGCAGTGGACACACACACACTGCAACTGTAGCGCCACGACCAGGCAGTGGACACACACACACACACTGCAACTGTAGCGCCACGACCAGGCAGTGGACACACACACACACACACACACACACACACACTGCAACTGTAGCGCCACGACCAGGCAGTGGACACACACACACACACACACACTGCAACTGTAGCGCCACGACCAGGCAGTGGACACACACACACACTGCAACTGTAGTGCCACGACCAGGCAGTGGACACACACACACACACTGCAACTGTAGCGCCACGACCAGGCAGTGGACACACACACACACACTGCAACTGTAGCTCCAAGCAGAAGACAGGCCCAGGACTGAAGACCTGACCTGCACAAACACAGAGAGAGAGACACGAGTGTCTGTGAAAGAAAGGGTAGAGAAGGGAAATGAAAGGACGAAGTGAGGGAGAAAGTAGAGCATATATAGTAAAGAGACATGGTTTCTGTAGTTGTGTTGGACACTGGTTCAAGCTCAGCTCGGGGACAAAGAGAATATAACTATACTGTTACAATGGGCTCAGTGGCTAGATAGCATGTAGTCTGCTAGGAGGGGCTGAAGACCAGTTAGAAGTAGAAATGAGCTCAGCGGCAGCAGGACTGGTGTCCAGTGCATCACAATGTAGACAGCCTCTCTGAGATCAGTGTGCTGGGGGCTCAGTGTGAGCCTACCCGTCTGCTGAGCTGAGAGAGCATGCAGCACTGGTTTCAGATGACACGCTGCCTGGTGGTTTGCGTTGCCATGGTGACATTTCCTCCTTCCTGCCTGCGAGCCGGCTGGTAATCTGAGTCAAGGTTATATCCCTCCTCCCTCGCTCCTTCCTCCTCCTCCTGGACAGAACCCCAGAGATACATAATGAGAGAACCATTTATACACTCTCACCCCCCCCCCCCGCCCCCCCACACCCACGTAAACATTTGTTTTTCTTGTGAAAACACCATGGAGACGTGTTGTCTCAGTGGTAGTTCATGAACTTACATACAGGATATGACAATGCCTTCACATGTCTTTGGCTACTGTAGTGAGAGGTTCTACAAAGGCAAGTTACATGGACAGCACTGTAAAAAGCTAAACTCAGTCCAACCCTGTAATAAATCATTTAAGGACGGTGTGGATTGTTTATCGACTGTTTTCCTCCCATCATGCAGTTCACCCAGCAGGGTCTGGATGGTTTATCACATGCTCAGGTGACTGCATTATGAGTCATCAGAGTTTGTCCTAGTTTAGCAGAGTATAAAACAATCTGAATGGAGAAAGCCTGTTAAAACTACTTAGAATTCATGAGTTGATATCCTAGGGTCATGCAATACTCATAACATATTTAGAATTTTTTATTATTCAGTAACATAAAATACTGTCAGATACCGTCATACCGTCAAAAATGAGAATATCATGATATATTGTTTTGGCCATATCGCCCAGCACTAGTCAGACTGCAGGGAGACTACCGTGAGAGTCAGCCAAGCAGGCAACAAAGTTCTAGGTGTTTGCTGTGGAAAATCTAGTAAGCCTAGTCATGATATCTCTTGATACTACCGTGAGATTCTATATGAATTTATCCAATAAGAAATGCTCGGTTTTGAAACATTTTGTTACGATGTGCCCCAATGAACACCTCTCAGGTCAGTGTTACTGCTTTGTGATGTTTTTTCAGGTGAATGGTAAGGGTTCTCTGTGGTGTGTGGACCCAGAGTACAGACCCAACCTGATCCAGGCCCTGAAGAAGCAGCACTTCCCTGCAGCACATACCTTCTGCACACCGCCCGCCTCGCCACCCAGCGCCTCCTCACCACCCAGACACCACTTCCTGCAGGGCTGCTCCCTCAAAGGTGATTCCTGACTTTTTTTGTTAATTTTGTACAATGCTACACATTTTGCCAAGAGGTGTAAAGAAAATGTTGCTGTTTTTATAGCAAGTTTGCTGCAATTCTACACATTTTGCCATTGGGCTGAGAGAAGATTTAGCAATTTTATAACTCATGTTGCAATTCTACAAAAAAAAAATGGGGAGGGTGGGATTGATTTGAGGGCCTTCAAAAGAGGGCCTGCCGCCTGTTGCCCATCCCTGATCTAGAAATAGGATTGGTATTAGATTTGATCCAGTGCATGTGATCTCAAATCCACATGGTTGTTGCCTCTACACATTTTTGTCATGCAACATTGGCCGGTAAAACATTCAGCATCACCCTCCCCTCATCTCCAACTGTCATTTTAGTCATCATTTGATTTCTAATCGTAGATGCCTCAAGGTAGATTCTTCTAATCTGTATCCTCCACTTCTCTCTCTCTCTCTCTCTCTCTCTCTCTCTCTCTCTCTCTCTCTCTCTCTCTCTCTGTCTCTCTGTGTGTGTGTGTGTCTCTGTCTCGGTGTCTCTCACTTTAACGCTCTCTCTCTCTCCCCTACCCTCTTGTTTGGTAACCTTGACTACAGAGGCCCTGGTGATGCTGATAGAGTGTAGAGCAGAGCACTCAGTCTCCACTCTAGTTGATTATAAATAATTTAGGGCCCCTGAAGTGAGGTATGGAGAGAGCTAGGAATCCTCTCTTCCTTTACCCCTCTACAGCCTCCTTCGCCAGTCGGCCACACACACACGCACACGCTCAGGCTATTCCACTGACCACCATGCATGTTCTCTCCTCTTCCAGAGTCTGACATAGATGCTGCCACTGCCATGATGCTCTTAAACTCTGCCCCTGGTCATCACCACGCCAACCCATGTAAGAGACGCCACCCCACACCATGCCTCTTCCACTTCTCTGTTTCTCTCTGTCTCTACCTTTTCATTACTACTCTCCCCCCTTTCTCTCTGTCTCTACCTTTTCATTACTACTCTCCCCCCTTTCTCTCTGTCACTACCGTTTCATTACTACTCTCCCCCCTTTCTCTCTGTCACTACCTTTTCATTACTACTCTCCCCCCTTTCTCTCTGTCACTACCTCTTCATTACTACTCTCCCCCCTTTCTCTCTGTCACTACCTCTTCATTACTACTCTCCCCCCTTTCTCTCTGTCTCTACCTTTTCATTACTACTCTCCCCCCTTTCTCTCTGTCACTACCTTTTCATTACTACTCTCCCCCCTTTCTCTCTGTCACTACTGTTTCATTACTACTCTCCCCCCTTTCTCTCTGTCACTACTGTTTCATTACTACTCTCCCCCCTTTCTCTCTGTCACTACCTTTTCATTACTACTCTCCCCCCTTTCTCTCTGTCACTACCTTTTCATTACTACTCTCCCCCCTTTCTCTCTGTCACTACCTTTTCATTACTACTCTCCCCCCTTTCTCTCTGTCACTACCTTTTCATTACTACTCTCCCCCCTTTCTCTCTGTCACTACCTTTTCATTACTACTCTCCCCCCTTTCTCTCTGTCACTACTGTTTCATTACTACTCTCCCCCCTTTCTCTCTGTCACTACCTTTTCATTACTACTCTCCCCCCTTTCTCTCTGTCACTACCTTTTCATTACTACTCTCCCCCCTTTCTCTCTGTCACTACCTTTTCATTACTACTCTCCCCCCTTTCTCTCTGTCACTACCGTTTCATTACTACTCTCCCCCCTTTCTCTCTGTCACTACCGTTTCATTACTACTCTCCCCCCTTTCTCTCTGTCACTACCGTTTCATTACTACTCTCCCCCCTTTCTCTCTGTCACTACCGTTTCATTACTACTCTCCCCCCTTTCTCTCTGTCACTACCGTTTCATTACTACTCTCCCCCCTTTCTCTCTGTCTCTACCGTTTCATTACTACTCTCCCCCCTTTCTCTCTGTCTCTACCTTTTCATTACTACTCTCCCCCCTTTCTCTCTGTCACTACCTTTTCATTACTACTCTCCCCCCTTTCTCTCTGTCACTACCGTTTCATTACTACTCTCCCCCCTTTCTCTCTGTCACTACCTTGTCATTACTACTCTCCCCCCTTTCTCTCTGTCACTACCTTTTCATTACTACTCTCCCCCCTTTCTCTCTGTCACTACCTTTTCATTACTACTCTCCCCCCTTTCTCTCTGTCACTACCTTGTCATTACTACTCTCCCCCCTTTCTCTCTGTCACTACCTTGTCATTACTACTCTCCCCCCTTTCTCTCTGTCACTACCTTTTCATTACTACTCTCCCCCCTTTCTCTCTTGTCACCTGCCCGTTTCACGCTTTCTTTTATTGCTTTTACATCACTCGCCCAGCATCACTCGCCCAGCATCACTCGCCCAGCATCTATACACCCCTTGTAAAACATCTTCCTGTGTCTCTCTATTGCTTACTATGTACACTCAACAGCACAGTTGAAGTCCTGCATAGTCCCGTTCCAAGCCAGACAAGGTTGCATATAGAATTATCTTCCTGTGAATAAGTGGTGTTGTATTTCATGCCTCCCCCATGTGTTTTAAGTGTTCATTCCACAAGACACTTCTGCCTCTGCTGTTATGAATCTTACTTGCTGTTATAAATCTTACTTGCTGTTATGAATCTTACTTGCTGTTATGAATCTTACTTGCTGTTATAAATCTTACTTGCTGTTATGAATCTTACTTGCTGTTATGAATCTTACTTGCTGTTATGAATCTTACTTGCTGTTATCTGCTGAACACACGGATACTCCCTAGCCTGCTGAACACACGGATACTCCCTAGCCTGCTGAACACACGGACACTCCCTAGCCTGCTGGACACTCCCTAGCCTGCTGGACACTCCCTAGCCTGCTGGACACTCCCTAGCCTGCTGGACACTCCCTAGCCTGCTGGACACTCCCTAGCCTGCTGGACACTCCCTAGCCTGCTGGACACTCCCTAGCCTGCTGGACACTCCCTAGCCTGCTGGACACTCCCTAGCCTGCTGGACACTCCCTAGCCTGCTGGACACTCCCTAGCCTGCTGGACACTCCCTAGCCTGCTGGACACTCCCTAGCCTGCTGGATACTCCCTAGCCTGCTGGACACTCCCTAGCCTGCTGGACACTCCCTAGCCTGCTGGACACTCCCTAGCCCGCCGCTTATTGGATTAAAAACACTTGACTCTCTTGATCACATAAGCTACTCCTACTGCCCTGTTGCATTCAGAAACACGATTTCTTTAGTGTGAAGATGGTTTCTTCCTCAATCTCTCTTCCTCATCTCTCTCTTCTTTCCCTCCCTCTCCCAGGTGAACCAGACAGTCCCCTGGACCTGTCCCAGCCAGACTTGGTCCTGGTGAGCAGCGATCCTAAGCAGGACCACAACTACAGTAGCATGACTCTGCAGCGCTGCTCCTCCCGCTCCTCCTCCTCCTCCCTCTCCTCCCTGGATGAAGGAGGCCCAGGCCACGCCAGGCCGCGCCCACGCCGCGCCGGCAGCGAGGGTTTCCATAGTGAAGAGGAGGACTCCGACCTTGGGGACCGGGACGAGAGGGGCGGCCACTCCCGGCCTGCTCCTCATCGCCCATCCCCCTCTTCCTCCTCGGTGAAGTGCCCGGCAGGTAAGAGGGCACGTAGGGAGCTGACAGCCAAGCCGGAGCTGGATGAGGAGCTGAAGGAGGCGGCCGGGTCTCTGCTTCACCTGGCTGGGATCCGTACCTCCATGGAGCTCAACAAACGCAGTGCCAAGAGCAAAAAACTGAACAGGAAATGAGGTGGTCGTACTGCCTCGCCCTCAGACTCCCGCCCCTGTAACCTGATCTGATTGTGTGTCCTACTGATAGGTCCAGGTTGTGCAGCCTCCTGCTTTTCTGATTGCTGATTTTTGAGCCAGTTTTTTGGTTTGACCCATGATGGGATGGGAAATCCCTCCCTATCCCAACACAACAAATGGCAATAGTATCATTCACACACAGGAGAATAAAGCCATATTGAGACTTTTGTAACTTGGGCGTGTCAGGTGGGTGGGGTTAAGTGGGGTGCTTGGGGACTACTGTGAAGAACCATCACAATACCCATCTATCCAAAACGAACTGCCTGTTTCTGATGGCTTCGCCACAGATCCTCGCAATTCAAAGGATTTTCTTCTGGATAAAAGACAAGACCAGAAAAAGCTTAAAGTTTTTAAAACTCAAAGCATTGCATGCTTCCTCCTCAACCTGTATCCTCTTCCAAGTGAACCTATTTATAAGAGAATGAGTGCATGTCTGTAACAAACAACTAACCTCTCATCTTCTCGTCAGTTTCTCTCTTCTCCGTGCAAAAATCTAATAAAAACATGCCACTGTTTTTTGATGGGCGACAACCTTGGCCTGGAAATAACAGAGAGATGCAATAATTGATCCGTAACCTTAAACTGCTCTTTATATTATTTAATTTGTTCAATGTTGGTATTTTTTCTTGGGTTGATGACAACACTGGTGTCTAAAAGCAGTACATTATTGGGAATGTATTGAAGTAGTGAGGTTCATGGCACTGGCTGTTTAGAGTGATCTGATCCCAGAGCAGAACACTGGTTCCATGTCAGGATGTAATGGCCTGTTGGGGAAACGCAACAAAGGAAATGTTGGAACTCTGCTACTGTCATGTTAAGAAAAGGAATGACACAAAGATAACCGACTGTGTGAAGATTGGCACGGTGAGGAAGAGTCCACTCTGGTTTCCTACACTGAGAGGAAAAGCTCATTACATCGTCGTACCATCAGAACCCACTCGTCTTCATGGCTTTTCCTCTGTGGCCCCTCTTATTCTGTTATACATACATTATTTGTGTTTAGTGTGTAAACTGAGAAATGACACATTTGATACAGGACTCTGTATTTGTGATTCTCCTCTTGATCTATCCTGTTCTTGTCCTACCCTGTCCTATCCTATCCTATCCTATGCAAGGTGTATCTGGCTGAAACACAGCTAAGGTTGTAATCATCGTGATCCCAAGACGATGCGCTTGCATGAGAGCACTCACTGGCAGATGTGCTGCTCAGTTTTCAATCATGTAATGTTAGTCACACCTACTGACTTTTAGTATTCAGGCCAAAGGGAAGTTAAGACAAGGATTTAGTTATAATAACGTTGTAGTGAGGTCAGATTGACAATATTGTACTATTTACTGCCTGTTGTTGGCTGTGGCAAAGTTCAGACTGTGTTGCCAGAAAGAGGCTTTGCTTTGTCTTGCTCCACAATAAGAAAACACAACGGGAGGAGGGAGGGCAAAATCAGGAAGCACACCACCCTCTTCGCTCCGCTGTACAGTA
Source organism: Oncorhynchus mykiss (assembly GCF_013265735.2). Lineage (NCBI taxonomy): Eukaryota > Metazoa > Chordata > Actinopteri > Salmoniformes > Salmonidae > Oncorhynchus > Oncorhynchus mykiss. Next base: position 30,110,405 of record NC_048584.1, on the reverse strand, counting down.
ATGTGTTTACTGCCAGTTGATTGCATAGAGTTCAGTGACGGGAAGTACAGGATGTTGCAACAGAACTTGTGAAGAGAAGAGGCCAGACTGGTTTTCTTTCGGCGCTTGCATGCATTAACCTGCATTAGTAAGCAAAATGCCAAAAGCCCACAGCATGCCCATATGATAGAATTGCTTTTAGTTGGTTCACTGTATGACAGTATACTGCCCTCTGTCAGGAACCCACTTAACTTTCCACTTCTGTTGTATAATGTTAAATGAATTCACTTCCATAAATATAGATTGCATGCAGTGCCAAACATTCATTTGTACCATTGCGACCATGTTCCTCTTCTCACAGTTTTTGTGACTGACAGTAACATTGGTGCCCTAGAAGCCAACTAACAGGAAATGTAGGAGGACTCTGACCTTGTGGACTGACTTTAGTCTGACATGTAGTTTATTTTTTAGTTGTTCGGGAATGGGAAGCGCTTTGTTCCTAGAATGGAAATGTTGTTCTTAGAACTAAACTGCGGTTCTCCTAAATAAGATGGACATAGAATACACGGTCTGTGAATAGACGAAGAACAAATTAATGTTGTCCATTAAATCATCAGTGTATTTATTATAATTCATTTATAATGGGACGATTGAATGGAACGTCTATCAAATAATGGTCATTTGAAGCGAGTGGAAAGGTTACTTCCTCTCTCCCCTCTGGAAAATGATTTCATTTTACTGCCATAGACCAATACTTTCACTATGTGATATAGTGATAAAGATATGTGTCTGAGAAAGTATTTTGCCAATGTATTTAGTCTTTCCACCAGGGATTTTTTCAATTTAACCACGAATGCCAAGTGTACCGATTGTTTTGTTGTTGGATAGAACAAAATTGCTGCGCAAATTGATCCTGACCCATTTTTTGCCAACAGTGTACAGAGAAAGCTGGCGTAGACGTTTCAGATGAATGGATATTCCCTAACTATTGAGAACTTCTCTGTCAATTTGATTTGAATCATCAAACTTCACAGCCTTTATCTGAATTAGTATTGTTTAAGTTTCTATAATATTCTGACTGCCAGAAGTAGTCGCACCATAGATATTAGTTCATCCTTCTCCATGTTAGGATCCTGCCACCATAGAAGTCATCTACATGTTTCCAAGGGTTGCCCTGGTGTTAGTCTTGGTACCCCCGTGGACTTCTGTTTAAACTTAGATAGTTGAGGACAACTTCCAGTAACTTGTTCATGCTGTAGTGCTTGTAGCTAGAAGGAAGATGTTATCAGACTCAAAGTGAACTTTATCCTGAGTCTCTTAGTAAGTGAATGTTGTTGAGATGGATCTTTAGGACTACCTGCATGACATGGGGCTCTAAGACACACCGTGGGGTACCCCAGGGGTCTATATTTTCACTTTACACAGTGATACATTGTTAGACTCAAAGCTGCATACATAGGATTGCTTCATTGTTTGAAAATGTGTTATTGGATATTGATTATGTGATTTTTATTTTTTCAAAAATGCAGTTGCAATTTATTGATTCTGATAAAGCGTTTTGTGTTGAACTAACTAAAGCTGCCAACCCAGTATCAGTCAGTCGTCTGCCATGTCTGTTAGACAGACACACCTTTTGGTTTTTGTATGCTAACCTCTGTTAATAAAATGTTTATAAAGTTTATTTTCGCCAAAGATATGCAATTGCATTATATATGGTATTACAAAATAAAAAAAATATTGTTTTATCATTTTTGTGTTTTTTTCATATTATTGTTTACTTTGATGATTGAACTATTATAAAGAAACTTCTGTCTAATCAAAGGATATATCAGGATAAATGGACTGTTTCATCTGAGGCACTGATCACAAATCCAAAATGACATTGACATCTAGTGCAGTTGTGAAAAAGAATTATGCATTCCATAAACTACACATTTGAACAACCAAGAATGTGTGACTCAGGCAGCCCCATTTGTTTTTTTTACAAATAGAGATCAGTTCCCAAAAAGTTCTGATGTGAAAAGATCTGTGATTTGGTCAAAAGCCCAATTAGTGGGAAAAAATATCAGAATGGTCTGCCTGTGTAAACTCAGCCATCAGTCATTGGTTATGAAACCGGAAAGTGAAGGGATCATGCTTTAGTAATGAAATGGTGATCAACATCGCCACCTGCTGTTTAGAGGAGGCAATCACTTAAAAGGAAAATGTAATGGAGGTCAGAAGTGACTGTTGAAATGCAAATAATTATAGGTCCTTTTGTCCCAAAAGTATTTTTTTTGTGTCGATTCTCCTTTAAAATATGAAACACATTTTATTTCTTACTTCAAAACAGAGTGTTAACGTGGTTAAAACGGTCAAAATAATTAATTTCTAAACTAAGGAGGTAACTACTTTTTTGTGATGGTTCTAATTTTTAAGACCCCTTGAAGTATCAAAAATAATATTTGATGAGGAATTATTTTTGGCCTGACTGCTATTAGCCCATACAAATGCACTGAATAACAGATTCAATACATGGAAACACTATATGCCCCACAAAAAAAGTCCTACATCTGAGAGATGCACTAAACAGTCAACCCTGTCTATGCCGGGGGGTTCTACTAAGCTATATGGAATTGTTTTAAGGGCTTTCGAGTGGCGCAGCGGTCTAAGGCACTGCATTTCGGTGCTAATGGTGTCACTACAGATACTGCCTGGATTCAAACCAGGGTATCACAACCGGATGTGATTGGGAGTCCCGTAAGGCGGCGCACAATTGGCCCAGCGTTGTCTGAGTTTGGCCGGTGTAGGCCATCATTGGAAATAAGAATTTGTTCTCACCTGACTTGCCTCGTTTAAGGTTAAAAGTGTTACATAGCCGCATGCAGTGGTTTGAGATTGATTATTATGCTAATTAGATTTCCGCTGGGGCACGGACATTGACTTTAGGGGATTTGAACAAGTCTTAGCTGATATATAATTATAGTCTTAGACCTAGATAATACTCATCCTCTACGCATCCTCTAGTACAGGGGTGTCAAAGTCAAATGGACGGAGGGCCAAATAAAAAAATCAGCTACAAGACGAGGGCCGGACTGTTCGAATGTTCATTGAAAAATTTTTAAATGACGCATATAGTCTAGTGAACCTAATTGAACCTACTGAAAACCTAACAAATATATTACAATATGATCAGATAAATAAAGCAATATTTTCTTATGGCTCTGTCAGTAATCTTTAATTTTCAACAGACACAAAAGACAAATTTCCTTTATATAAATATCCCCATAACATGAACATTAAATGAAAGAAACCGGTATTCAAGGCACCATCAGTAGACTATATTTTCTATTTTAGCAAAAGTGGGCTAAATTTACTTCAAAGAAAAAACAATAATAGCAATTTTCTATCATCCACTCAACTGAAATATTTTTAAAATATAATTGGATTGAAATACAAAAAAATAAAGTGCAAAAATCTATTAATCAAAAACAACACTTTGTTTAAGGAGAAGTAACATGCAGTGAAAACAAATATTAAATTTTAACTTTTAAACTTGAACTGAGTAAAAACTCTAAATATGTGATTGCACAGTAATGTTCACTTGTTTGAGGTTGAGGGTGATACTTGGTGGTGTCCCATCTTTTCCACAAGTTCATCAATGTTCGGGGTAAGGCTCTGAGCTGAAGAAATCCTCAGAATTGAGTGGAGGTGTTCAGCAGTAAGTCGACTTCTGTGTGATGTTTTGTTCAGGTTCATCAAAGAAAACAGTTGTTCACACAGGTATGTGCTGCCAAACATAGACAACGTTTGAGCAGCCTGGATGCGCAGCTGGGGCATTGTGCCGGGGAGGAAACGGGCGAACTCCGCAGCACCCACTGCCGCATATTTTGCCCTCAGTGCATCATTGCATTGGAGGTCAATCAACTCCATTTGGAGGTTTGGTGGTGAGCTTTCCACGTCAACAGCAAATGGGTTACCGAGCAGTTCCAACCTGCTTTTTTGTGCTTCAAAGTCAGCAAATCGGCGTCGAAAGTCAGCGGCAAGCATACCTATTTTATCAGCCAACTGTGTGCTCGGGAACGCACTGGTAGAGAGCTTCTCTTTCATGGTCTGGCAGCTGGGAAAGTGGCTCAAATTTTCTTTCCGCATCTGCGTCTCCCACAGAGTCAGTTTGGTTTTAAATGCCTTCACTGTACTGTACATATCAGAGATGACACGATCCCGACCCTGCAGCTGCAAGTTTATTGCATTCAGATGACTCGTAATGTCACACAGAAAAGCCATTTCACACAGAAACATTTCGTCTCGGAGTTGTGTTGTGTCTTTCCCTTTGCTGTCCAAGAACAGACAAATCTCCTCACGAAGCTCGAAACATCTTTGAAGCACCTTTCCCTGGCTTAGCCATCGCACCTCTGTGTGATAAGGCAAATCACCATGCTCCGTTTCTAACTCCGTCAGAAATGCCTTGAACTGGCGGTGATTCAAACCTTTGGCTCTGATAAAGTTAACTGTGCGCGTGATGATGCTCATTACATGCTCCATTTTCAAGGCTTTACCGCACAACGCTTCCTGGTGTATGATACAATGATAAGCTGTCAGCTCACCTGTCGCGTTTTCCTCTTGCATCTTTTCCCGTATCTTCGCCACCAGTCCGCTCCTGTGTCCACACATCGCAGGTGCTCCGTCGGTTGTCAAACCCACGAGTTTTTCCCAAGGCAGCTCCATCTCATTTACACATCTTGACACCTCTTCATACAAATCATGCCCCGTAGTTGTGCCATGCATAGGACGTAAAGCCAAAAACTCCTCTGTCACGCTTAGGTTGGAGTCCACTCCGCGGATGAAAATTGACAACTGGGCAATGTCAGAAATGTCGGTGCTCTCATCCACAGCCAAGGAATATGCAATAAAATCTTTTCCCTTTTTCACAAGCTGCTCTTTTAGATTGATGGACAACTGGTCTACTCTCTCGGCAATGGTGTTTCTGCTCAGACTCACATTTAAAAAGAGTTGCCTTTTTTCTGGGCAAACTTCGTCACAAACTTTAATCATGCAGTTTTTGATGAAATCCCCCTCCGTAAATGGCCGGGCTGATTTAGCGATCTCTTCTGCCAAAATAAAACTGGCCTTGACAGTTGCGTCCGCGTGTGTGTCCGCGTGTTTCGTTTCATAATGTCGTCTCAGATTATACTCTTTCAGTACCGCCACACTTTCTCCACACAGAAGACACACAGGTTTTCCAGCTACCTTCGTGAACATATACTCCGACTCCCACCTTGTTTGAAACCCCCGGTTCTCAGTATCCACCTTCCGTTTTGCCATTTTTGATGGGTATCTGAAAGTTAATTTTACTGTGATGCTGACGACTGCTGTGCCAATAAATATTGAAATGAAGCAGCCTACTGCTCGGTGCGTCACCTTTGCATTGTGGGAAATGTAGTATTGGTGCGTGTAAAAGATCTGCGGGCTGCCGGCTTGCTGCGGGCCGGTTCTAATAATAAATCAAGATCATCCCAGGGGCCGTAAAAAACCTTCTTGCGGGCCGGATGTGGCCCGCGGGCCTTGACTCTGACATATGTGCTCTAGTAGTTAAACGTTCTTTTATCAATGAGTTTACTTCTAAACTTGGTGATGTAACACAGATAAACCTGTTTTATTCATCTCTAATTAGTATTTTCCTGGTTAATAACCCATTACAGTCTAAGCCCTGTTCGTGAGAGTCTCACCTTTACACTGAGGAATTATATTAGTGTGTAGCCCCAACTGTTCGGACGCTACAGACAGAAGTCGACAGATCGGCTGTGTCGACTTTAGAGTCCCAAAGATGTTTGTCGGGGTCATTGAGCAACACCATGGTGTTCGTGAGAGTCTCAACTTTCCAGAGGGTTCATAATAGGTTATAGACAAACCGTTCAGACGCTACAGACGATTGTGAGAAGGACCATTGTTTTTGGATGTCTCATGGTTTGACTAACATTGCTCTAGCTCTGTCACCTTTCACCGCAGGTGCGGATGAGCGACATCGGAGGAGGCAGTGGATTGAGACGCATCCAATGCAGAAAAACAGATCTCAATTCAATTCAAAGGCTTTATTGGCATGGGAAACATATGTTTACGTTGCCAAAGCAAATGGATAGACAGTAAACAAAAGGGAAATAAATAAAGTTTAAAAAATAAAGTTTTTAAAGAATATTGACATTTTAAATGTTATATTATTGGCTATGTACAGTGTTGTAACAATGTGAATGTAGTTGAAGTTTGGAAGGGAAAATAAATAAACAGATAAATATAGGTTGTATTTACAATGTTGATAGTTCTTTAATGGTTGCCCTTTTCTCATGGCAATGGGCCACAAATCTTGCAGCTGTGAATGCACACTGCGGTATTTCGCCTAACAAATATGGGAGTTTATCAATGTTTGATTTGTTTTGAAATTCTTTGTGGGTCTGTGGGAAATATATATCTCTAAAGTGGACATAAATTTGGCAGGAGTTTAGCAAGTGCAGCTAAGTTTGCACCTCATTTTGTGGGCAGTGGGCACATAGCCTTTCTTCTTCCTATGGCGGCCTCTCAAAAGCAAGGCTATGCTCACTCAGTCTGTACATAGTCAAGAATTTTCATAAATTTGGGGTCAGTCACATTGGTCAGGTATTCTGTCACTGTGTACTCTCTGTTCAGGGTCAGATAGTATTCCTATTTGCTCTGTTATTTGATTGATTCTTTCCAAAGTGTCAAATAGTTATGTTTTTGCTTCCTTAAAATTTGGTTGGTCGAAATGTGTTTCTGTCCTGAGGCTGTGGGGTCTATTTGCATTTCTGAATAGAGCCCCAGAATCACCTGGCTGAGGGGACACTCTCTGTAGCTGATGGCATTATTGTGGAATGTGTGGGCATCGCTTCCTTTTAGGTGGTTGTAGATTTTAACACATATTTTCTGGATTTTGATAACTAGCGGGTATAATCCTAATTATGCTCTGCATGGATTGTTTGGGGTTTTGCGTTGTACACTAAGTATATTTTTTCAATTGGGTGTTTGTCCCATTTTGTGAATTATTGGTTGGTGAGTGGACCCCAGGCCTCACCACCATAGAAGGCAATGGGTTTGATAACTGATTGAAGTACTTTTAGCCAGATCCTAATTGGGATGTTGAGTTTTATGTTCCTTTTTGATGGCATAGAAAGCCCTTCTTGCCTTGTCTCTTAGATCTTTCACAGCCTTGTGGAAGTTACCTGCGGTGTTGATGTATAAGCTGAGGTAGGTGTGTGCTCTAGGGCAACAGTGGCTAGATAGAATTTGTATGTTGCCTGGCTACTGGACCTTTTTTGGAACACAATTATTTTTGTCTTACTGAGATTCACTGTCTGGGCCCAAGTCTGACAGAATCTGGGCAGAAAATCTAGGTGCTGCTGTAGGCCCTCCTTGGTTGGGGATAGAAGCACCAGATCATCTGCAAACAGTAGACATTTGACTTCGGATTCTAGTAGGGTGAGGGCAGGTGCTGCAGACTGTTCTAGCGGCCTCGCCAATTCATTGATATACATGCTGAAGAGGGTGGGGCTCAAGCTGCATCCCTGTCTCACCCCACTGCCCTGAAGAAAGACATCTGTGTGTTTATTGCCCATTTCAACTGCACACTTGTTGTTTGTGTACATTGATTTTATAATGTCATATGCTTTCCCCCCAACACCGCTTTCCATCAATTTGTATAGCATACCCTCTTGCCAAATTGAGCCAAAAGCTTTTTTGAAATCAACAAAGCATGAGAAGACTTTGCTTTTGTTTGTTTGTTAATAAGGGTATGCAGAGTGTACACGTGGTCTATTGTGCGGTATTTTGGTAAGAAGCAAATTTGACATTTGCTCAGGACATTGTTTTCACTGAGAAAATGTTGGAGTCTGCTGTTGATTTACATATGTACATATTGGCCCGACCAACCAGTGCTCCCGCACATTGGCTAACCGGGCTATCTGCATTGTGTCCCGCCAACCCCTCTATACGCTACTGCTACTCTCTGTTCATCATATATGCATAGTCACTTTAACCATATCTACATGTACATACTCCCCCAATCAGCCTGACTAACCGGTGTCTGTATATAGCCTCGCTACTGTTTTAAACTGCATTTTTACTGTTGTTTTTATTTCTTTACTTACCTATTGTTCACCTAATACCTTTTTTGCACTATTGGTTAGAGCCTGTAAGTAAGCATTTCACTGTAAGGTCTACTACACCTGTTGTATTCGGCACACGTGACAAATAAATGTTGATTTGATGATACTGCAGAGGATTGTTTCTGATATTGGTGCTGACGCATAGTTCAAGGTAATTATTGGGGTCAAATTTGTCTCCAGTTTTGTGGATTGGGGTGATCCGGCCTTGGTTCTAAATATTAGAGAATATGCCAGAGCTGAGGATGATGTTGAAGAGTTTAAGAATTGCCCATTTGAATATTGTTTAGTATACCATCAACACCACAGGCCTTTTTGAGTTGGAGGGTTTGCATTTTATCCTGTAGCTCAACCAATGTAATTGGAGAGTCTACTGGGTTCTGCTAGTCTTTAATAGCTGATTCTAAGTTTTGTAAATGATCATGTATATTGCATTCGGAAAGTATTCAGACCCCTGGCCTTTTTCCACATTTTGTTACGTTACGCCTTATTCTCAAATGGATTAAATTGTTTTTTCCCCCCCTCATCAATCTACACACAATACCCCATAATGACAAAGCAAAAACAGGTTAAGAAATTCATAAAAAATACAAAGCTGAAATATTACATTTACATAAGTATTCAGTACTCAGTACTTTGTTGAAGCACCTTAGACAGCGATTCCAGCCTCAAGTCTTCTTGGGTATGACGCTACAAGCTTGGCACACCTGTATTTGGGGAGTTTCTCCCATTCTTCTCTGCAGATCCTCTCAAGCTCTGTCGGGTTGGATGGGGAGTGTCGCTGCACAGCTATTTTCAGGTCTCTCCAGAGATGTTTGATTGGGTTCAAGTCCGGGCTCTGGCTGTTCCACTCAAGGACATTCAGAGACTTGTCCCGAAGCCACTCCTGCTTTGTCTTGGCTGTGTGCTATGGGTCGTTGTCCTATTGGATGATCAACCTTCACCCCAGAATGAGGTCCTGAGCACTCTGGAGCAAGTTTTCATCAAGAATCTCTCAGTACTTTGCTCCGTTCATCTTTTCTTTGCTCCTGACCAATCTCCCAGTCCCTGCCGCTGAAAAGCTTCCCCACAACAGGATGCCACCATGCTTCACCGTAGGGATGGAGCCAGGTTTCCTCCAGATGTGACGCTTGGCATTCAGGCCAAAGAGTTCAATCTTGGTTTCATCAGAGCAGAGAATCTTGTTTATCAGGGTCTGAGAGTCTTTAGGTGCCTTTTGGCAAACTACAAGTGGGCTGTCATGTGCGTTTTACTGAGGAGTGGCTTCCGTCTGGCCACTCTACCATAAAGGCCTGATTGGTGGAGTGCTGCAGAGATGGTTGTCCTTCTGAAATGTTCTCCCATCTCCACATAGAAACTCTGGAGCTCTGTCAGAGTGACCATCGGATTCTTGGTCACCTCCCTGACCAAGGCCCTTCTCCCTCGATTGCTCAGTTTGGCCGGGCGGCTAGCTCTAGGAAGAGTCTTGGTGGTTCCTAACTTATTCCATTTAAGAATGATGGAGGCCACTATGTTTTGGGGACCTTCAATGCTGCAGACATTTTTTGGTACCCTTCCCCAGATCTGTGCCTCGACACAATCATGTCTCGGAGTTCTATGGACAATTCCCTTGACCTCATGGCTTGGTTTTTGCTCTGACATGCACTGTCAACTGTGGGAGTTTATATAGACAGGTGTGTGCCTTTCCAAATCATGTCCAATCAATTTAATTTACCACAGGTGAACTCCAATCAAGTTGTAGGAACATCTCAAGGATGATCAATGGAAACAGGCTGCACCTGAGTTCAATTTCGAGTCTCATAGCAAAGGATCTGAATACTTATGTAAATAAGGTATTTCTGTTTTTTACATTTAATAAATTAGCAAACATTTCAAAAAAACTATTTTCGCTTTGTCATTATGGGGTGTTGTGTATAGATTGATGAGGAATATATTTGATTTGATCCATTTTAGAATAAGGCTGTAACGTAACAAAATGTGGAAAACGTCAAGGGGTCTGAATACTTTCTGAATGCACTGCTATATGTTTTTTGCCCTTGGTTCTTTGTTATATGGCCGAAAAGGTTGGAGAAGTGGTTTATCCATACATCTCCATTTTGGATAGATAGCTCTTTTGTGTTGTTTGTTTAGTGTGTTCCAATTTTCCAGGAAGTGATTTGTTTCTATGGATTCCTCAATCACAATGAGCTGTTTTCTGTCATTCTGTTCCTTCTTTTTTCTTTGTGTATTTCCGTATTGTTTTTGTGTTCCACCATAGTGAAGGTTTTCTGGTTCTCTGTGTTTTTGGTTGGATAGGTTTAATCAATTTCTTTCTTGGGTTTTTACATTTTTCATCAAACCATTTCTCATTGTTAGTTGTCTTAGGTTTTCTGCCAGAACTTACGTTTGATATGTCAGCTGAAGGGCAAATATATTGTTCAGGCTTTCTACTTCTAAGTTATGTTGTTGGCCAATTGTTTGTTGATAGGTTAATACACTACCCTCCTTCCATCTATACAATTTCTTAATAGTATGTAGTTTGTTCGGCTTTGATGCCTCATGCTTGATTCTTACTCCGTTCAAGTAGATTGTGATTTTGCTGTGATCTGATCAGAGTGTCAGTGGGCTGACTGTAAACGCTCTGAGAGACTCTGGGTTGAGGTCGGTGATAACGTAGTCTACAATACTACTGCCAAGAGATGAGCTATAGGTGTACCTACCGTAGGAGTCCCCTCGAAGCCTACCGTTGACTATGCACTTACCCAGCGTGCAACAAAGCTGCAAGAGTTGTGACCTGTTTTTGCTGGTTATGTTGTCGTAGTTGTGTCTAAGGGGGGAGGGGCATATGTGGGAGGGAATGCTGTCACCTTCAGGTATGCGTTTGTCCCCCTGTGTGTTAAGGGTGTCAGGTTTTTGTCCAGTTCTGGCATTTAGGTCACCACATACTAGTAGATGTCCCTGGAAAGGATTGATGTCCTCGTCTAGGATGGAGAAGCTGCCTTCATTAAGGTATGGGGATTCTAGTGGGGGGACTATAGGTAGCACACAGGAGGACATTTTTCTCTGTTGAGATCATTGGGCTCCCGAGTAGCGTAGCAGTCTAAGGCAGTGCATCTCAGTGCAAGAGGCATCACAGGAGGCTGGCCTGCTGGCCTGCAGTCCCTGGTTCGAATCCAGGCTGCATCACATCTGGCCGTGATTGGGAGTCCCATAAGGTGGTGCACAATTGGCCCAGTGTCATCTGGGCTTGGCCGGGGTAGGCCGTCATTGTAAATAAGAATTAGTTGTTAACTGACTTTCCTAGTTAAAAAAATGAAATGCCCTTTTGAATTTCAAGCCAAATGTTTCTGTTTTGATTAATGTAATAGTTCATGTAATAATTGTTCTTTTTTAAATGTCATTTTGTGTTATTGACTGTACGTTTGTTTATGTGTAACTCTGTGTAGTTATTTTTGTCGCACTGCTTTGCTTTATCTTGGCCAGGTCACAGTTTTAAATGAGAACTTGTTCTCAACTGGCCTACCTGGTTAAATGAAGGTGAAAATAAATAAATAAATAAATAATAGATGAGTTAGGTCTTTTCTATACCAGATTAGCATACCCCCCTGAGTACCTTCCCTGTTTCGCACCTGGTAGTTTGGTAGATGGAACTACCAACTCTCTGTAACCTAGAGGGCAACCAGTGGGTCCGTCTCCTCTATACCATGTTTCTTGTAGGATGACAATGTCTGTATTTAAATTTTTTTGGTGAATTCCAGGTTCCTGCTCTTTAGGCCTTGGATATTCCAGGATGAGATAGTGAAGGTTTGTGTTCCATAAAGTATCCAATGTTGTTAGTCCTGTGGTTTGGCCTCAGACCAGTAAGTATGAGCAGAGCCTGCTGAGCATCTGATACATGCCAATGGCTTGGGCTAGTGTAAGAGTGGGGTTGCTTCTGTTTGCCTGCTCACGGCCTGGGCGTATGTGTGATTTTCATGTTGAGGCCCTCTTTGCAGAGTTGGGGGGCAGGAGGGGCATAGGTCTGATCTGAGTGGGCCTGAGGAGAGGTGTGGGCATGGGGTGTGGGCATGGTTGGTTTGGGGGAGTATTGATTGGTCAGGGTGGGGGTGTGGATGTGGCTGGTGGTGCTGTGGTCTGGATGTAGGTCCTCTCAGCATTGATCCTCTAGGTGTAGGTCCTGGGGGGTCCCGCAGGTCTGGGAGAGTGTCTCGCTGGTCTGGGCGGGGTGTCCGTTGAACTGTTGCTCCTGTGTGAGTTATTAGGGCTGCGGTTGAGGGCGATGTCCTTTAGGGTCCTGGTGAAGGTGGGCACTGCTGCCTTGTATTGGTGGACCTGGTCGTAAAGGCTGTTCAAGTCTAGGGTGAAGTGGTGAGCCAGGTAAACATTAGATTTTGAGGCACAGTCACGGGAAATACTTGCGTTTACCCGCTGCATGGTAGCAGGGTAGAAGTCTTTTTGTGGTAGCAGGGTGGAGATAACCACTTGTGCGTGGAGGAATGTAGAAGAAGCCTTTTCAATCACTCCCTTGAGTGCTGTGCCTGTGTTTATCATTATTTGGCTGGGTGACCCTAATTGGTCCTCATACAGAAGGTCTAGGGCACGCTGGGTGTTTGGACACTAGAGTTTAGACACTGTGTGTTTGGGAAAAAGTGTATTTTCTTGTATATATTTCTTGTTTGATGATCTGTGGCTTGTTTGACGGGGGAGGGGTGGGGGTGCTAGGAGGGCGTGGGGTCCCCTGGGCTTGGGGTTCTTCATTTATCTGTCCTGCTGTGATGTCGAGGCTATGGTCAGGATCTGAGGTGGGATGTTCTGCTGGCTTCTCTAGCTTATCTCTAGCTTAAACTGACATATTTTAATGGGGATTTTGTTATTATGCTAATTACATTTCAGTGGGGGTGCGGACATCGACTCTAGTGGGTTTTAAGTTATCATGTCCAGAATGAAGGAATGCCCTCTCTTACAAAATATTATTTCATGGCTATACACTACAGCAAAGAGATAAGATTATGTAAGAAATACACAGCAATTTTTTATTGAACCTTTATTTAACTAGGCAAGGCAGTTAAAGAACAAATTGTTATTTACAATGATGGCCTACACCGGCCAAACCCGTGCCAATTGTGCACCCCCCTATGGGACTCCCATTCACAGCTGGTTGTGATACAGCCAGGAATCAAACCAGGGTGTTTGTAGTGACGCCTCAAGCACTGAGATGCAGTGCCTCAGACCGCTGAACCAGGGTCTGTAGTGACACCTCTAACACTGAGATGCAGTGCCTTAGACCGCTGAACCAGGGTCTGTAGTGGCACCTCTAACACTGAGATGCAGTGCCTTAGACCGCTGTACCAGGGTCTCTAGTGACACCTCTAACACTGAGATGCAGTGCCTTAGACCGCTGAACCAGGGTCTGTAGTGACACCTCTAACACTGAGATGCAGTGCCTTAGACCACTGAACCAGGGTCTGTAGTGACACCTCTAACACTGAGATGCAGGGCCTTAGACCGCTGAACCAGGGTCTGTAGTGACAGCTCTAACACTGAGATGCAGGGCCTTAGACCGCTGAACCAGGGTCTGTAGTAACAGCTCTAACACTGAGATGCAGGGCCTTAGACCGCTGAACCAGGGTCTGTAGTGACACCTCTAACACTGAGATGCAGTGCCTTAGACCGTTGAACCAGGGTCTGTAGTGACAGCTCTAACACTGAGATGCAGGGCCTTAGACCGCTGAACCAGGGTCTGTAGTGACACCTCTAACACTGAGATGCAGTGCCTTAGCCCGCTGAACCAGGGTCTGTAGTGACACCTCTAACACTGAGATGCAGGGCCTTAGACCGCTGAACCAGGGTCTGTAGTGACAGCTCTAACACTGAGATGCAGGGCCTTAGACCGCTGAACCAGGGTCTGTAGTGACACCTCTAACACTGAGATGCAGTGCCTTAGACCGCTGAACCAGGGTCTGTAGTGACACCTCTAACACTGAGATGCAGGGCCTTAGACCGCTGAACCAGGGTCTGTAGTGACACCTCTAACACTGAGATGCAGTGCCTTAGACCGCTGAACCAGGGTCTGTAGTGACACCTCTAACATTGAGATGCAGTGCCTTAGACTGCTGAACCACGGTCTGTAGTGACAGCTCTAACACTGAGATGCAGGACCTTAGACCGCTGTGCCACCCGGGAGCAGTAGTGTGATGTGTGATCATAGTATGGAAATATAAAACCCAGGTAATCAAGGTTTTGACTGCACCGGGCCTTTGAGCAGAGTGGGTATCTCACTGCTGCTGTAGTTTGTTGATGGTGCTGTTGATATTGCTGTTGTCAAAGAGGGAGCTGACTGAGACTGGAACAATTAGTAGTCTCTTCCCACAGCCCATAAAGGATTGAACAATTAGAAAAATCAAATCAGTAGAAGATTTGCATCCATCTGTGATATGTACCTCTTTTCATTATATGACATCTGGGGTGTAATCATTACACAGATTGTTGCAAAAAGTTTTTCAACAGAAAATGTAAACAAGAGTTTTTATTGAACAAATTCAGGTAGGTTCCTCCCCGTATCGTTTGCTTCTTAAATGGTATACGGTTTCCATAATGAATACACCCCTGATCTTTTGGTTTGGAGTAAACAGCTTCCATTGCAAAAGTTTGAAACTGTTAGCAACATTGTCTGACTAATGAATACACCACAGGGGGCAGTCCTAGGTTTGAGGTTTACGTGGCATCATCATTACCTCCCAACAGATGGCGTTCTTTCCTACGTGACATTACTAACCCTTCGCAATGAGGAAATCAGAGCATGATGCCTCAATATGGCTCCATCTGTGAGTGAACATTCACTAGACTAGAGTACATGAATAGATAGGCTACCTCCTCTCAGTCAAATGTATATTATTCATGATGCCATTCCAGTGTTTCCTCTAGGACTTTTTTCAGCAGCGGTGGCAAAGTTAGCGCAGGGCGGGCATGGCCAATTGCGTGGCTTCCGACCAAAGATTTTAGAGGCTCACCTCTTGGTCTCAGAGACAAAATGTTGCTTGTTTCCTGCATTCCTACACGTTTTGCCACGGGGCTGATATTTTTTTTTTAAATGCAGTTTCAAAGCTCATAATTTCCTGCAATTCTAAAGATTTTGCGGCGGCCCGCCACTGCTAAATGAATATAGGAGAAACACTGCATTCAAGGTCCCACACATTAACACTTGAATGATCACTATTTCACTGAAATATTTAATCATGAATGAGCTTTGTTCAGAAATTTCACAAATAAACTGCCCATTGAATAAAGGCATTGAAACTCAATATCTAACTCTCAGAATGTTTACCACACTATGACAAATACACAAGTACAAAGAGCATTCAATGAGACCTGAGCATTCTCTCAATAATTAACACTAGAGCTCAGAATTAGTAGCAGGACGGCCTACTACTGGATATGCTCAGTCAGAGAGACCCATCATCCCTATGCATAAAATGTGGCCACCGCTTGTTGTAGTTCATTGATGGCAATTACTTAACAGACAGTATTTGCCATGGGCATTTGCATCCCAAATGACCTCTGGGCCCTGTTCAAAAGTAGTGCACTAAATAGGGAATAGAGTGCCATTTGGGTCACAATCAGCCAGCCACCAACCACACAACATGTGGTCTATACAGCTGTCAGTCAGGAACTCAAATTAATGACAGCTGACCACAAAGGAGAAGACCTCAGCTGTGAGGTGAAGTTCAACACTGGTGATTGATAAAGTATGTTTTTATTACAGTGATTTACATAGACAGCTGAGCTGTGAGAAAGACCATGTACAGGAGTAGTGATGTCTGTCTGTAGGCTTATTAGTTCCTTCTAAGCACTGAGTCAATCACTGGCAGTGGCACACAAACTCAGGGTTTGAATTACACATTGACTCTTGGGGTGCACGACGAGGTGTCTTATGGGTGCCACACATTGATATCTTTGAAAATTGTGGGGGGGGGGGGGGGGCATATTGGTATTAAAATTCTTCTGAGGGGCCCTGATTTGATGACCCCTCTAGCACACCTGTTATCCAAACCCTGTGCACAATCCTGTGTTGTCAGGGGGGAAAGAAAAGGGTAATCCAGTCTATCCTACAGGAGTCAATCAGGTGCTTGTTTAGATATCGTTATGCAAGGCATTGTGCCAGATATGTCAGGACTGTAATAATAAACCTATACTGGCTTCTACTTCAGACAACACAAGGAACCCACATTGACCAATTCTATTTTCCGATAGATGAATTGGCAAATAATACTTTGAAATGGAGTGGGCTTCTTTAGCCATATGTTCTTCAATCCCTATTGTGGGTTACTACCTACCCTGTACTGAATAATGTCTATATATCTCGAAAGGCTGTTCTGAACAGGAGACTCACAGGGTGTGTCGGGTTTGGTTCCAGCCTAGAACTATCACACATAATAGTGATGATTAGGCTACAGTAGGCTAATAATAGTTTAAAGGTAACGTGAGCCCATAATATACTTTGTTTCATTCTCAGCCATTTTCAGACACACATTCATGTTTGCAGTTGCAAGAAAAAACGTCGAACTACGATGTGCTATTGGTGGAAGTTCTTCCCATGTGATTGATGTTCAATTTTCTTGTTGTCGGACGGTCTCTGCGCTAATGGCTCCTCCTGCAATAGCAAAACGCAGCTGAGCAAGGGTTGCAGGGGCAACGCAAATATATACATTTTTTTCTCAAGCCGCAGGAAAGGGGTGACTTATTGAGCAATGTTTAAGAAAAAAACATTTTAGATTGCGTGCTTAGACGTCGTTCCAACTGCAGCGAAGGGTTCGGTTTTTCTTTTAAATTCTAAATACCCCAAATGAACTCCGTCAGAGCAACCAGCAGAAGACCCAGGCGAGTGTCGAGGCCGCGCCCGGTACAGCCGGAAAGGAACAACCAGGAAAGAGGTAATGCATTTAATGTAGTCGCTAAGCTAATTGGGCCCATTTCAAACCTTTACAGACACGTTAATTACGTGACTCAAGTTGAACGATTGCGTGTTGTCAGGTTGATTTTCAAAATTAGGGTTGAAAACATTTCCCTTTTGGTTGAGACGGTAGGAAACATCGAGGCATCTTGCTCTGTCCGCAATCCTTAAGGCCGCGCTTTGTTTGGTTTGTTCCTAGACCTAAACTAGTCCTTGCTGATCTTGACTAGCTACAGATCGTAGAAGATAATACTCAAACACATTGTAAATAATGGTTAGTCAGTCTCTTGTAGATGTCTTAGTATTTCTAGTCTCGCTAACGTTAGTTTTTACGGGTATAAAGTTAGCCAGCTAAGTGAACTAGTAGTACGTTAACGTAACGAGCAAATTGGCAACACATGACGGACGTTATTGGTAGACGGCTAGCTAGCCAACTAGCTAGTAGCTACGCCTTTGTTTAAATAACAATTAGGAAATTGTCGAAGTGAACATTACTTAATTGTTATTTGCACATTATGTAGAGGACAATTTTAGTTATGTCATTACGTATTCCCCGTTACTAGTTTAACCAATGTTGCGTTCTCTAGAGTTGTGATTTGTTGGCTGGTTAGCTAGCTAACATTAACCATCTAGCCAATGCAGCTAGCTACTGTTGCTGGTCACAAATTGTAGAGAAAATAACTAGATGAATAAATCACGTTTTAGCTGTGGCTAAGGCTAGCTACTCTCGTTGGCGTAGACAGCTAACGTTAGTAGCGTGCTAAATTCGCTTGACGCATCTAAAGTAACTAACACATTGGTCTGTGTGGCGTCTCAACACCTTAACCAAGGCCTGGTTGTGTTAGGATTAGTATCCATTTTTGAGGACACCCACCGGCGTTGTACCGAGGCACACAATGGGGTAACCAGGCACTCTTACGAAAGCTAACCTTTCAAATGTAAACAACGTTTAGGTTCTATGTGCGACGATCTCCGATGACAGCAGTCGTCTAGTTACTGGTACGTTGACAGCTGATGGTTAGACAAAGCGAGCTAATTCACAAAAGCAGGGGAAATTCACTTGGGACCGACCGTCAGAGCTTTGAGTGCTAACATACTCCTCTATTTTGGTGCGAACGTTAGCTAGACGATTCTCATTTTTCTTGGTCTAATTAGATTTGAGTCAATTTGCCAGCTACGTTTTTGTGAACATTAACGTGTAAGTATGATCAGTAATAGGATAAGCCATACAAGTCACGGTGGTTGAGGAGGCTTCAAAATAGTCAAGGCAGCTGTTCACATGATGGTTTGAGGCCTCCGAAGTGAAGAGGTACATGTAATGTTAGCTAGCTAGGCTATATTGGCTGCGTTGCCCAATTATTGGCAAAGGCGCTGATCTGATTGGTCAAAATGACATCTAAAATAAATTGGGTATAAGTTATGGGGTACTCATCATGTGACAGACAGCATGACCAAGCAGAGAGGTACTACCACATCCTTTTTTAATACAACTACCTCCAATTGTTAGAAAAGAGGGCACTCTGTACTAATGTGTATTTTCCTAATGAAGTATTTAGGGTGTTTAGACAGGCAGCCAATTATTATATTTTTTCCTGCTAATTGTTATTTTGACCAATCGCATCAGATCTTTTCAGAGCTGATCTGATTGGTCTTTTGAACAATGAGTGAAGAAAAAAAACAATTAGTCTGCCTGTCTAAAAGCAGCCTTAGGGAAACACAGCTATGAAGTGCAATAAGAGTGTTTGATGCTGTCACTGCTGCCTACATATAGACATTTGCATTCTTCATCAGCCTGAAAGAGAGGAACACTGTTTTGTTTTTGGTCATGCTGCCACCTCTTAAACTGTTCCCAATCCATGGTATCCTATTAAATTAGAGCCGCCTTTGTTTTTGTACCCTAAAAACCTGAAATGTTATTTATCAGAATTTGGCAAAGTCTTTAAAACAGGGTCGGGATGATACCAGTATCGTGATACTCGGCAAGGAAACGAAACAAGAAGCGGACTTAATGTTGGAAAAAAACATCATTATGTTGTCATCTAAAGTCACATGTATTTATTTTCCAAGCTATAGCACACTATTTTACATACAGCAGGTTTTTAAAGGACCGAAGAGTTTAGTGTGCTTCACGTCTTCATTTTTGCCATGGAAAAAATATTACAATACTGGTATTGTCCTGGCCCTACTGCCCATATCCATTGATCAGTTTGATTACTAACTAGTGGGGCACAGGAACAATGCAGCTATACTCTTTCGTTAGACTGTATTGATTAAGTGAACCCTGCTTCTTCCTGATGAGGTTTTTACTGTCTCCTCCCCATCATCCCCATGATCCGAACTCTGGTCTTGTTTTTTTCCCAGCAAGGATGCATTTTTTGTGCTATAACAAAAGTGGAGTGCAATGCGACACACTATGTCCTTTGTAATGGTTGTTTGTCAACAGCAGGGAATCGGTTGGCTTTTCTGTGTACTGTGTTTTGAATAGACTGTATGTATGGCTTTTAGGCCTAATGAGTTAGTTGCTTTAGTGCCACTTGTGTTTGGGATGCACTTGTTGTAGAAGACTAGAGATGATGTTGTAGTGAGCTAAGCAGAGACAGTGTTTGTAGTGGTTACTGGACTAGTAGCCTGGGAGAGCAGCCTTGCTACCAGAGCAACAGACAGTTTGCTGGAGCTAGGAGCTCCCAGCTTGGGTGGTTTTGATTGGCAACAGTTAGCCTATGGATTCATATGTTATGGATCCTCCAGGCTGAATGGACCTTTTGTTATTCACCTGGTGAAGGTAAACGGTCTGCAGTCATTGCAGGAGATGTAAAGAGTGTCTACACATATGGTCAAAGTTTAACAGTCTTTTGTCATAAACAAACCCATTAGATTGTGCAGACAGTGGTCGATACGTTTCAGAAATTGATCTTCACAATTTGTAATATATGGTCTGTCAGCTTTTTTATGGGACATTCATTTTATTCTGTGTTTCATGTATAGGCCTACTATGTAGTTTGAATGGTTCTCCCAATGGACTGCATTGCGCTTTACATGTGACACAATCTAATCAGAGAGAAAGCTCAGTAGCACCACACAGCTGCTTGAAAGTTTTAGCCAATGAAAATATCATACTCTGACTTGTTAGAAGGCTCTGTGCAAAATTGCCAGAAGGCTGCAACATTTCTACAAGGGACTGAACTTTTTTCATCTGTTGCAGCCCTCCCAAATGTTAGGATTCATTCCCTCCTCAGGGAACAGCAGACTGTCTCAATTCTATATATGGTACCAGTCAAACGTTTGGACACACCTTCTCATTCCAGGGTTTTTGTTTATTTTTACTATTTTCTACATTGTGGAATAATAGTGAAAACATAAAAATTATGAAATAACACATATGGAATCATGTAGTAACCAAAAAAGTGTTACACAAATCAAAAATATATTTCAGATTCTTCAAACTAGCCACCCTTGGCATTGATGACAGCTTTGCACACTCTTGGCATTCTCTCAACCAGCTTCATGAGGAGGTAGTCACCTGAAATGCATTTCAATTAACAGGTGTGCCTTGTTAATTTGTGGAATTTCTTTCCTTAATACGTTTGAACCAATCAGTGGTGTTGTGACAAGGTAGCAGTGGTTTACCAAACAGTGCCATCTTCTGTATAAGACAAAGTCCATATTATGACAACAGATCAAATGAGCAAAGAGAAACAACAGTCCATCATTACTTTAAGACATGAAGGTCAGTCAATCTGGAACATTTCAATAACTTTGAAAGTTTCTTCAAGTGCAGTCGCAAAAATTATCAAGTGCTATAAAGAAACTGGCTTTCATGAGGACTTCCACAGGAAAGTAAGACCCAGAGTTACCTCTGCTGTCGAGGATAAGTTCATTAGTTACCAGCCTCAGAAATTGCAGCCCAAATAAATGCTTCACAGAGTTCAAGTAACAGACACATCTCAACATTAACTGTTCAGAGGAGATGACTGTGAATCAGGCCTTCATGGTCAAATTGCTGCAAATGAACCACTACTGGGGCGGCAGCGTAGCCTAGTGGTTAGAGCGTCGGACTAGTAACCGGAAGGTTGCGAGTTCAAACCCCCGAGCTGACAAGGTACAAATCTGTCGTTCTGCCCCTGAACAGGCAGTTAACCCACTGTTCCCAGGCCGTCATTGAAAATAAGAATTTGTTCTTAACTGACTTGCCTGGTTAAATAAAGGTAAAATAAAAAAATAAAAAATAAAACTAAAGGACACTGATAATGAGAAGAGACTTGCTTGGGCAAGAAACACAAGCAATGGACATTCTTCACCTGCGGGATCATCTGAGACAAGCCACCCAGACAGCTGATGAAACTGAGGAGTATTTCTGTCTGTACTAAAGCCGTTTTATGGGGAAAAGCCCATTCTGATTGGCTGGGCCTGGCTCCCCAGTGGGTGGGCCTTGGCCCCCTGGGCCTATGCCCCTGTGAAATCTGTAGATTAGGGCCTAATGAATTGATTTAAATTGACAGACTTTCTTTATATGAACTGTAACTCAGTAAAATCTTTGAAATTGTTGCATGTTGCGTTTATATTTTTGTTCTTTGTGTAAAATATATATATATTTGCCCAGAGCCACATGTATGTATGGCTGATTATTGGCCTATCATATGATGTAGCTATTTTTTGTGCCTATGGTTAGGCTTGATACAATCTGACAGGGAAGGTTTTAGGGGGTCTCTGTGTGACACAATTACACAATGTACACACACATGGAAGTTCTTCTGACCCTGATGACCTGAGAGGTAGCCTAGTTCACCAAGCCAGTTGATTTGACATATCTTGTTTGTACAACAGGACGTTTAGGCTCCTATAAATGTCATGTTGATGTAAATAATTTGTCCTATGTCTTCCAGGCATAACCCTTTTGGCTTTTCCAGGGGTACGTTCTGACCTGCTGCTTCTGAACCTACGATGTGTTTTTCTTTTTATGGTCTTTCAGACCTAGTGGAGGTCACAAATTACAAGTTTAGTAGTGGGAGGACTGGTCTGGGATCGATGTTCTTTATTGTTTGTGTTACAATAACCTACTTTCCCAAACGGCTCTTAATTTTTGTTGCTCCTGATCGAGGCCTAGAATCTGACCTCTCATCAGGAGAGTTAAATAGTCATAAAGCTGCTGCTGGCACAGAGACATGATAGGATCGAGGCTGGCTCTGTTGTTGTTGCTACACTCTAGGGAGATCTTTGTAACCCATCTAAATGTGTTTAAGCCTCCTCCTTGTGGGCAAAAGGGCTGTGCCCAGATGTGAGCAAGCTGTTGTGGGGTTACTTAATTCACTACTCATTTCCTTTCTGTCAGGAGGAGTTCTCATCCAGCAGCTAGCTTCGCTGGCCAATATCCTTGTATTTATTCTCTCTCTAACCAGGTTTTGGTTACGCGGTAATAACTGGTTTTAGGACTATTTAAAAAAAAAATAATGGTTAAGCCAATGAATAAAATTGAGCCCGGCCAATTGTCAAGGAGAAGAGAGAAATTATATTGTGAAATAATGCTTTTTAGCGTATTAATTGATGGAAATACATGCTTATTGGTTAACTTAGTGGAATTAAATTGGCGCGTGCGTACATAATTAAAATATTGTCTCTTATCCGTATAGCATACAGATAGATACAGAGCAGAGAATCTGTCACAGTGCGAGAGCTGCTACTGCAGCATCTCAAACGGCAACAGAAGGCAGGCTTCATCAGCATGTCACACACCACTTTGCAATGAGCTGGAGGTAGTAGGTTATGCATTTTGAAAATATACTTCATCGTTTGAAACCTGAACGTTTTAATACATACAGTTGATGTCTGAAGTTTATACACGTTAGCCAAATACATTTAAACTCAGTTTTTTTTTCTTCTCACAATTCCTGACATTTAATCCTAGTAAAAATTCCCTGTTTTAGGTCAGTTAGGATCACCACTTTTTATTTTAAGAATGTAAAATGTCAGAATAATACTAGAGAGAATTATTTATGTCAGGTTGTATTTCTTTGTGATGGCCACTCCAATACCTTGACTTCATTGTCCTTTTTTTTGTCCCATTTTGCCACAACTTTGAAGTATGCTTGGGGTCATTGTCCATTTGGAAGACCATTTGCATCCAAGCTTTAACTTTCTGACTGTCTTGAGATGTTACTTTAATATATCCACATAATCTTCCTACCTCATGATTCCATCTATTTTATGAAGTGCACCAGTCCCTCTTGCAGCAAAGCACCCCCACAACATGATGCTGCCACCCCCGTGCTTCACAGTTGGGATGATAATCTTCGGCTTGCAAGCACCCCCCTTCTTCCTCCAAACATAACTATGGTAATTATGGCCAAACAGTTCTATTTTTGTTTCATCGGACATTTCTCCAAAAAGTACAATCTTTGTCCCCATGTGCAGTTGCAAACCGTAGTCTGGCTTTTTTATGGCGGTTTTGGAGCAGTGGCTTCTTCCTTGCTGAGCGGCCTTTCAGGTTATGTCGATATAGGACTCGTTTTACTGTGGATATAGATACTTTTGTAGCTGTTTCCTCCAGCATCTACACAAGGTCCTTTGCTGTTGTTCTGGGATTGATTTGCACTTTTCGCACCAAGTACGTTCATCTCTAGGAGACAGAACATGTTTCCTTCCTGAGCGGTATGACGGCTGCGTGGTCCCATGGTGTTTATACTTGCGTACTATTGTTTTTACAGATGAACTTGGTACCTTCAGGCATTTGGAAATTGCTCCCAAGGATGAACCAGACTGGTAGAGGTGTACAATTTTTCTTCTGAGGTATTGGCTGATTTCTTGTGATTTTTCCCATGATGTCAAGCAAAGAGGCACCGAGTTTGACAGTAGACCTTGAAATACATCCACAGGTACACCTCGAATTGACTCCAATGATGTCAATTAGCCTATCAGAAGCGTCCAAAGCCATGACATCATTTTCTGAAATTTCCCAAGCTGTTTAAAGGCACAGTCAATTTAGTGTATGTAAACTTCTGACCCACTGGAATTGTGACACAGTGAAATAATCTGTCTAAACAATTGTTGGAAAAATTACTTGTCATGGACAAAGTAGATGTCCTAACTGACTTGCCAAAAATACATTTGTGGAGTGGTTGAAAAATGAGTTTTAATGACTCCCGCCTAAGTGTATGTAAACTTCCGACTTCAACTGTATGAGGCATGTCTTACCTTGCTTCAAAGTAGCCTATTAGATCTCCTCTTTTTTTCCATTTCTAATGGATATTTTCATCACTGTTACATGAAACTGCGGTGCCCTTTTGACAACAGTGTTTTCCAGCTAATTGCATTATGGAATGAACATACCCACGTATCCTTCTGCCTTGTGCGCTTATAATGTTGATAAACTAGTATTTCTTCACATTATAAGCCAAACATTCTGATATGTTGCATCAGACTCATTGCTTTTTAATGTTTTTTTTTATTTTTATGTAGCCTAGGCCTCGTTGTTGTATGCATTTGGGCTCTGTCTTCGCACAACTGTCCTAGAGTCATAATCTAAATGTGATTTCTGTCATTCTGAGCACCGTGGGTGGACACCCTAATCAGGTTATGCACCCAGTGTATGTGCGTCCTACAGATTTCTCAAATGTCCGGTAAATTAAAATGTTTCCGGTGAAATGTCCAGTGCCACATATTCCTAACTAGTTTATGAATTTGTTAGTGCACTGCATTGTAATATTTATCTTATGTCATGCTGTCAAGGAACCTGAGACAGAGATTGAATAACACAGTGGGAAATGACTACAGCTAAAAGGAGAGGATAGCCAATGCTATAACAAAAGTCAAATAGATTCGAGAGGAGACTGAGAATTGGTGAGTGGGCTTGGTCCCTTCTGATAATTCTATGACCTGTGAGCAGCATACACCACCATCCATGTGTCACTGCGTCACTAGTAGTGATGCACCAATATGCCATTTTTGGCCGATACTGATATTTTATATTTTCCTTGCCAAAGAAAAAAATGATACTGATAACCGATATTTTATATTTTAGCAGCCTTTTAACCTCTTGAACCTCTGGGGGCAGTATTTCATTTTTGGATGAAAAACGTTCCCGTTTTAAACAAGATATTTTGTCACGAAAAGATGCTCGACTATGCATATAATTGACAGCTTTGGAAAGAAAACACTCTGACGTTTCCAAAACTGCAGAGATATTGTCTGTGAGTGCCACAGAACTAATGCTACAGGCGAAACCAAGATGACATTTCATACAGGAAGTGAGCCAGATTTCGAATGCGCTGTGTTCCAATGTCTCCTTATATGGCTGTGAATGCGCAAGGCATGAGCCTACACTTTCTGTCGTTTCCCCAAGGTGTTTGCAGCATTGTGACGTATTGGTAGGCATATCATTGGAAAATTGAGCATAAGAGACTACATTTACCAGGTGTCCGCTCGGTGTCCTCCGTCGAAACTATTGCGTAATCTCCAGGTGCGTGCATTTTTCCATTTTGAACACAGGAGAAACCAAACTGCCACGAGTGATTTATCATCGAATAGATATGTGAAAAACACCTTGAGGATTGATTCTAAACAACGTTTGCCATGTTTCTGTCGATATTATGGAGTTCATTTGGAAAAAAGTTTGCCGTTGTAATGACTGAATTTTCGGGGGGTTTTCTTAGCCAAACGTGAACAAAATGGAGCGATTTCTCCTACACAAATAATATTTTTGGAAAAACTGAACATTTGCTATCTAACTGAGAGTCTCCTCATTGAAAACATTCGAAGTTCTTCAAAGGTAAATTATTTTATTTGAATGCTTTTCTTGTTTTTGTGAAAATGTTGCCTGCTGAATGCTAGGCTTAATGCTATGCTAGCTATCAATACTCTTACACAAATGCTTGTGTAGCTATGGTTGAAAAGCTGAGAGGACAGTGTTGTTAACAAAAGGCTAAGCTTGTGAGCCAATATATTTATTTAATTTCATTTGCGATTTTCATGAATAGTTAACGTTGCGTTATGCTAATGAGCTTGAGGCTATAATTACGCTCCCGGATACGGGATACAGGTTAAGCATTCTAGTACAGTTAAATAGTTAAAACACACACATGGACTCAGCGGTCTAAGGCACTGCATCCCAGTGCAAGAGGCATCACTACAGTCCCTGGTTCGAATCCAGGCTGTATCACATCTGGCCGTGATTGGGAGTCCTATACTGCGGCTCACAGTTGACCCAGCGTCGCCCAGCCGTCGTTGTAAATAAGAATTTGTTCTTAACCGACTTGCCTACTAAATAAAGGTTACACACACACACACCACACTGACCAAAAAGTTATTTTGTTGGCATTTACGTGTGTCCCCATTACCAGTAAAACATAATCAAAACCTATTTATTTTACTTACTTGCTGTTTCGTTGAGTCGTTTTATTCTCAACCGGGATTTCTATGGACCGGCATTTGGGTCTTTGCGTGTCAAAAAAGATATACGCCGAATAGCACTATTTGACAAATAAGCTTGTTGACCCATCGGGTCATAAAAAAAAAGCTAGCTAGCTCATGGATGCAAACAATGTTCTTCCCCAAAAACATAGCAAAATGACATCTGTTTCAGTAGCTATATAGTTACCTAGCTATATAGTTAGCTAGTTGTCTTCTAAAATAACCCTAATTTACAAGACTGTTGTTATTTGATTAATGGTGGTCGGACCCATCTATGTGAAGCTAGCCACAATAGTGGACTTTGCGGTTAGCCTTCAAAATAAAAGTAAGTCATTGACAGTGATGCAAATGAATACAAATTGTGGAATTATGCCATAATTGAATGGATCATGCTAAACGAGGTTGCAATGTTATTGTATAAAATCAACAAAAGACAATAATTTGACAATTTGTTGAAATCACACTGGATGTATTATATTTTAGAATTGCATTGGGGGCATACTTATTCCATTGTACAGCCTTACCCCATGTCATTGATCCACAATCCATAGGTATCAGTCTACTCAGTGACACCCAGAAAACATTAGCGTCATAGCTCTTATTGCGGGACTCTGAAACAACTGTGAATTGAGACACATTTGTCAACCTATGTGTATTGAACACCTGAGGAAAAACAATACTCCGTGA
Organism: Oncorhynchus mykiss; assembly: GCF_013265735.2. Taxonomy (NCBI): domain Eukaryota; kingdom Metazoa; phylum Chordata; class Actinopteri; order Salmoniformes; family Salmonidae; genus Oncorhynchus; species Oncorhynchus mykiss. The sequence continues at coordinate 30,083,258 of NC_048584.1, read as the reverse complement.
ATGTTTTGGAGTCTAACTCTGAGGAATATCTTGGGTATTGAGTAGACTGATACCCAATTTCATTGATCCCCAATCGTTAGGTAAAGCTGTACAGTGAAAAATGAATGTCAATACACACAATAAGCTGACTGGGGAGGTGTTTTCACACAGTCACAGTCCCGCAATAAGAGCTACAACGCTAATATGTGCGTAAATTCTTCAGTTGTGTTCTGTAGGTGTCACTGAGTAGGCTGATACACCATTTCATTGCTTCACATTCCAAGCTTGTTTAACTTCTTATGGCTGAGATCCCGTTACCGGGAGCGATATAACAACAACCAGTGATAGTACATGGCGCCATATTCAAAAGAACAGAAATCTCATAATTAAAATTCCTTAAACATACATGTATCTTATATCGTTTTCAAGGTAGTCTTGTTGTTAATCCCACCACAGTGTCCGATTTCAAATAGGATTTACGGGGAAAGCACCACAAACGATTGTTAGGTAACCAACAACTCACTAAAATACACAGCCAATTTTACCAGCCAAAGAGATAGAGAGAGAGAAAAGGCACATATAGAGATAAAATGAATCACTAACCTTTGATAATCTTCATCAGATGACACTCATAGGACTTCATGTTACACAGTACATGCATGTTTTGTTTGATAACTCAGATTTTCTGATATAAATATGAACTTTTACATTGGCGTATTAGATTCACTAGTTCCAAAAACATCCAGTGATTTTGCATAGCCACATCATTCAACAGAAATACTCATCATAAATGTAGATGATAATACAAGTTATACACATGGAATTATAGATATACAGTGGGGGAAAAAGTATTTAGTCAGCCACCAATTGTGCAAGTTCTCCCACTTAAAAAGATGAGAGGCCTGTAATTTTCATCATAGGTACACTTCAACTATAACAGACAGAATGATGGGGAAAAATCCAGAAAATCACATTGTAGGATTTTTTAATGAATTTATTTGCTAATTATGTTGGGAAAATAAGTATTTGGTCAATAACAAAATCAATACTTGTTATATACCCTTTCTTGGCAATGACAGAGGTCAAATGTTTTCTGTAAGTCTTCACAAGGTTTTCACACACTGTTGCTGGTATTTTGGCCCATTCCTCCATGCAGATCTCCTCTAGAGCAGTGATGTTTTGGGGCTGTTGCTGAGCAACACAGACTTTCAACTCCCTCCAAAGATTTTCTATGGGGTTGAGATCTGGAGACTGGCTAGGTCACTCCAGGACCTTGAAATGCTTCTTACGAAGCCACTCCTTCGTTGCCCGGGCGGTGTGTTTGGGATCATTGTCATCCTGAAAGACCCAGCCACGTTTCATCTTCAATGCCCTTGCTGATGGAAGGAGGTTTTCACTCAAAATCTCATGATACATGGCCCCATTCATTCTTTCCTTTAATTGTTTTCAGGCTGGTTGTATTGGTGATAGCTTGGTACCAAGCTTAAGCTAGCTAGCTACTTGCGGTCGGACAAATAATGCTTTATTACCAATGCGGTATTGTAAACACATCTTTCGTGGCTGGTGTCTGCAGACTTTTTTTGTACAGCTTTGACAGTGCTACTGATAGTAGTGGTGGCGCTTGGCTTGCACTTGCAAATTCAGAACACACAACTTTCTATAATAGAACTGTGTTATTTAACACATCAAATATTGTTATTTGACGTGTATCTTTTTTGATAATATCAGCCAATTCCGATATGTTCACCGATATTGTGCATCACTAGTCATGCTAGCCGGTTTCTCTTGGTTCTGTAACCTCCTCCGTTCAGCACAGCTGTTGATATTAGGTGCTTTCCATGACAAAGCGGGGTTTTGTAAACTGCTGCTTCTATTTTCTGCTCGGCATCACACATTCTGTGCTTCAGTTGCACTTCTCCACTTGGATGAGAATTCACCAACGGGCATTCTATCAGCAGACATTTCTCTGGCTGATGTGTAGCTACTTTTCTCGGCTTAGCCAGCCTACTTTTCTCTGGTAAAATACCAGATTAACTTTAGACAAAACATTAGGGAACGTAGCTGGCTACATTCGTTCTATGATAAACATTAGACATAGGATGGCCGTGTGTCGTTTTTGCGGGAAAAAAACACCTTGCTTTTTCATTGTACGCTCATTTACTTGTGTGGCTGCTAGCCAAATAGCCTTGCACTTCTGTGGTCTTCTGATGAATATGTTACGCTCATTTATTTTCTGTGAAGGAAAACTATAGTTGCATGTCCCTAATCACTCCATTGAAGCAAAAAACACAGCTGACTTTCAATATAAAACACAGCCCGGTCGATACACAGCTGACTTTCAATATAACACGCAGCCCTGTCGATACACAGCTGACTTTCAATATAACACGCAGCCCTGTCGATACACAGCTGACTTTCAATATAACACGCAGCCCTGTCGATACACAGCTGACTTTCAATATAAAACGCAGCCCTGTCGATACACAGCTGACTTTCAATATAACACGCAGCCCTGTCGATACACAGCTGACTTTCAATATAACACGCAGCCCTGTCGATACACAGCTGGATTCACCTGCTCCCGCTTTCTCCTATTGTGCTCTTTACAAACACATGCCGTGAACTACGGTAAGCTTCATAATGTGACTGGTGAAATTAAGAACGTGTTTTTAATTATCTCCTAACGTATTGCACAAGTTAACTGCAGGTATTCACTTAAGTAGCTTCAAATATGAACATTTATTGAAAAACTTCTAAGAAATAGTTTCAACAGTATAGAAAAACCATTGTGTGGTGGAAAAAGTACTCAATTCTCATACTTAAGTAAAAGTAAAGATGCCTTAATAGAAAATGACAAGTAAAAGTGAGTCACCCAGTAAAATAATACTTCAGTAAAAGTCTAAAAGTATTTGGTTTTAAATATACTTAAGTATCAAAAGTAAATGTACTAATAATTTTAAAATGCCTTCTATTAAGCAAACCAGACAGCACAATGTTCTTGTTTTTATTTATTTACAGATAGCCAGGGTCACACTCCAACGCTCAGACATAATTTAAAAACAAAGCATTTGTGTTTAGTGAGTCCACCAGATAAGAGGCAGTAGGGATGACCAGGGATGGAGAGGGCAGGTAGCTTAGTGGTTAGAGCATTGGGCCAGTAGCCGATCAAATCTGCGAGCTGACACGGTAAAAATCTGTCGTTCTGCCCCTGAGCAAGGCAGTTAACCCACTGTTCCCCGGGCGCCGTTGGACCATTTTCACAGATTGAGCTGTTTCTAATCTTTGCTAGGCTGTAATAAAGGCTTGACATAAGCATTCAAAATGTAACAAGTACTTTTTGGTGTAGGTAAAATGTATGGAGTAAAAAGTACATCATTTTCTTTAGGTGCTTTCCATGACAGGAATGTAGTGAAGTAAAAGTAAAGTACAGATACCCCAAAAAATTACTTCGGTAGTACTTTAAAGTACTTTTACATAAGAACTTTACACCACTGTATATGGTGTGTATATACTAGGGCCGGGCAATATGACCAAAATATCCTATTTTTAAATTGACGTTATTTTATGTTTTTGAAAAATAAAAGTTCTAAATTTGCTTTGAATAGTGCGTGGCCCTAGGGTAGCAACAATTAGGGCTGTCCCGACAAAAAAAAAAAAATCTTAGTTGACCGAGAGTCGTCCTGTTCTTTTGACCAATCAATTGGTTGAAATATTTAAACACATTTTTTTCATATAGATATACACCCTATGTGTTTGAATAAAATCAACTACATATGTACTTTTATTTATTATTTGACCTTTGATTTAACTAAGCAAGTCAATTAAGAACAAATTCTTATTTTCAATGACAGCCTAGGAACAGTGGGTTATCTGCCTTGTCAGCTCGGGGATTTGATCTAGCAACTTTTCAGTTACTGGCCCAACACTCTAACCACTAGGCTACCTGCTGCCCCACTGACCTTGTCTAATGCTTTAAGCACACTGTTTGATTAGATAATAAAGACACACAAATTACTCAAAGAGCCTGATGGTCACACTGTTTAAAGAACAAATGACAGCGTGTGACTGGTGCACGTTGTCTCTATCTCCTCCCTACTGCAGCGAAAAGGCACCACAGCAAGTGTTTATTGCGCTGTCCGTGCTGAAGCCTCTACATCATTTCAGCCATTTGGTTACTTACTTGTTTGACTGAAAAGTTCTGTTACTGAAATCCCTAATTTGTTTAGGAAAAACATTCACTATTCGCTCAACCCTAGCTCTCTTTACGTGAAACATGTAAGCATCGCATGCATGTGAACAATATGGCCTGAGCTATAGCCTATCATAATCACCTCAATAAATTGGTTATAACAAACTCCGAACACAGTAACACATGACAGCAAAATGGATGCGGCGCATGTGAAAAAGAAACTTGTAACGGGTGAATGTTTACTGGTTGCCCAGGAGGGAAAAAGGAAGTCAGATCTGTAGAAGATATTTGACTTAGTTGTGGAAACTACTGGAAATCCAGATAAACGAGAGTATAGGATCACGCATCCCGAGAGTATTGTGCCCGAACGAACAGTTGCTGTTAGATTACAATTTTTTAAAACAGTGTAAACAACACTAAATAAGTGTATCAGACAGTCTGTTTTAACATAATTTTTAATATTATTTTATTAATATCAACCTTTTATTACAGCGGTATAACAACGGTTGCATGCATTCGTGAATTGCGGTTGATTTATTGTTTAGGCTAATTATTCAAAGCTCCATTTTTGTTTAATTTTTAAACTACAATCCTGGATTGCATTTCAAAGCATGATTGTCTTGTGTGATGGAATGAATGATTGATTGATATTGTAGCCTATATATTGAAATATAGGCCCAAGTAAGTTACGGAATTAAGACTAAACAGGACGCGCTCTTAGGCCGACAGCTCGATGATGGTTACACAAGGCTGCTATACTAAGCCTGCTGATAACAACATTACATTATTATAATGAGGATTGTAATAATAACAATAAGAAGAGGGTAGGAGCGAGAGCTGTGTGCAGATGTTAGATTAGTTATTTTTCTGCCTGTTTTGAACAGTGTAAACAACACTGAATAAATGTTAAGTAATACCAGTCTGTTCTAATGTAAAAAATGTGTCAAGCCTTTATTACAGCCTAGCAAAGATTAGAAACAGCTCAATCTGTGAAATTGCTTTATCTGACATTTGCTGTTGCATGAGGCTTGGTGCTCATGGAATCAGTAGGCTATTAAACAAACACTTAAACAAGCAACAGAAGCAGGATCTGTCTTATTTATGTAGATATACAGTGGGGCAAAAAAGTATTTAGTCAGCCACCAATTGCAAGTTCTCCCACTTAAAAAGATGAGAGAGGCCTGTAATTTTCATCATAGGTACACTTCAACTATGACAGCCAAAAACTTTTTAAAATCCAGAAAATCACATTGTAGGATTTTTAATGAATTTATTTGCAAATTATGGTGGAAAATAAGTATTTGGTCAATAACAAAAGTTTATCTCAATACTTTGTGATATACCCTTTGTTAGCAATGACAGAGGTCAAACGTTTTCTGTAAGTCTTCACAAGGTTTTCACACACTGTTGCTGGTATTTTGGCCCATTCCTCCATGCAGATCTCCTCTAGAGCAGTGATGTTTTGGGGCTGTTGCTGGGCAACACGGACTTTCAACTCCCTCCAAAGATTTTCTATGGGGTTGAGATCTGGAGACTGGCTAGGCCACTCCAGGACCTTGAAATGCTTCTTACGAAGCCACTCCTTCGTTGCCCGGGCGGTGTGTTTGGGATCCTTGTCATGCTGAAAGAACCAGCCACGTTTCATCTTCAATGCCCTTGCTGATGAAAGGAGGTTTTCACTCAAAATCTCACTATACATGTCCCCATTCATTCTTTCCTTTACACGGATCAGTCGTCCTGGTCCCTTTGCAGAAAAACAGCCCCAAAGCATGATGTTTCCACCCCCATGCTTCACAGTAGGTATGGTGTTCTTTGGATGCAACTCAGCATTCTTTGTCCTCCAAACACAACGAGTTGTGTTTTTACCAAAAAGTTATATTTTGGTTTCATCTGACCATATGACATTCTCCCAATCTTCTTCTGGATCATCCAAATACTTTCTAGCAAACTTCAGACGGGCCTGGACATGTACTGGCTTAAGCAGAGGGACACGTCTGTCACTGCAGGATTTGAGTCCCTGGCGGCGTAGTGTGTTACTGATGGTAGGCTTTGTTACTTTGGTCCCAGCTCTCTGCAGGTCATTCACTAGGTCCCCCCGTGTGGTTCTGGGATTTTTGCTCACCGTTCTTGTGATCATTTTGACCCCACGGGGTGAGATCTTGCGTGGAGCCCCAGATCGAGGGAGATTATCAGTGGTCTTGTATGTCTTCCATTTCCTAATAATTGCTCCCACAGTTGATTTCTTCAAACCAATCTGCTTAACTGCTTAATTTTGTTTCTGGTGTCCTTTGACAGCTCTTTGGTCTTGGCCATAGTGGAGTTTGGAGTGTGACTATTTGAGGTTGTGGACAGGTGTCTTTTATACTGATAACAAGTTCAAAAAGGTGCCATTAATACAGGTAACGAGTGGAGGACAGAGGAGCCTCTTAAAGAAGAAGTTACAGGTCTGTGAGAGCCAGAAATCCTGCTTGTTTGTAGGTGACCAAATATTTTCCACCATAATTTGCAAATAAATTCATTAAAAATCCTACAATGTGATTTTCTGGATTCTTTTGTCTCATTTTGTCTGTCATAGTTGAAGTGTACCTATGATGAAAATTACAGGCCTCTCTCATATTTTTAAGTGGGAGAACTTGCACAATTGGTGGCTGACTAAATACTTTTTTGCCCCACTGTATAGGGATGATTTATAAAGCCAGGCACATTTAAGTTGGGTTATTGATTATAGACCTAATTAAGTTGATTTCTTCTCTCCTCACTTTTCTTAGACAATTAGGTTAATGCAAGGGCTGTTTACTCATCTCTGCTGCTGCTGCCTCCACCGCATTGTTCTCAATCTCAATATGCTGTTTAACTTTTCTATTATGCACATAGCAACATAGGGAAAGGCGCAAATTCTACGGTGCTCTGAAGATTGTTTCAGAACTGCGGACAGCGACTGTATCCAATGTGGGAGAGTGCATTTGTTATAAAATAATATTTGATTTATTAGTGATGCACCATCATTTTTTTAAATATAATATAACCATATACAATTTCAGTATCACGTCTTAGTGGTGGACTGTGCCATCCACATGGCCTCTGCAATGGATTAGTCCACTCAGTCAGGCGCAAGTCAGATAGGTGTCTTGTGCACCATAAAAAAAATGAATACAAATAATTGCGACTGGTCGACTAAATGGGGCCAACCCTACATCACACATATTCTAAGTGATTTCAATGGGTCTTTCTCCATTCTGATAGTTTTTGGTTGAATTAAATAGTATAAAACAATTTTAATTTGAGCTCATTTCCACACTGCCACATAGGGCTACACGATATGGGCAAACAGTCTAGGCATTATTTTCTACCAAACTTTGCAATTGCGATTGACTTGTGATTTTGAGCAAAACACTTTGGTGAACTGTTGGAATCATGGAAATAGAATGATTATTCTAAATCTATAGTTCTTTGAATACAGTGTTTGACATGACAACAAATTTAAAATGCCAGGGAGCAGTTATTGTGACAGGGTAGGAAGCAGTGTTTCCTAGGGGACCTTGGACTACATGAAATGTTTTCTCTTAGCTACTTCATGTAGCTAACGTTCATTCTTCACGTATTCCTCTTTTATTTAGAGGATACTGACCGGAATGAAGGCGAATACTCTGCTGTCAGTCAGCGATCTGAGAGGCATGCCGACTTCTAAAACTGTACTGTGAAAGATTTTAGCGCTGTGCAGAGGAACTGTAGCTCACTACGGTGCAGCCGTAACATTTCTACTAGTCGTAGCTTAAGCTAAGAGGGTTTTGACTGTCTTCCTCTCGTCCAGATGAGGACGTCCCTGCAGATATGGCTGTTTTGACTGTGTCCTCTCTTCCTCTTGTCCAGATGAGGACGTCCCTGCAGATATGGCTGTTTTGACTGTGTCCTCTCTTCCTCTCGTCCAGATGAGGACGTCCCTGCAGATATGGTTGTTTTGACTGTGTCCTCTCTTCCTCTCGTCCAGATGAGGACGTCCCTGCAGATATGGTTGCAGAAGAATCAGGTCCAGGAGCTCAGAATAGTCCGTACCAACTTCGAAGAAAGTCTCTACTACCCAAGAGAACAGCAGCGTGTCCAGCAAAGACTAACATGGAGGTGAGTCATTAGAATGGAATGTGTCCCAAATGGCTGCCTATATAGTGCACTATATAGACATGTGTTATGTAAAACAAACATGATGCCTCTGACATGTAGAATAATGACTAATTTTAGCTCTACTCATGACATTTCTATCTGTTTGCCTGCTGAACATGGATCTGCCATAATGAATCAGCTCACTTAACTCGGGCTGTTGAGTGCCACTGGTTATAAAGACATATTGCAGACATTATAACCTAGACTGTTGAGCAATATCAGTGGGAAATGCATTCCACCCACAAAGGTGTCTTTAGCATGTCATCCTTTCACCCACGGGCTGAATTTGATAATTCATCTTTTGTCTCTGCATAATTGATTAGTATTTCACTAGCGGTAGTGATTAATTGAAGAATTTGATTTATTAAAAACAATGCTGAAATATTGATACAGTCGTTTTAAGCAGATGACCACTGTCTGTTCTATCAAAACGGGTCAAAGCTATCAAGGCTTATAACCATCTTTTTATTTTTAATGCGCAGGGTGCTTCCACTTCAGCCACAGAAGACTTTGGCCATCGGGCAAAACGTGCCCGAGTGTCAGGAAAGTCTCAAGATTTACCAGGTAAAATAATACTTTGATCTTTAACTTTTTGTTGAATTTTGATTTATTAGAATCATTGTCCTGTCACTTCTCACCTCACCGATGTGCTTGGCTGTGAAAAGGAAGAGTTAGGAGAGGAACTGTTAGGAACCCTTAAAGGGATACAATCCATTACACAACCTCACCACAATGACATACACAATAGAGTAAAACCAACGACAAAGGTTTTGGAGAGTTGTTGAAGATGTTGGTTAACGTGTTATGAGAATTGGAGGTTAAAAATGACCCTGCTCTGTGTTGGACACTCTTTCTGTCCCGCTCCTGTTATTACTTTGGATGTGTGAAAACCTCCATTAATAAAGTGTCCATCTCGTTGCTTTCACCACTAGCAGCACCTGCGGAGCACTACCTCGAGGAGAAGCTGCCAGACGAGGTGGTTCTGAAGATCTTCTCCTACCTGCTGGAGCAGGACCTGTGTCGCGCAGCATGTGTCTGCAAACGCTTCAGTGAACTGGCCAATGACCCCATCCTCTGGTGAGTGGCTGGTTCAGCTGTCCCTGTGTCACTGTCTGGTTGCCTGTCTGTTTCAAATTCAATTGTATTTGTCACATGCACAGAATACAACCGGTGTAGACCTTAGCATGAAATGCTTACTTACAAGCCCTTAACCAACTTCGTAGTTCAAGAAATGGTTAAGACAATATTTACTAAATAAACAAAAAAATGTCATAAAAAGTAACACAAAATAACAACGAGGCTTTATACAGGGGGTACCGGTACCGAGTCAATGTGTGGGGGTACAGGTTAGTTGAGATAATTTGTACATGTAAGTAGGGATAAAATGACTATGCATAGATAATAAACAGCGAGTAGCAGCAGTGTAAAAACGGGCGGGGGGGGGGTTCAATGTAAATAGTCCGGGTGGCCATTTGATGAATTGTTCACCAGTCTTATGGCTTGGGGGTAAAAGCTGTTAATGATCCTTTTGGATTTAGACTTGGCGCTCCGGTACCGCTTGCCGTGCGGTAGCAGAGAGAACAATCTATGACTTGGGTGACTGGAGTCTCTGGCAATTTTTTGGGCCTTCCTCTGACACCGCCTAGTATATAGGTCCTGCATGGCAGAACGCTTGGCCCCAGTGATGTACTGGTCCATACACACTACCCTCTGTAGAGCCTTATGGTCAGATGCTGAACAGTTGCCATACCAGGCGGTGATGCAACCATTCGGGAATCTCTCAATGGTGCCTCTGTAGAACTTTTTGAGGATCTGGGGACCCATGCCAAATCTCTTCAGTGTCCTGAGGGGGAAAATGTGTTGTCGTGCCCTCTTCACGACTGTCTTGGTGAGTTTGGACTATGGTAGTTTGGTGGTGATGTGGACACCAATGAACTTGAAACTCTCAACCCACTTCACTTCAGCCCTGTCATGTTAATGTGGGCCTGTTCGGCCCTCCTTTTCCTGTAGTCCACGATCAGCTCCATTGTCTTGCTCACATTGAGGGAGAGGTGGTTGTCCTGGCACCACACTGCCAGGTCTCTGACCTCCTCCCTATAGGCGGTCTCATCGTTGTCGGTGATCAGGCCTACCACTGTTGTGTCGTCAGCAAACCTAATGATGGTGTTGGAGTTATGCTTGGCCACGCAGTCATGGGTGAACAGGGAGTACAGGAGGGGACTGAGCATGCATCCCTAGGGGCCCCTGTGTTGTGGGTCAGCGTGGCAGATGTGTCGTTGCCTACCCTTACCACCTGAGGGCAGCCCGTCAGGAAGTCCAGGATCCAGTTGCAGAGGGAGGTGTTTAGTCCCAGGGTCCTTAGCTTAGTAATGCACTTTGTGGGCGCTATGGTGTTGAATGCTGAGCTGTAGTCAATGAATAGCATTCTCACATAGGTGTTATTTTTGTCCAGATGGGAAAGGGCAGTGTGGATTGAGATTATGCCATCTGTGGATCTGTTGGAGCGGTATGCGATTTGTAGTGGATCTAAGGTTTCCGGGATGATGGTGTTGAAGTGAGCCAAGACCAGCCTGGTTTGACTGGTTGTGTGTGTCTGGATGGTGAGACACACTGCCATTCGTTCTGACTGGATGGATGGATGGTGAGACCATAGCAATAGAATGGACATCCCCATTCAAGTCCCTCCCGCACCACTCAGTTAATCAGCAGTTTCAGCAAGCCGATGCACAAAATCTAATCTAGATCACATAGTGAAGTAACCCTGTCTGATGGTGTCTGTCTGTGTGCCTTGCTTTGCTTCACAGGAAGAGGCTGTACATGGATGTGTTTGAGTACACGCGTCCCATGATGCACCCTGAGGCGGGGAAGTTCTTCCAGATTAACCCAGAGGAGTACGAGCAGCCCAACCCATGGAAAGAGAGCTTTCAGCAGCTGGTAGGACTATGACCTCTATACCCCAACTGTCCTAATTGTTACTCACCTCTGTCCTCTATACTCTCACTGTTACCTCTGATCTCAGGACAGTGATTGTTTACAAACAATTACCTCTGACCTCTACCTTCACTGTTACTCAACCATATACAGTCCATTCAGAAAGTATTCAGACCCCAGGTCTGTAGCCATGAAGTGCTTTGAAAGGCTGGTCATGGCTCACATCAACACCATTATCCCAAAAACTCTAGACCCACTCCAATTTGGATACCACCCCAACAGATGATGCAATTTCTATTGCACTCCACACTGCCTTTTCCCACCTAGACAAAAGGAACATCTACGTGAGAATGCTATTCATTGACAACAGCTCAACATTCAAAACCATAGTGCCCTCAAAGCTCATCACTAAGCTAAGGACCCTGGAACTAAACACCTCCCTCTGCAACTGGATCCTGGACTTCCTGACGGGCCGCCCCCAGGTGGTAAGGGTAGGTAACAACACATCTGCCACGCTGATTCTCAACACGGGCCCCGCAGGGGTGCGTGCTCCGTCCCCTCCTGTACTATCTGTTCACCCATGACTGCCTGGCCAAACACGACTCCAACACCATCATTAAGTTTGCCGACGCCAAAACGGTGGTAGGCCTGATCACCGACAGCGATGAGACAGCCTATAGGGAGGAGGTCAAAGACCTGGCAGTGTGGTGCCAGGATAACAACTACAGAAAAAGAGGAGCGAGCACGCCCCCATTGTCATCTACGGGGTTGTAGTGGAGCAGGTTGAGAGCTTCAAGTTCCTTGGTGTCCACATCACCAACATACTGTCATGTTCCAAACACACCAAGACAGTTGTGAAGAGGGCACGACAAACCTATTCCCCCGCAGGAGAGTGAAAAGATTTGGGTCCTCAGATCCTCAAAACGTTCTATAGCTGCACCACCAGCATTCTGACTGGTTGCATCACCGCCTGGTATGGCAACTGCTCTGCCTCCGACCGCAAGGCACTACAGAGGGTAGTGTGTACGGCCCAGTACATCACTGGGGCCAAGGTTCCTGCCATCCAGGACTTCTATACCAGGCTGTGTCACAAAAATTGCCAAAGACTCAAGCCACTCTAGTCATAGACTGCTCTCTGCTACTTCACGGCAAGCAGTACCGGAGGGCCAAGTGTAGGTCCAAAAGGCTTCTTAACAGCATCTACCCCCAAGCCGTAAGACTGCTGAACACTTAATCAAATGGCTACCCGGACTATTTGCATTGTCCCCATCCCCATTTTTACTCTGTTACTCTGCTACTCTGTTTATTATCCATGCATAGTCACTTTACCTCTACCTACATATTACCTGGACTAACCGGTGCCCCCTCCGCACATTGACTCTGTACCGGTACCCCCTGTATATCGCCTCGCTACTGTTATTTTATTGTTGCTCCTTAATTATTTTTTATTTTATCTATTTATTTTTTACTTCAGTAAATACTTTCTTAACTAACAATAGAGTTAACACTTTTTTTCTTAAGGGCTTGTAAGTAGACATTTCACTGTTGTATTTGGCGCATGTGACAAATACAAATTGATTTGTTAAAGCCTTATTCTAAAAATTTTATTTTTTAAATGTTTTTATCCTCATCAATTTACACAGAATACCCCATAATGACAAAGCAAAATTTGCAAATGTATTCAAATTAAAAACTGAAATATCACATTTTACTCAGTACTTTGTTGAAGCACCTTTGGCAGTGATTACAGCCTTGAGTCTTCTTGGGTATGATGCTACAAGCTTGGCACAACTGTATTTGGGGAGTTTCTCCCATTCTTCTCTGGAGATCCTCTTAAGCTCTGTCAGGTTGGATGGGGAGCGTTGCTGCACAGCTATTTTCAGGTCTCTCCAGAGATGTTCAAGTCCAGGCTCTGGCTGGGCCAATCAAGGACATTCAGAGACTTGTCCCAAAGCCACACCTGCGTTGTCTTGGCTGTGTGCTTAAGGTCGTTGTCCTGTTGGAAGGGGAACCTTCACCCCAGTCTGAGGTCCGGAGAGCTCTGGAGCAGGTTTTCATCAAGGATCTCTCTGTACTGACTAGTCTCCAAGTCCCTGCCGCTGAAAAACATCCCCACAGCATGATGCTACCACCACCATGCTTCACCGTAGGGATGGTGCCAGGTTTCCTCCAGACATTACGCTTGGCATTCAGCCCAAAGAGTTCAATCTTGGTTTTATCAGACCAGAAAATCTTGTTTCTCATGGCCTTGGAGTCCTTTAGGTGACTTTTGGCAAACTCCAAGCGAGCTGTCATGTGCCTTTTACTGAGGAGTGGCTTCCGTCAGGTCATTACCTTAAAAGGCCTGATTGGTGGAGTGCTGCAGAGATGGTTGTCCTTCTGGAAGGTTGTTCTTCTGGAAGGTTCTCCCATCTCCACAGAGGAACTCTGAAGCTCTGACAGAGTGGCCATCGGGCTCTTGGTCACCTCCCTGACCAAGGCCCTTCTCCGATTGCTCAGTTTGACCGGGCGGATAGCTCTAGGAAGACTCTTGGTGGTTCCTAACTTATTCCATTTCAGAATGATGGGAGGCCACTGTGTTCTTGTGGACCTTCAATGTTGCAGAAATATTTTGGTACCCTTCCCCAGATCTGTACCTCCACACAATCCTGTCTCAGAACTCTATGGAAAATTCCTTCAACCTCATGGCTTGGTTTTTGCTCTGACATGCACTGTCAACTGTGGGAGTTTATATAGACAGGTGTGTGCCTTTCCAAATCATGTCCAATCAATTGAATTTACCACAGGTGGTCTCCAATCAAGTTGTAGAAACATCTCAAGGATGCTCAATGGAAACAGGATGCACCTGAGCTCAATTTCGAGTCTCATAGGAAAGGGTCTGAATACTTATGAAAATAAGGTATTTCGGGGGGGGGGGGGGGGGGGGGGGGGGGGGTTGTAGTACATTTGCAAAAAATCTTGTCATTTTGTAGTATTGTGTGTAGATTGAGGGAAATTGTGTATTTAATCCATTTTAGAATAAGGCTGTAACAAATGTGAAAAAGGTGAAGGGGTCTAAATACTTTCTGAATGCATTGTAGATACTGCTGCGGCTAAAACGTACTGTCAATGGTTTGTACAGACGTATGCATGCAGGAACAGAGCCCCAGTAATTCTATGGCGCAAGTAGTCCCAGTGGAGTCTAATATCACTTGAGGTTGCTGTGATTCTAGTAGGAATCTCACCATAAGTATTACTGTGTAATAATAGCAATGGCTAGATTCATTATTTTTCTGCTTTCAGTATAAAGGAGCACATGTGAAGACGGGCTTCGCAGAACACTTCTACAGTAATCCTGCCAGATACAAAGGAAGAGAGAACATGCTTGTAAGAGTTGTTTGTTTGTTTGTTTCAGAGAGTTTAAGGACCAGTTTCCTTGACACAGATTGAGCCTAGTCCTGTACTAAAATGCACACTGATTGAAGAATGTCAATTTATATTGGCCTAACTTTTTAGTTTAGGCTTCTTAATCTGGGAAACTGGCCCAGAGAGTTCTGTTTGTTTTAAGGTTGTTATTGAGTGATTTGTCATCATGTGTTCACTGTGACTTGGCTTTAACACACTTCTCTGTTCTGCCTCTTCCTCAGTACTATGACACCATAGAGGATGCACTGGGGGGTGTTCAGGAGGCCCACTTTGACGGCCTCATATTCGTCCACTCAGGGGTCTACACTGACGAGTGGATCTACATAGAGTCACCCATCACAATGATCGGAGCTGGCACGTATTCATTATTGAGTTGCCCTACTGTCTGTTCGTTGTCTATCTGTACCAGTGGTTCCCAACCTTTTTGGGTTACTGTACCACCAAATACATTTTGCTCTGCTTGTAAGCCTGTGGTCTCAGGAGTCTTCTCAAGTACCCCCACTGAGTTATACCACTTGACCTGTTAACTAGGTTAATTGATTGTCATTGCTGGACACCTTTTAGCTCGATGTTGTCTTCCCAACCTCGCCCTTTTAATCCTAACGACGTTCATTTGTCAACAGCACCCGGTAAAGTAGCGGACAAAGTGATCATTGAGAACACCAGAGACTCCACGTTTGTCTTCATGGAGGGCTCAGAGGACGCGTACGTTGGCTACATGACCATCAAGGTGAGCTATTATGTAATATGGCTCTAGCCTAGCTGCCTGGCTGTATGCAGGAACTCTGTACATTAGTGGTCCACATGTCATTATAAATACAGCTGGTCTGAAACAAAGGGCAGTCTTGACATATCAGTTGTGGTTGTTAGTCATATGTTATGAACATGACTCATATCTTAGTAATATAATATATGCCATTTAGCAGAAGCTTTTATGGACTTTTAGCCTGACGTTTGTCATGTCTTAGTAATATCTTAGTCATGTAATTAGCTTGTCTAACTCCCGTATGTTTGTGGTCCTTTAGTTTAATCCTGACGATAAGTCTGCCCAGCACCACAACGCCCACCACTGTCTGGAGATTACAGTCAACTGCAGCCCCAGCATTGACCACTGTATCATACGCAGCACTTGCACAGGTACCTTACAACACAATGTCTCCCCAGACCTACATGCCTTTCATAAAACATAGTATTACCCTCTGACCTACTTAGTGCAGTCCAATTATGGGGAATTGATTGATTTGGTTATTTATAGGGCCTTTTCATTTTGGATTGCATTTTGACTCCCAAATGCATAATAATTATCATAGCACATAGGCTTCTACTCTTTAAAATAAAGCTGGAGCTATGCTAGCTATTTTCAGTGTCTTCAACACATTCAATTGAGACAGTTGGTATCTGTCTGAGAAGTCTAACTTAGTCGATTCACATGGCTCTAGCATGCTGACCTTGCTGGCTCTGCACCTGTTTATTTCAGTGGGCTCAGCGGTCTGTGTGAGCGGCCAGGGAGCTTGTCCCACCATTAAACACTGCAACATCAGCGACTGTGAGAACGTGGGGCTTTACATTACCGACCATGCACAGGTAGGTAATGCAAACACACACACACATACACACACACCTCTCTTTCCTTATGGCACTTGATAACTCAAATAATCCCATTTCCAAGATTCTGCTGTGAAACTGACACTCTGTTTCCAGGGTATCTATGAGGACAACGAGATCTCCAACAACGCTCTGGCTGGGATCTGGGTGAAAAACCATGGCAACCCCATCATCAGACGGAACCACATCCACCATGGCAGAGACGTGGGCGTCTTCACTTTCGACCACGGCATGGTGAGATGACACTCCATATTGGTCTGGCTACCACCGAGATGACACTCCATATTGGTCTGGTCTCTATTGGTCTGGTCTGGCTACCACTGAGATGACACGTCATATTGGTCTGGTCTCTGTTGGTCTGATCTGGCTACCACTGAGATGACACACCATATTGGTCTGGTCTCTGTTGGTCTGGTCTGGCTACCACCGAGATGACACACCATATTGGTCTGGTCTCTATTGGTCTGGTCTGGCTACCACCGAGATGACACTCCATATTGGTCTGGTCTCTATTGGTCTGATCTGGCTACCACCGAGATGACACTCCATATTGGTCTGGTCTCTTGGTCTGATCTGGCTACCACCGAGATGACACACCATATTGGTCTGGTCTCTATTGGTCTGGTCTGGCTACCACCGAGATGACACACCATATTGGTCTGGTCTCTATTGGTCTGGTCTGGCTACCACTGAGATGACACTCCATATTGGTCTGGTCTCTTGGTCTGATCTGGCTACCACTGAGATGACACACCATATTGGTCTGGTCTCTATTGGTCTGGTCTGGCTACCACCGAGATGACACACCATATTGGTCTGGTCTCTATTGGTCTGGTCTGGCTACCACTGAGATGACACTCCATATTGGTCTGGTCTCTATTGGTCTGGTCTGGCTACCACCGAGATGACACGCCATATTGGTCTGGTCTCTATTGGTCTGGTCTGGCTACCACTGAGATGACACTCCATATTGGTCCATTGTGGCCAGCTCATTGTCTACTGTAGTGACTTAACCTTAAGGCGCCATCTCAATTCATCTTACCATCTCTTGCATCCTCTCACCTATTGCTAGAGAAAATCCAAGGTCTCTCCCCTCTGACCTTCTTCTCCAATGTGTTTTGAGAAGGAGAGCATGCGAGGTAACAAGGAAAGAAGAATTGAGGAAAACCTTAGTGTACTGTAGAACCTCAGTCTGCAGCCGTTTCTTCTTCAAGAGAAGCGTTGGCTTGCAGTTTAATCCATGTGTAGGTTTTAGAGACGCACCACTGATTTTAGTTACATAAGCCTTAATCCACAGCTTTTCCCTTTTAAAAACATGTAAATGTGTTCCTACTCACACGGTAGCTTAGTTACATAAGATATCGGATTGAGGTAATTTTCTCAAGAGGAAAGAACCGTTTAGCACCTTGCTCTTCTGAAACGTATTAGAGAAGGTCCAAGGTTCCTCCTCACTGACCATCTTCTCCAATGCTTTTGGAAAAGGAGGCAAGGAGAGAGAATTGAGAAAGAGCCTTGGCATTCTAATTATTTTGACTGACTGTGACTGTCACCCCCTGCAGGGCTATTTTGAGAGCTGCAACATCCACAGGAACCGCATAGCTGGCTTCGAGGTGAAGGCGTACGCCAACCCCACGGTGGTGCGCTGTGAGATCCACCACGGACAGACGGGAGGGATCTACGTGCACGAGAAGGGCCGAGGACAGTTCATCGAGAACAAGATCTATGCAAACAACTTTGCTGGAGTGTGGATCACCTCCAATAGTGATCCTACAATAAGGTCAGTGGGGTTTTAAAGTCAAACACTTTCTATCGCCCTCTCCTCCCTTCTCTTTCCCACTTTTTATATCACTTGCGCTGTTGTCTGTTATACAACCGATATTCATTTATATTGATTCTGATGTGTAAATGGATACTCTGATGAAATTTTTCCACGTTGTGTCAATCACAGGGGCAACGCAATCTTCAACGGTAACCAGGGTGGAGTTTACATATTCGGTGATGGGCGAGGCCTCATCGAGGGGAACGACATCTACGGTAACGCCTTGGCAGGGATCCAGATCAGGACAAACAGCTGCCCCATCGTACGACACAACAAGATCCACGACGGACAGCATGGGGGCATCTATGTGGTAAGTAGGGCTTTCTTATAACTTTTTAAAAATGTGTATTTAAAGAAAACGTGTAGTCAAATACGTAGCAAATACTTATGAGACTTTTAGCTGTGGTTTATTTGCAATCCTTTAGCATCTTTAACTACTAGCCCACCTTATTAGTGTCTGAAAATAAAATGCTCTAAAACGCTAGGCAGGTAGCCAAGCGGCTAAGAGCGTTGGGTCAGACACCGAAGGTTGCTGGTTTTAATCCCCAGCCGACTAGGTGAAAAATCGGCCCATGTGCCCTTGAGCAAGGTACTTACACCTAATTGCTCCTGTAAGTCGCTCTGGATAAGAGTGTCTGTCTGCTAAATGACGACAATGTAAATTGATACAGAGCCATCTTGTAGTCAGTGGACTCTGAAAGACGGGGCAGTTCTCTTTGGATAAGGGTATTAGTAATGTAATGAATCTGTGTGTCTCCCCTGTAGCATGAAAAGGGACAGGGGGTGATAGAGGAGAACGAGGTGTACAGCAACACGCTGGCAGGAGTCTGGGTGACTACAGGAAGCACACCTGTCCTCAGGAGGAACCGGATACACAGTGGGAAACAGGTACGGAGATGGAGAGAGACCCGTCTGTCTGTTCAGATGGCTCTATGGGCTACTCATCTCTTACAGATGAATGAATGAAATTGGACCATAACCTGCAAGCTAAACACTTGGCCTTGTGGGTCATACAGGTTGGTGTCTACTTCTATGACAACGGCCATGGAGTGTTGGAGGACAATGATATCTACAACCACATGTACTCCGGAGTTCAAATCAGGTCAGTGATAGAGCAGGAACTCAAAATGAATGGCCAACCATACACTGGGATCTAATGGCAACCTGTGTAGATCATGTAGTGCATGTTGTAATACATCACAGTGATATGAGCTTTGTAATAGCACTATCAATGTTTTATTATATGCATTGATTGATTGATGGTTAATGTTTTCCACTGTAACAGAACTGGCAGCAATCCCAAAATCAGACGGAACAAGATCTGGGGAGGTCAAAATGGAGGCATTCTGGTTTACAACTCAGGTGAGAAACCAGTATCTTTTATTCTGTCTTTATCCATCCTCCTCTCACACTGCTTGATCTTGTCTGGATAGGGGTGAAGCAAGCACACGTGTACCTTTCTACATTTTAAATTCATGTGCAGAACAGTGAAGACACCCTGGACTCACAGGTTGAGTGAAGTGGACCAATCAATATCCTGTGTAATTCAGATGCTCCCTCATGAACCTTCTAACCAGGATAAATGAAAGGGAGACCCATTGGCTGATATATTGACTCTGTTTCAGGTTTGGGCTTCATCGAGGACAATGAGATCTTTGACAACGCCATGGCGGGGGTGTGGATAAAGACTGACAGCAACCCCACCCTCCGGAGGAATAAGATCCACGACGGGAGAGACGGAGGCATCTGTATATTCAACGGAGGACGGGGTTTACTGGAGGAGAACGATATATTCAGGAACGCCCAAGCAGGGGTCCTCATCAGCACCAACAGCCACCCCGTCCTGAGGAAGAACAGAATATTTGACGGCTTCGCTGCAGGTGCATTATGTAATTCTAGAAAGCAGGGTTCAATCCAGGTCTGTTCATTAGGCACCATATGGTGGAAAGAGGAATGAAATGAGAGGGAGAGGGACTACGTGGATTTGTCCAATAAGAAATCCAAATGTTCTGTTTTCCATTGTGTGCCCTAATGAACACAGCCTAGCAGTATTTTGCTTTGTATCCTTTTGATTAATAGTAGAGAGTGAGGCCCAATCCAAAATGTGGAAGTTTCACCATGTTGCTTATACCAATCAAATCTTCTTGGATCTCCACAAGTGCATAGGGCTTAGGGGTCAGGCCTGAATCTCCACTTCCTCCACGCTGATCCTGACCTGTCTCTGTCCACCAGGTATTGAGATCACCAATCATGCCACGGCAACCCTGGAGGGCAATCAGATCTTCAATAACCGCTTTGGAGGGTTGTTTCTCGCATCTGGTGTCAACGTTACAATGAAAGGTAAGAGGGGGGGGGGATAATGTGTCACCATGATGTGATTTGTGGATGTTTTATTCCAGGAATCTAGCATTGTAGGATCTACTTACATCAAGTAGTATTTGTCAAAATTCAATTATCTTAAATTGCCTCATTATTTTTTCTTCTCTGTACCTGGACTGATCCAACTACACCTGACCTCCTGTCTCCCCAGATAACAAAATAATGAACAATCAAGATGCCATTGAAAAAGCTGTGAGCAGAGGTCAGTGCCTGTACAAGATTTCAAGTTACACCAGCTATCCAATGCACGATTTTTACAGGTAATAATTTCTTACCTTATATATCTAACTTCTACCAGTGGGATTTTCCAGAAAGCAGGATTATTAAATTAGCCATTTAAACTTTGATAAACAGCCACTTAACTCTTCACTTTCTGGTTGATTTGAGAACACTATGTTTTGAAGATAACATTATTTCAAGCAATGTTGGACAGTTAGCTGGCTAACTCATTGATCCAGCTTTCTGCCCCAGCTGTCCACTTTAATTGATGTGACCTGGACAACTCGTTTGGCTCATCACCTGTTTCTTTGTTCTGTCCCTCCGTGTGGTCAGGTGTCACACCTGTAACACAACAGACCGCAACGCCATCTGTGTGAACTGCATCAAGAAGTGCCACCAGGGGCACGACGTCGAGTTCATTAGGCATGATAGGTACGTTACTCTGTATTTTACAGCGATACTTCATTCTAAATGACTTTGTAGATATGCAAATTATATCTGGTTTTGTTGCAGAACCTCTTCCTCTTGTGCCAAATGAAATGTTGCATTCAAACGTGTTAATATATCGTCAGTAATTGACTTTACATTTTTAAAAATTAGTCTAGAGCCAACTGGATGTCTGCTAGTATTTCAGTGGCTACCTGATCAGTTGGTAGTTTAGTCTTCCATGTCATTTCCAGCATAATTCTTTCTTTTGTCTTCACTGTAGATTTTTCTGTGACTGTGGAGCCGGGACGTTGTCAAACCCCTGCACGCTAGCCGGAGAGCCCACGCATGACACAGACACACTGTACGACTCAGCCCCTCCTATAGAGTCCAATACGCTGCAACACAACTGAGCTGGACCCCCCCCCCCCCCAAGACCCTTCCAGGCCTTTACCCTATATAGTGCACTACTTTTGACTCAAACCCTATGCTGGCCCTGGTCAAAACTAGTGCACTGTAGGGAATAGGGTGTCATTTTGGACAGACTCATGTTTGCTCAGCTAACTAGTCCACCTATGGGGAGGATGGAAAAATACAAACTTATAAATATCACAATGTAAATAAATATGGGGAAAAATGGATGTCGTGATGGACAAAGACAAGCTGAAAGGAGACATGACATTTCTGCTGTGGATGCACTGACTGCCTGCACAGCTTCTCCCTTTTTATTTTCCTTCCCAGCAACATGGTGACGAGGAGGCAATGGGACTTGGTCGGTGATGAATGGGTATTCTTATTCCCTTCATAAGGCACTACTTTTGACCAGGGTCAGTATTAGGGTCCTAGTCAAAAGTACCCTATGAACTGAATAGTGTGCCATGTCAGATATTGACTCAGGTTGGAGAATTCATGGGAAGCATTTCAGCTTTATAGCGGAGTTGTGGATGGACGCTAGACATTTTAATGCCCCTCCCTTTCTTGGCAAAGTGGGCAAGTGAAGTCAGACTGCAGTTATTGTACAGAGCCATACGAGGAGGCAGCAAACCGTTGTGCTGGTATATGTATGGTTACAGAAAAAAAATGACCTAGCACTTCGGGGTTTTTTTACGAAAAAAAGATTTTAAAATGCTTTTCTCATGTAGTTTTGTACTTGAATGTCTTAGTTTTTTTTTTTTGGTTTTACCCCCCATGGACTTGGTGTAAGTGGAATGTCGCAGTATCTACATTCTTTCTGTGAAAGAAAACAAAGCAACATTTTCTCCAGCAATGTTGACTATTTTAAGAAAAGCTGCGAAAAATACATTGGTCTTGTTAACCTTTAGAATTGATCTAGAACTGTGGCCATTTTTGTTTTGACTCTTTGAACACCCAAATACAATTGTCTGCAATATGGCGATAAGGAACCATGAATGCTTTGCTACATATTTCCTATTATTTGGACCACACTGGAGGTAAACCTCTGTATAAATGACAAAAGTATTAAGGGTTGGATTCAATCGGTATCTTATGCGTTAAAATGTAAAGGACATTTGACTGAGCCGACCTGCAGCGTTTACCTATGACATTGCCTTTAACATTTAAATTGAGCTATAATGCAGATCTTCTGCGATACCGACTGAATCCAGCCCTAAGTCTTGTGAACTCACAGCTTTTCTAGCCTGGTCCCAGAGCGGTCTTGCAAACACCTCTGGGTATGTCATTTCCTGTTGGCAATGCCACACAAACCGATCTGAGCCCAGGTTAAGGCAAATATTTTCACATTGGAGTAAAGCACTGCCAGAGATCCTTTTCTAAAGTAAAGCTCTTAAATATAACCAGTATATGGTTATTGCTTTCCCATTCATGTGTTTCGGTGACTGTGGGTTCTCAAACAGCCAGAATTGTATGCATGTACCATAACATCTAGACTTAATATATTGTGGAGTATTCAATAACCATTTTGTAGATGCTAGTGTGAATTAAAAGGGTTTAATTTCCTAGAGAGGAAAGTGGTCTTTTTTAAATAAACTTTATTTGATCATAATACAGTAGTGATGTGATGATGGAAAGGGGAGAGGAACAAACTACAAAGAAAATGGATTAGAGGTTTTAAATGTTGCAAATAGACTGAAGACAGTTTCCTATTCTACTCGATACAACACTCAAATTAGAAATGTAACGTTCTCTTGAACAGGCCCAAAAAACAAAACAGCTTCATCTTCACAGGTTGCTGATCATCCGGAGGAGCAAGGCAAACTGTGTACTGGCTGCTGTGGGGTCTTCAGCATACAAACACAGTTTCCTGTGGAGCAAAAAGATGGAAAAATAACACTAGTTACTTGAAGACTTGTGTATAGAAAACATTAAGAACACCTGCTCTTTCTCTGACAGACTGACCAGGTGAACCCTATGGTCCTTTATCGATGTCACTTGTTAACTTAATTTTACTGAGTTACAGTTCATAAAGAAATAAATTCCATATGACTGGGAATAGATACCGTAAAAAACATTAAGGGGTGTGGATCAGAAACACCAGATACTGACTGGCTCAGGCAGCGACATCTTTGCATAGAGTTGATTGTGGCCTGTAGAATGTTGTTCCACGCTTCAATGTCTATGCAAAGTTGCTGGACAGAAGCAGGTACATGCCGATCCAGAGCATCCCAAATATGATCAATGGATGACATTTCCGGATGAGTATGACGGCCATGGAAAAACAGGGACAGTTTCAGCTTCCAGAAATTATGTACAGGTCTCTGTGCAATCAAATTGTCGGGATTCAACCGTGAAGAGCACACTTCTCCAGCATGCCAGCGGCCATCGAAGGTGAGCAATATGCCCACTGAAGTCTATTACGACGAACTACAGTCAAGTCAAGACCCTGGTGAGGATGACGAGCAAAGATGAGCTTCCCCGAGACGGTTTCTGACAGTTTGCAAACACAGTTTTGTCAGGGTGGCAGGTCTCAGACAATCCCGCAGGAGAAGAAGCTGGATGGGGAGATCCTGGGCTTGTATGGTTTCACAGTCTGCGGTTGTGAGGCCAGTTGGACATACTGCCACATTCTCTAAAACTAAGTTTAAAACAATCAATTCTCTGGTGGACATTCCTGCAGTCAGCATGCCAAATGTACGCCACTTGAGACATCTGTGGCATTGTGTTGCGTAACAGAACTGCACATTTTAGAGTGGCCTTTTAATTGTTCCCAGCACATGATCGTGCTGTTTAATCAGCTTCTTGATATGCCACACCTGTGAGGTGGATGGATTATCTTGGCAAAGGAGAAATGCTCACTAACAGGGATGTAAACACATTTTGCCCAAAATTTGAGAGAAATAAGCTTTGTGCTTATGGAACATTTCTGGGATCTTTTATTTCAGCTCATGAAACACAGGACCAACACTTTTCATGTTGTTTATATTTTTGTTCAGTGTTCATGAAGGGGAGGAGACAGATTAAGACATGAATTGTGTATGTGTGCCATTCAGAGAGTGGAATTGGCAAGACAAGAAATGTCAGTGCCACGCGCACCAGTTTGTCAAGAACTGCAACGCTGCTGGGTTTCACACACACAAGTCTCCTGTGTGTATTAAGAATGGTCCACAACCGAAATGACATCCAGCCAACTTGACAACTATGGGAAGCGTCGGGCCAGCATCCTTGTGGAACGCTTTCGACATCTTGTAGAGTTCATGCCTCGACGAATTTAAACTGTTCTGAGGGCAAAAAGGCAGAGTGGGTAACTCAATATTATGGTGTTCCTAATGTTTGGTATACTCAGTTTACTTCTCTACATGTACAGTTGAAGTCGGAAGTTTACATACACTTAGGTTGGCTTCAAACACTCCACAGATTTCTTGTTAACAAACTATAGTTTTTTCAAGTCAGTTAAGACATCTACTTTGTGCATGACAAGTAATTGTTTACAGATGAATTCACTATCACAACTCCAGTGGTTCAGAAGTTTACATACACTAAGTTGACTGCCTTGGAAAATTCCAGAAAATTGTCATGGCTTTAGAAGCTTCTGATAGGCTGATTGACATAATTTCAGTCAATTGGAGGTGTACCTGTGGATGTATTTCCAGGCCTACTTTCATACTCAGTGCCTTTTTGCTTGACATCATGGGGAAATCAACAGAACTCACTCAGCCAAGACATCAGAAAACAAATTGTAAACCTCCACAAGTCTGGTTCATCCTTGGGAGCAATTTCCAAATGCCTGAAGGTACCACGTTCATCTGTACAAACAATAGTACGCAAGTATAAACACCATGGGACCACGCAGCCGTCATACCGCTCAGGAAGGAGATGCGTTCTGTCTCCTAGAGAAGAACAGACTTTTTTATTTGTACTTTTCACACTAAAGTATCTATATCCACAGTAAACCGAGTCCTATATCGACATAACCTGAAAGGCCGCTCAGCAAGGAAGAAGCCACTGCTCCAAAACCGCCATAAAACAGCCAGACTACGGTTTGCAACTGCACATGGGGACAAAGACTGTATTTTTTGGAGAAATATCCTCCGGTCTGATGAAACAAAAATATAACTGTTTTTTGGAGGAAAAAGGGGGAAGTTTGCAAACCGAAGAACGCCACCCCAACCATGAAGCACGGGGGTGGCAGCATCATGTTGTGGGGGTGCTTTTCTGCAGGAGGGACTGGTGCACTTCAAACTAGATGGCATCATGTGGATGGAAAATTATGTGGATATATTGAAGCAACATCTCAAGACATCAGTCAGGAAGTTAAAGCTTGGTCCAAATGGGTCTTCCAAATGGACAATGACCCCAAGCATACTTCCAAATTTGGGAAGGTGATTAAAGTAATAAAGCTTAAATAAATCACTAACATTATTCTGACATTTCACATTCTTAAAATAAAAGTGGTGATCCTAAGACAGGGAATTTTTTACTAGGATTAAATGTCAGGAATTGTGAAAAACTGAGTTTAAATGTATTTGGCTGTGTATGTAAACTTCCGACTTCACTAACTACAGTTTAACACATACTTGAAGACTCGTAGGGAAATGGTGCTCCTCTCAAACTCCTTGGCCTTCCTGTGGCCTGATTGTATAACATCCTCAGGCAGGTTGGCGAGGCGAGCAGCGTTGAAACCGTAGCTTTTAGGACAAGCTCCCGCGATAAACTTGTAGAGGAAGGTGATCGTCTCCTGACTAGGGTCCTCATCTCCCTCATTCTCCACCATACAGGCCTGAGGGGGGACAGAGTGATAGGTTAATTGCTTTAACTTAGAGGAAGGTGATGGTCTCCTGGCTAGGGTCCTCATTTCTTTCTTTCTCCACAATACAAGCCTGATAGGTGAAGACTGACTGGTTGATTAAAGGCCCAGTGCAGTCAATTAAGTTTGCTGTTTGCTTAATAGACTATTAGCAAAGAGTTCCAAACTGCTCTGCTAATAACAGCTAGTTCTCAGTTTCTCCTCCCCGACAGTCCTAGGAAAATTGTTGCTTGAGAATAAGTTTAGCTAAAAAGCAATTTTTGCCCATTTTAAAAATGGAAATCTATTACAGTAGTTAGGTTTTTATCCAATTTGGCGACAGATTTTCACTCAAATATTTTTTTAAAACGAACCATTAAACTATATTCAAATGTTCCTTCCAGAGATGTGTTTCCATAAAATGTACTTGTTGCATTTAAAAGGATGTGTGAGATGACGTAAGGCACATAAAAATAGACTGCGGTTAAATTCATGAGTACCAAATAAAAAAAAATACAAGTCAAATAGGTTTCCATCGCATTTTTCTTGCGTTATATAGCCAGTGTGCCCACTCTGATACTGGCAGGTTCGTTCTAGTCTAGCCAATGAATAACGCTATATACGTGCAGTTGGCTAGAACACACGTACAGCCTTCATGAATTTGTTATGGACAAACGAGCAATCATTTTTTTTATTTGTCAAACGACAGCCAAGCATCGATCATCATGTGAATAGAATAAGATCCTCCTTATTGGAAAGGAGCATCAAGCTCCTCACCTTGCACTTTCACCAGCCTATGAAGTTCATCATAACTGATTTAATCTGTAGCCTAAAAAACTGCAAGCTCTCCTGACAAGTCATAGTAGGAGGAACACAAGATGATATGATGGTTATCAATATTTGCGAAGAAAAGGATTTTCTAGCATAATTAATTTTACCGACACAAAAAGATCCCACATTGTCTAGCGAATGTGTTTTGTGGACATTTGGAAAGTTTCCATCAGTCCTGCCATTTGTTATCCGACATGTACTTTATTCGCATAAAAAGGGTTGGCTGGAAACCTGGTTAGAGAAGTACGTAATTGTTACCCAGAATTATTTGATATGGCTATAAAACAGTCTACAATTTGTGATTGATTGACAGAGCTGAAAATAACGTGTCCAGCCGTATAAAATCCAAAGGCACAATATTTGTCATTGAATTGTTATGTCCGTGTACTGTATTGATTATCATTGAGCTTGCTTGTGTGTGTGCCGTCTCCTCACCATGTGTCCGAGCCGTACAGCAGGGTTGTTGGTGTAGTCTTCTACTAAGGAGTGGTAATGTGTGGAGAAGAGGGTCCGACAGCAGATCCTTTTCGCCAGCTCGTTCACCACAGCACTGGCTATCGCTGTGCCGTCATATGTGGCTGTGCCCCTTCCTGTAACACAACGGATCAGTTTCTCTCTCACTTAAACTTTATGGGCCGATTTCCCAGACACAGATGAAGTATTTGACTTAAAAACATGTTCAAAAGAGAATCTCCATTGATCATGCTTTTAAGTTCCAAACTAGTTCTGGGTCTGAAACTGGCCAAAGAACTATGCCTCAGAAGTGGAGGATGAACCCTAAAGCTACATCTTCTTGTAGTACCAACACCATGTTGAATTCAACACAAAGATTTAAGACAGACAAACAGATAAGAGATGTGTTGTTTACCCAGTTCATCCAGCAGCACCAGGGAGTGCTTGGTCCCATGGTGGAGGATACTTGCAGTCTCACTGAGCTCTACAAAGAAGGTGCTCTCCCCTGGAACACACAGGCCAGGGTTACATTCACTTAGTTCAGGAGGACATCTTAAGGAACTCCTGGGACTCGGGGAAAACACTTATGTATCCCAATTCTCAACCCTTATGCCCCAAGTGTGTACTTGGTCACGTCACACTTAATAGGAAAGGTGGAATAAATATGGTCAAAACTCCCAGTTGCCCATGCTTACACCAATCAAATACTTTTAAAATGCACAGGGAGCAGTGCACAAGTCCACACTTCAGAAGAATTGGAACACACCCATTCACTTGCTGGGGAGTGGGGTACGAGTCCTTACCAGCCATGATACGGTCCGATGCTCCCAACCGGGTAAAGACTCTGTCCACAGGGGTAAAGGACAGGCTCTCAGCAGGAACATAGCAACCCAACTGGGCCAAGACCACCACCAGACCACACTGCGGGAGGAGTGACCAAGCACAGGAAATAATTACACATCAGGACCAAGGAAATCCAGAATCATATTAGTCCAGACTGTGCCAGGAACACAGAACCACCACAGATGGAAATCTAACAACTTCAAGCCAACAACTACAGGAGAAGCAAAAGTACACACATGACCTAGGTGAGGTTCAAGATCAACTGCCATTCCCGTTAAATGTTTGTCTTTAATGTGTGATCTTGCAGCACAACCACTTTCTCTCTGGGAAAAACAAAGTTGAAAGAAAAACCCATACCTGTCTCATAAGAGTCGACTTTCCTCCCATGTTAGGCCCAGTGACCAGCACGCAGGGTGCATGTCCTTTATCCTCCTGGCCCTCCTCCTCGCCGCCAGGGCACCCAATAGCAATGTCATTAGGGATGAAGTCATCACCGAAGAAGGTTTTGGTGACACAGGGGTGGCGGGAGCCCCTCAAGTCCAGGAAGGCTGCTGATTGGCTGATGTCACCAGGAAGTAGTACTTGAGGCCGTGCCATTGGTCCTCCATCACCCCCCTGGCTGTACCGTGTCAGACTCAGTAACACATCTACACAGGTAAAAGCAGACCCTAACTTAGTATTTAAACATGCATTTTGTTTTTGGATATATGTAGATGTGTTGTTTGTGTATAAATGCATGTCTGAAGTTAGTTACGTCCTACAAAATAGTATTTAAAAAACACATGACGATAACAAAATATAGACCAAATGTCAAATGCATTTAATATTGTGATTGGGGTTGCACATTTTGGGGAATATTCAGAGATGGAAACTTTCCGTGGGAATTAACGGGAATATATGGGAATCAACAGAAATATGCAAATTAATACCATTTCAAATCAAATCAAATGTTATTTGTCACATACACATGGTTAGCAGATGTTAATGCGAGTGTAGCGAAATGCTTGTGCTTCTAGTTCCGACAATGCAGTAATAACCAACGAGTAATCTAGCTAACAATTCCAAAACTACTACCTTATACACACACAAGTGTAAAGGGATAAAGAATATGTACATAAAGATATGAACGAGTGATGGTACAGAGCGGCATAGGCAAGATGCAGTAGATGGTATCGAGTACAGTATATACATATGAGAAGAGTAATGTAGGGTATGTAAACAAAGTGGCATAGTTTAAAGTGGCTAGTGATACATGTATTACATAAGGATGCAGTAGATGATAGAGTACAGTATATACATATACATATGAGATAAATAATGTAGGGTATGTAAACATATTAAGTAGCATTGTTTAAAGTGGCTAGTGATATATTTTACATCAATTCCCAACCATTCCCATTATTAAAGTGGCTGGAGTTGAGTCAGTGTGTTGGCAGCAGCCACTCAGTGTTAGTGGTGGCTGTTTAACAGTCTGATGGCCTTGAGATAGAAGCTGTTTTTCAGTCTCTCGGTCCCAGCTTTGATGCACCTGTACTGACCTCGCCTTCTGGATGATAGCGGGGTGAACAGGCAGTGGCTCGGGTGGTTGTTGTCCTTGATGATCTTTATGGCCTTCCTGTGACATCGGGTGGTGTAGGTGTCCTGGAGGGCAGGTAGTTTGCCCCCGGTGATGCGTTGTGCAGACCTCACTACCCTCTGGAGAGCCTTACGGTTGTGGGCGGAGCAGTTGCCGTACCAGGCGGTGATACAGCCCGACAGGATGCTCTCGATTGTGCATCTGTAGAAGTTTGTGAGTGCTTTTGGTGACAAGCCAAATTTCTTCAGCCTCCTGAGGTTGAAGAGGCGCTGCTGCGCCTTCTTCACGATGCTGTCTGTGTGGGTGGACCAATTCAGTTTGTCTGTGATGTGTACGCCAAGGAACTTAAAACTTACTACCCTCTCCACTACTGTCCCATCGATGTGGATAGGGGCGTGCTCCCTCTGCTGTTTCCTGAAGTCCACAATCATCTCCTTAGTTTTGTTGACGTTGAGTGAGGTTATTTTCCTGGACACCACACTCCGAGGGCCCTCACCTCCTCCCTGTAGGCCGTCTCGTCGTTGTTGGTAATCAAGCCTACCACTGTTGTGTCGTCCGCAAACTTGATGATTGAGTTGGAGGCGTGCGTGGCCACGCAGTCATAGGTGAACAGGGAGTACAGGAGAGGGCTCAGAACGCACCCTTGTGGGACCCCAGTGTTGAAGATCAGCGGGGTGGAAATGTTGTTACCTACCCTCACCACCTGGGGGCGGCCCGTCAGGAAGTCCAGTACCCAGTTGCACAGGGCGGGGTCGAGACCCAGGGTCTCGAGCTTGATGACGAGTTTGGAGGGTACTATGGTGTTAAATGCTGAGCTGTAGTCGATGAACAGCATTCTCACATAGGTATTCCTCTTGTCCAGATGGGTTAGGGCAGTGTGCAGTGTGGTTGAGATTGCATCGTCTGTGGACCTATTTGGGCGGTAAGCAAATTGTCTCTCAAAGCACTTCATGATGACGGAAGTGAGTGCTACGGGGCGGAGGTCATTTAGCTCAGTTACCTTAGCTTTCTTGGGAACAGGAACAATGGTGGCCCTCTTGAAGCATGTGGGAACAGCAGACTGGGATAAGGATTGATTGAATATGTCCGTAAACACACCAGCAAGTTATTTAGTCTGCCTGGGAGCAAGGCATCCTGGTCCGTGACTGGGCTGGTTTTCTTTTTGTAATCCGTGATTGACTGTAGACCCTGCCACATACCTCGTGTCTGAGCCGTTGAATTGAGATTCTACTTTGTCACTATACTGACGCTTAGCTTGTTTGATTGCCTTGCGGAGGGAATAGTTACACTGTTTGTATTCGGTCATGTTTCCGGTCACCTTGCCCTGATTAAAAAGCAGTGGTTCGCGCTTTCAGTTTCACGCGAATGCTGCCATCAATCCACGGTTTGGGAATGTTTTAATCGTTGCTATGGGAACGACATCTTCAACGCACGTTCTAATGAACTCGCTCACCGAATCAGCGTATTCGTCAATGTTGTTGTTTGACACAATACAAAACATATCCCAGTCCACGTGATGGAAGCAGTCTTGGAGCGTGGAATCAGATTGGTCGGACCAGCGTTGAACAGAACTCAGCGTGGGAGCTTCTTGTTTTAGCTTCTGTCTGTAGGCAGGGAGCAACAAAATGTTTTTTTTGTGTTGGATATATTTACCATAACAAACCTTTTACCTTATCATAAGTAGACAATTGCAAATTATTAAATCCTTCCAATAGAAAAAAAAAAGACTATTTAGTTACAAATTGAACTTTAATTAAATGAGTTGACTCTTCACATGGGATGATTTCACTAAACAACAAATATTGAATGATTCATCGCATCTCCCAAAAACGTTTTCAATATCTGTAAAATGATAGTCTAGAAACTCAAGCTTTGTTTGTCTTCCTCTCAGGCTTCCATGTCTTCTCCCTGGACCTCCTCAATGTCCACCTCTTGAACATCAGACTGAGGCCTTATTTTCACTGTCACTTCCCACCCTTGTTGAGGATGGCTCGTTCTCAGGCTCAAAAAGCCTCAAATTTGCCCAGATGGCCACCAATTTTTAAACCCTTGTATTGGTCAGCCTGTTGCGTGCTTTGGTGTGTGTTCCCAAACAAGGACCAGTTACACTGAGGTGACTGATGTTGGTGGGATTTGGAGGATGATGGAGGCAACAGGGGAAAGAGCCTCCGATCCACAAAGTCCCTTCCACCAGGTGGCTGATGAGATAGGTTTGCAGGACTGCCATATTGCATCTCCATCCCAAAGCGCTTGCTTGGATGTGTACTTCGCCAGACTGCCAAGAACCTTGCCCTCATCCAAGCCAAGGTGGCGAGACACAGTAGTGATGACACCGTAGGCCTTGATGATCTCTGCACCAGACAGGAGGAGCTTGCCAGCATACTTGGGGTCCAACATGTATGCTGCGGCGTGTTTGGGCTTCAGGCAGTGTGCAAGATCTTGAGAATCTGCTGTACACGTGATGGAAGAAAGCACTGTGTATGCAGAGGGTTGCAATTCCATTGAATTGGGGGTAGTTTAACCATAATATGCCACAAGACCTGGAATTGCCTTGTGTATCCCACAAAAAAGGTTAACTGTTATAAGATAACTTTTTTGATGAATTTAAGCAAAATTCCCAGGCTTAACTTCCCATGGAAAAATTCTGGAAATTTTCCTGGAAAGTTTCCAACCCTAATTGTGATAGCCTCTTATTGACCACATTGGCTTCAAGGCAACCATCTAAGCCCAATAAATCCCCATCCACATCATCCTCTCCTTTAGACCAACACTGGCAGAGTGTTCTGTCCTCATTAGGTTCATCAATATTTTATAGGGTTGTTTTTAGCAGCGTAGCTCTCTATACACACACTGGAGGTGTCCCAAATGGCACCCTATTCCCTATATAGTGCACTACTTTTGACCCAATATACCAAGATAGCGGAGCAGTAAGACATGTTAGTTTTCATCCCATGTAAATATTGTCTTTTGTATACATTTCAATCTCTTTTCCATTTTCAAATTAAACATACCTTCCTGCAACCTGCCTCACCCAATGTGGTACGGATCTGCTATTTTTTTGACCTTATAACTGGAACCTCCATCAGAGGCTAGCCAGCTAATTAGCTACTAGCTTTTTAGTCATTGTTAACCACTGCTAGCGGTCTTTACCTTTAGGTCGGACTCCAGACGCTTTAGCCCGGATAATTACCTGCCAGTCTGCACAGCACGATGATATCAGCCCTGAGCATATCGGACTGCTTTTTTCCCTTCACTACATCACCGGATTCGTGCCGCAAGCTCTAGACCATTCCACCGGATCTTTGCAGCTAGCTAGTTGCTACCGAGTGGCTATTGTGGCTAACGTCCTTGTCCAGAAGCATGCACCAGCTAGCCTCGAGCTAGGCCCATTTCCCGGCTAGCAAGCAAAGTACACCAACTACAATACCGCTCTTGCCAATTGGACTGGACCCTTTGTCAACACGGAGAGCCGCCGATCCATCACAACTGGTCTGCGGACGTAACTTCGGCCGATGTGCTCTCAACCGGCCTCTGCATTGTGGATGTTGGTGTTGATCCATCTGCTAGCCTCGGCCTGCTAGCTTCCTGAACGCTGCGTCTCCAGCTCGCCTTGCATAGTAATCGACGGCTCCGTTTCATCTTTACTGCTCATTGACCCTATGATCTCTCGGCTACAGAGCTGATGCCTGCTGGACTGTTCATTAACACTTAATTTTGTTTATCTGTCGGCCCCAGCCTCGAACTCAGGCCCTGTGTGTCGCTAACCGACCCTCTCTGCCCATTCATCACCATTTACCCGTTGTTGTCCTAGCTGTTTACCCATTGCTGTCTCAGCTCTCCCAAGCAACACCTGTGATTGCTTTATGCCTTTCTCTAAATGTCAATATGCCTTGTATACTGTTGTTTAGGGCAGCTCTCAGTTTTATTTTACTGCGGAGCCCCTAGTCCTGCTCAACATGCCTCCGAAAGCCCCCCTTGTCCCACCCACCATACATGCGGAGACCGCACCTAGCTTAACTGGCGCCTCCAGAGATAAAACCTCTCATCGTCACTCAACACCTAGGTTTACCCCCACTGTACTCGCACCCTACCATACCCTTGTCTGTACACTATGCCCTGAATCTTTCCTACCACGCCCAGAAATCTGCTCCTTTAATTCTCTGTTCCCAAAGCACTAGACGGACAGGTCTTATAGCCTTTAGCCGTACCCTCATCCTACTCTGTTCCTCTGGTGATGAAGAGGTTAACCCAGGCCCTGTGCCTTTCTAAATCGACCTGGCCCGGGTATCCTGGGAGGATATTGACCTACAGACCAATATCTATCCTGCCCTGTCTTTCTAAAGCAAAGTGAACAAACAGATCACCGACCATTTCAAATCCCACCGTACCTTCTCCGCTATGAAATCTGGTTTCCGAGCTGGTCACAGGTGCACCTCAGCCACGCTCAAGGTCCTAAACGATATCATAACCGCCATCGATAAAAGACTACTGTGCAGCTCTCTTCATCAACCTGGCCAAGGCTTTCGACTCTGTCAATCACCGTATTCTTATCAGCAGACTCGATAGCCCTCGTTTCTCAAATGACTGCCTCGCCTGGTTCACTAACTACTTCTCAGACAGAGTTAAGTGTGTCAAATCGGAGGGCCTGTTGTCCGGACCTCTGGCAGTCTCTGGGGGTGCCACAGGGTTCAATTCTCGGGCCGACTCTTTTCTCTGTATACATCAATGATGTCGCCTGTGCTGCGGGTGATTCTTTGATCCACCTCTCCGCAGACGACACCATTTTGTATACATCTGGGCCTTCTTTGGACAATGTTAACTTTTTATGGATCAAATCCCGTTAGCGGAATCGATTTGACAACATCCGGTGAAATGGCAGAACGCCAAATTCAAATTAAATTAGAAATATTTAACTTTCATACAATCACATGTGCAATACACCAAAATAAAGCTCAACTTCTTGTTAATCCAGCCACTGTGTCAGATTTCAAACAGGCTTTACGGCGAAAGCAAACCATGCTATTATCTGAGGACAGCACCCCATCAAACAAACACATGACAATTATATTTGAACCCGCCAGGCACGACACAACTCAGAAAAAAACTATATAATTCATGCCTTACCATTGAAGATCTTCTGTTGGCACTCCAATATGTCCCATAAAGATCACAAATGGTCCTTTTGTTCGATTAATTCCATCCTTATATCCCCAAATGTTCATTTATTTGGCGCTGTTTGATTCAGAAAAACACTGGTTCCAACTCACCCAACATGACTACAAAGTATCTAATAAATTACCTGTAATCTTGGTCCAAACATTTCAAACAACTTTCCTAATCCAACTTTAGGCATTTTAAAACAAATAATCGTTCAAATTTAAGACGGAATAAAATTTGTTCAAAAGTGGATAAAATGAGTGGAGCGAGCTCCAGGTCACGCGCCCCAAACAAAACAGTCCATTTGACTATACACCCAGAAAGGAAAGGGACACTTCTTCATTACTCAAAGGAGAAACATCAACTAATTTCTAAAGACTGTTGACATCTAGTGGAAGCCATAGGAACGGCAAGCATATTTCTATTAAAACAGGCTTGCCATAGAAAACTAATGGAAAACAGATTGACCCCCCCTCAAAAATGTCCCTTTTATGGATTGTGCTCTGGGTTTCGCCTGCCAAATCAGTTCTGTTATACACAGACATTATTCAAACAGCTTTCTTTGGTCTTGGCCATAGGAGTTTGCAGTGTGACTGTTTGAGGTTGTGGACAGGTTTCTTTTATACTGATAACAAGTTCAAACAGGTGCCATTAATACAGGTAACGAGTGGAGGACAGAGGAGCCTCTTATTAAAGAAGAAGTTACAGGTCTGTGAGAGACAGAAATCTTGCTTGTTCGTAGGTGACCAAATACTTATTTTCCACCATAATTTGCAAATAAATTCATTAAAAATCCTACAATGTGATTTTCTGGATTTTTTCCCCTCATTTTGTCTGTTAGTTGAAGTGTACCTATGATGAAAATTACAGGCCTCTCTCATATTTTTAAGTGGGAGAACTTGCACAATCGGTGGCTGACTAAATACTTTTTTGCCCCACTGAATATATCACTGGTCATCCCTAAAGCCAACACCTCCTTTGGCCAACTTTCCTTCCAGTTCTCTGCTGCCAATGACTGGAACGAATTGCATAAATCACTTAAGTTGGAGACATATCTCCCTCACTAACTTTAAGCGTCAGCTGTCAGAGCAGCTTACCAATCGCTGCAGCCTTACACAGCCCAGCTGTAAATAACCCATCCAACCAACTACTGAAATCATCCCCATATGTTTTTCTGCTCTTATGCACACCAGTATTTCAAGTTGCACATATCACTCCAGTGTCAATTGCTAAATTGTAATTACTTCCCAACTATTGGCCTATTTATTACCTTACCTCCTTACTTCATTTGCACACACTGTATACAGATTGGTCTGTTGTGTTATTGACTATATGCTTGTTTATCCCATGTGTAACTCGTTTTTTGTCGCACTGCTTTGCATTCTTGGCCAGGTCGCAGTTGTAAATGAGAACTTGTCTACCTGGTTAAATAAAGGTGAAGAAAAATAAATAAATATATATTTTTAAAAAACAGTCATGGTCAAAAGTAGTGCACTATAACAGGTAATAGGATGCCATTTGGGAAACATTCCATGCTTAGCAGAGTAATGACCCAGACAAGGCTGTTAGTGAAACACATTATGTTGCTGCAGTAGAGCGCAATCATTAACAATGCAATCATCTCCTTTCCCCTTCTGTTTTCATTAGAGCAGAACTGAGTATGGCTAATGTGGCGTGGTAAAAGTGTAGGCATGCCAAGTGAGCAGGGGTTGGAACCTAAATCCTTTTCCAATCGTTTCGTTCTGAATAGAACCACTATTTATCTTGTTCCATTCTACTGTTCCAACCAGAAAAATAGAGTTCTGAACTGGTACGAACCCCCCAAACTGTACAGGTTTATATTGTTCCTTTAAGTTCCTTATTTAACCTGTGCAATCAGAGCTAAATGTATAAAAAAAATAAAAATTCTAGCTTGAAATTTACTTATTCATGTTACCATACTAGAACATATTGATTACTTTACATGTGTAAGAAATGTATTGGGGTCAATAGAGGGTGGATATGAACTAGGTGTATGGAAAGTTACTGAGTGAGGAAGGGGGAGTACAGAAAGTTTACATTCTGTTAAAACATGGTATTGTTAAATCTCAAGGCTCTTAAAGAGGCAAAGGGCAACAGTCTGGTTTCAGTCACTGATAAGGTAGGACAGGCATGGAGAGTGTAATATTTGTGTTGTGGAGAAATGACCAGGCAGGAGACGGGAGTACAGTTAGTTTTCGTTTAGTCAAAACCCCTCGTGCTCTACAGTTCGCGGCATTCCAGTGCGCATGTGCATTTCCTATTAGGTGTAGTAACGTAACACTGCAGTAATGCACTACTGCTTAGTAACAGCACAGTAACTAATATAAACAGATGTAGATCCCAGATACTACAGAGAGGAGCGAGGAACCCATCCCGAGGTCAGGTCAGATGAACAGTCCTATACCACACATATTTCCACTCCCAGGTTTTAGCAGGAGGCGGGGCCATGAGTATGCCAGTGAAAGGAACCAATTTAAGTTCCTGACTAGCAACAGATGTATTGGCTGTCTAGACGTGCAACAAACTGACTCCGCCTAGGAGGATATGTGCTTGTGTAAACATGTCTTTGCAGCTGTTTCACCCAGTGGGGAATAAACTGGGTTTGAGCTTTTCCTATTTATCTGTTTGAGTTTTTACTATGTTTAGAACCAAACAGTTCATTGAATTACTTCAATCAGTGCGGCTAGAGCAGCTTGCTATGAAGCAGGTAAGCTAGTTGTTTACATGCATGATGGACTGACAAGTGTAGGGAGTGAGATGCCACACATTGAGGGTGTGGAGAGTGAGAGGTTTGGCTTAAAGTGCTGGGTATCTTGTTATGACATGCATTATCTGAATTAGATACACACAATTATACCTAGGAGCTTCTATGGAGAAACTTTGAATGTCCTTTGAACTTCACGCTGGACCACTGGTAGCTAACAAGCTTGTGTGTGCAGAGCTGCACCAGAATTAAAAACACATTCTTTTTTTTGTAGTTAATTAATCTATTGTGAAATGTGATAACTAAAGTATCCTTAACTAGCACTGAAAAAGTTAATTCATTCTTCTGTAAAATCTGTCCCCATCTTCTGAATCATGCTTGTATAGTCAGTAGGCTACAGTCGTCTATGCTTCGCAGGGGGGAGGGGCATGTAGCTTACACACACTAGCAAAGATTTTCAGCGGCAGGCAGACACTGGAATAGGTTTGAGTGAGGGCTTTGCTTAGGTGTTTTGAAAAAAAATGCCAGCAAAATAAAATAAAATTATAAACCAGTTCCCATGCTTTTAAAATAACAGTTCTATTCCAGAACAGTAGAGATCACTTTCGTTCCAATGCAGAAGAAAAATTCCCTTTTCCAGTTTTTGGTTTGGTTCAAACCCCTGCCAAATATGATTATAAAGCCTACTGTTTATAATGGGTGTAAAATATCCGTTTGCAAATGTGTTCAGGCATTGTCGACAAACCAATGTCTGTGGCTCACCAGGTGCATGAACTGTATCTATGGTAACCAGCAGTACCTGGCTGCAACTCAATATTAGGTATAATGCACCTCAATACAGTGAGTAAACTGTAGGTTTATGGAATCGTTGATTCTTTTGAATTCAACTAGACCTACATGATCATGAGAAGATGTTGATCAATGTGCATTTGATTTGACTATTTAAAATACATACAAATGTTACACCAGGCAACAGATGTATACCAACAATTGCCCAGGATACTCAGAAGACTCATTAAGCTAGTTAAATAAACCTAATAAATCAAAGCTTACCTAGCACAGCCATGCACTCCACCCCAGTCTGCCAGTCCCTATAGTTCTTGTCAAAGTTGTAGAAGAGTCTTCTCATGCAGTCCTTCAGAGCTGCGTCTCTCTTCTCCTCAAGACTCTGGAGCTCTGAGAACAGACGCTCTATCTCCCTGGTCCAGTAGCGTTTCCAGCCCTTCTTAGTGGACTTCACCTGATTAAATAGAGTTCAGAAAAGTTTGCTAAACTGTCACTCCACAATATTTTACAAGACACACTGCAGATTAAAAATCACATTGAGGAACACTCAGTATTTCTAATTTGGCAGCCGCTTCAAACACCTGAAAATGGCATTGCTAGCAGCCACTCTGACCTTGTACTCCTCAGGAATGTTCCTCTCCGAGACACTGTCTGGTACTTCCATCTGAAAGCGGTTCCGTCCCGTCCCCCAGTAGGTCAGGTTCCTGCAGCCCAGCCTCTTCTTCTGCCTGGCAACATTCAAGTTGGTTAACTGCATTTAACATATGCATTTGTCCAAGAAAAATATAGCAAACAAGCTCATTTCAGTTCTTCATTGGGCATGCTTTTTAGTCCAGGACTAAGTGTAATGTGACCCTGGGAAGTTGTCCTAAATGTGTTTCTCAAGAGATTAAGGTACCTGTCCAGGTAGTCCTGTAGGTCCCTCTCACAGGCCTTGATGCCACTGAGAGCCTGGTCAAACTCTGGGTCAAAGCCAGTCTTAGGGGTGATGACTCCGGTGGCGCGGGCCTTCTGGTGGTCGAAGGCTGTGTCCCAGCGTTTCAGCTCGGCCGACAGGTCAGGGAAGAGGCCCTCCTGACCGTCATCCTTCAGGTTGACCACCTGATGAGATTACATGAAATTGTAATTTATTAAATCGCCAAGAAGAAAACAGTTTGTTTTTACTATGGTTGTAACCAAGTATGACAAACACAAATACTCAACATTTAAAACAATCACAAGACAACACCAATAAATACAGGACATTTAAAAAGTACAGAATTAATATAGTAAAAAGCACAATTATAGTGACAGGTAGTGCTGTGGTGTGTAGTGTACAAACCTGGCGCAGCAGCCTGGACCGGAAGTCGACCGCAACCGGTCCTAGTATGGTCACAATCTCCTGCATGGTCTTGAAGCCCTCCAGAGCCGAGAGGAAGTCCACAATCTTTTTCTTACTGTAGGTGACCTCTTCATACAGAACAGCCCTGCTGTCTGGGTGGTCCTGACCCTTCGGAGTACCGATGCTGTGGATCTTACTAAGGAGCCTCTCCAGATCAGGGAGCTTCTTGAGCAGGTCTGAGACCTCCGTAGCCTGGGCCTGCACTCCCATCAGGTCCTCCAGGGCATCCAGGCGCTCCCCTATAATCATTATAATACATGGGGTTTATATAGCGCATTTCAATGACCGAGCAAATCAGAAGAAATAAGACAATAGCAGACCAACCAATGAAAACAAGAACAGGGTTCAAAACAATGTATTTTCGTGTTCCCCTCACCTATGGATGTGGGGTTACAGAGCGGGGAACAGAGCCACTGCTTCAGCAACCTTTTACCAAATGGAGTACTACAGGTATCCAGGCGTTCCAACAAGGTCCCCTCTGTACCCCCCGACACATTCTGCAGGATCTCCAGGTTGGCTAGGGTCACCCCATCCAGGACCATACGCTGACGGGTCTGGGAGAAGAAACTGGTCGGCCCGGCTGCCTTCTCCATCTCCACGTCCACTGGGATATATTCCTAGAATTTGGGATAAAATCATAACTTCGTGCACTCCTGGAACCTCTTGCCTAGGCGCCAGGCTATTTCTGCTCTCTTGACAACTCCATATGGAATCGTCCTGCCATGTTTGGTTTGACAGTGACAAAAGAGTAGGCAAAAGCATAAACCGATCTGGGACCGGGCTAAGCCTGAAAGGCTCAAACTAACCAAACTACTTATTTTCCTACAACATTCACTAATTTATGGTTAGCAAATGTTCATAATAACTTAACTTAATTGGTTTAAATTGCTTAATTATTATGGTGGGCTAATTGGTTAACCATTGACATCCCTACCTGGAAGTTGGTCATGGACAGCAGCTCCTGGTCAACCAGACATTTCTTTAAGTAGAACATACAGCCTCCCAGGGCCGACAGAGCCAACTCATACCCCTCCTTAGGGGTCAGACCCAACGAGTCGCTCTCAGACGTCATGGATTTGAGGACAGAGGGGAGAACACTGCTCCCAGACTCCTCATCCTTCCTCACACTCTCTTTAAAGTAGTCTTCTTCAGCTAGGGTCTTCAGGGTCTTCTGTGCATCCCAGAACTGGGAGCCTGTTGAGAGGGAGGAGGGTGTAATGTAGTGAACATTACTGTTATTCCAGTCCATGTTTTCATTATATTGATAACCGATATACAATATTCCATACCATGTTTTACTCACGCACTAGTTGAACGAGAGAGAGCAAGTGAATAACAATGTTGGTAAAGTACAGTTCAGACACCCAACCAATTTTCATAAACAAAGACTGACGTTACAGACTGGAAGTACGGGAGAGGAAGGGGTCACTGTAAAGCTGTAATCAGTATCATTGTAAATAAAGTACTAAAAA
The DNA here is from genome assembly GCF_013265735.2 of Oncorhynchus mykiss. NCBI lineage: Eukaryota > Metazoa > Chordata > Actinopteri > Salmoniformes > Salmonidae > Oncorhynchus > Oncorhynchus mykiss. The sequence goes on along the minus strand of NC_048584.1, from coordinate 30,041,724 downwards.
GTGGATGAAGTGAAATATTGATGTATACAGACTGACACAATAAAAAAAGTATTGAAAAAGAACTGTGAACCTGCAGTCAGCCCCTCCTGCATAGCAGAGGACAAAGAAGCCTTGAAGATTTTCCGGGTTTCGGCTGAAGGGTTCCCCTTCTCAAAGAGCACCTGTGTAAACAGAAAGAAAAGGGAGCATTTTATATACATTTTCCTTTATGTCTAAAAAAAACTTTTACGACAAGGATGGGGCAGATCAATGTAGTTTTTGTTGTTGTTGGGTGATTGTGATATGCTGTAAGTGTTGTGAAAACTAGAAAGGGTAATTTCCCTAAATAATAATTGTGTGACTTGCTTCAGCTGTCCAAACATGAACCTATTTTTATGGTAGTGACCGAAGTTAACAAGTTTAAATTGTTATTGTTGAACAGTGGAGGATGCTGAGGGGAGGACGGCTCATAATGACTGGAACGGAGCGAATGGAAAGCATGTGTTTGATGTATTGGATATCATTCCACTTATTCACCGACAACTATTACCATGAGCCATTCTACCCAATTAAGGTGCCACCAACCTCCTGTGCTGTAGAAGTAGTGACTGACCTGTGCAGGGGTGTAGTGAGACAACAGGGTGCGGAGCCGGGAGCAGTGTCGGTCGTCCTGGAATTGGCCCACATAGAAGTACCCTACAGATGTGTCCACGAAGCTGACCCCATAGGTCCTGCAGCGCCCTGAACTCTCCTCCTCTGCCTTGAGATGAGAGGTGATACTTTGATGCAAAACACATTACTGCAACCTCCATGTCACACAATATGGAAAACTCAAGGTTAGAGGAATTTGACCCAAACATAATTATTAGATAAACTAACCCTGTAAAAAGGACAGTGTTGGGGAGTGGTAAACACATGTAGTTCAACTAGTAATTTAACTATATTTTGCAGTAGCTTGGTGGTAGTTGAACGCAATGGTGTGTTGGTAGTGGTAAAAGTGGGTAATCTAATCTAGCCCAGAATTTCCCCAAACGACCCGCCCGGCAAAGGAATGGCGCCCTGTGCGAAACATTCCGAGAGAAACTCTGAATTAGAAGTCGACCGATTAAAAATCGGTATGGCCAATTAATTAGGGCCGATTTAAAGGTTTCATAAATCGGTAATATGCATTTTTGGACGCCGATTATGGCCGATTACATTGCATTCCACGAGGAAACTGCGTTGCAAGCTGAGCACCTGTTAGGCGAGTGCAACAAGGAACCAAGGTAAGTTGCTAGCTAGCATTAAACTTATCTTATAAAAAAAACAAATCAATCTTCGCATAATCACTAATGAACTACACATGGTTGATATTACTAGGTTTACTAGCTTGTCCTGCGTTGTATATAATCAATGCGGTGCCTGTTAATTTATCATTGAATCACAGCCTACGTCGCCAAACGGGGGATGATTTAACAAAAGCACATTCGTGAAAAAAAGCACAATTGTTGCACGAATGTACCTAACCATAAACATCAATGCCTTAAAATCAATAAACCTGCATATTTTAGTTAAAAGAAATTTGTGTTAGCAGGCAATATTAACTAGGGAAATTGTGTCACTTTTCTTATGTTCAATTGCAACAAGAGGTATATGCAACAGTTTGGGCTGCCTGGCTCATTGCGAGCTAATTTGCCAGAATTGTACATAATTATGACATAACATTGAAGGCAATGTAACAGCAATATTTAGACTTAGGGATGCCACCCGTTAGATAAAATACGGAACGGTTCCGTATTTCACTGAAAGAATAAATGGTTTGTTTTCGAAATGATAGTTTCCGGATTTATATTTCTGTTTATTATAATTAAGTCTATGATTTGATAAAGCTATCTGACCGAGCGGTGGTAGGCGGCAACAGGCTCGTAAGCATTCATTCAAACTTTATTGCGTTTGCCAGCAGCTCTTAGCAATGCTTGCTTCACAGCACGGTTTATGACTTCAAGCCTTTTAACTCCTGAGATTAGGCTGGAAATACTATTAGAACATCCAACAGTCAAAAGGTATATGAAATACAAATGGTATAGAGAGAAATAGTAGACGCGTCATAATTCCTATATTAACTACAACCTGAAACTTCTTAACTGGGAATATTGAACCACCAGTTTTCATATGTTCTCATGTTCTGAGCAAGGAACTTAAGTTATCTTTTCTTACATGGCACATATTGCACTTTTACTTTCTTCTCCAACACTTTGTTTTTGGAATATTTAAACCAAATTGAACATGTTTCATTATTTGAGACTAAATTGATTTATAAAAAAGTGTTCATTGTTCATTCAGTATTATTGTAATTGTCATTATTACACACATACATATAAATATATATTACCATTTAAAAATAATGATTAATCGGTATCGGCTTTTTTTTTTTGGTCCTCCAGTAATCCGTATCGGCGTTGAAAAATCATAATCGGTTGACCTCTAGTAAGGTCTACAGTATCCGGCGCATGTGACAAATAAATGAGTCGATCAGTCTTAAATGGAAGAAGTTTGAAACCACCAAGACTCTTCCTAGAGCTGGCCGCCCGGCCAAACTGAGCAATCAGGGGAGAAGGGCCTTGGTCAGGGAGGTGACCAAGAACCTGATGGTCACTGACAGCGCTCCAGAGTTCCCCTGTGGAGATGGGAGAACCTTCCATAAGGACAACCACCTCTGCAGCACTCCACCAATCAGGCCTTTGTGGTAGAGTGGCCAGACGGAAACCACTCCTCAGTAAAAGGCACATAACAGCCCGCTTGGAGTTTGCCAAAAGTCACCTAAAGACTCATCAGATCGTGAAGCATGCTGTTGAAATTTTTTTCAGCAGCAGAGACTGGGAGACTAGTTAGGATTGGGGCAAAGATGAATGGAGCAAAGTAGAGCGAGATCCTTGATGAAAACCTGCTCCAGAGCGCTCAGGACCTCAGACTGGGGCAAAGATTCACCTTCCAACAAGACAACAACCCTAAGCACACAGACAAAACAATGCAGGAGTGGTTTCGGGACTAGTCTGTAAATGTCCTTCAGTGGCCCAGCCAGAGCCAGGACATGAACCCGATCGAACAGCTCTGGACAGACCTGAAAATAGCTGTGCAGCAACACTCCCAATCCAACCTGACAGAGCTTGAGAGCATCTGCAGAGAAGAATCGGAGAAACTCCCTAAATACAGGTGTGCCAAGCTTGTAGCGTCATACCCAAGAAGTCTCAATGCTGTAATCACTGCCAAAAGTGCTTCAACAAAGTACTGAGTAAAGGATCTGAACACTTATGTAAATGTGAGTTATTTTTATTTAATACATATGCAAAAATGTCTACAAACCTGTTTTTGCTCTGTCATTATGGAGTATAAATGATTTAAACCATTTTAGAATAAGGTTATAAGGTAACAAAATGAATATACTGTACAACGCATCACAAAACACATCCTACCTTCTCCTTGATGCTGAGGAGGTATTTGCTGTGTGTCTCAGAAGGGGCTCCGTCCAACACGCTGTAGGTCTGCGTTCCCCGTGTGATGATTCGGCACACCTCACGCTGTACCACCCGGTCAAACTTGGTGGGCTTCAGCATGGTCTTACAGCGAGCCTCCATCATGTCTGGAGTCTCCGTCTGCTCCACACGTGCCACCTAACATAAATACTTTATTAATGACTGAGGAGAAATTGGTTTGCCAGCAAAACAGCAGTGATGGGTGGAAATAGTTACATATCGCAATATTATTTTGGATAACATTAAGCCTTTTTAAAAGGATGAGTCTAAGCTTTCTTTTAAAAACAAAATGGCTCCCCACCTTGTATCCCCTCTGCACCAGTCCATCTGAGAAGCGTCCAAAGCCTATCTCGGGGAAGCCAGAGTGGGCCCAGGCCCCCTTCATGAAGGTCAGCCCCAGCTCGTTGACACCAATCACAGCATCCATGTGGTACAGCTCATAGAACTTACCCACCTGAGTAATAATACATTTTACTTGCACCTTTCAAGATAGATGAGGACACTAAAGGCCAGATTCACAGCCACAAATTCTGCCTAGTCCTAGACTAAAAAGCATGTTCAAAGGTGACTGTTCTGGAGGCAAGGGGGGGTCCGACCCTGTACAAGATGGGGGTGCCTAATAAACTGGCCAGGGAGTCAATGTTAAACAAAGAAGCATTGCACCTCCACCAAAATACAGCATTTTAAATGATTTATAGTACCTTGAAGAAGAGCACGGCATCGAACGTCTCCGACTTGAGCTGCCACCAGCGCCGCATGCCTGGGGTCGTTTTGTTCAAGAAGTCTTCTGGGACATACAGAGTCGTGGGATCGTAGTCTTCCTCAGACTGTCTCCGTCTCTTGGCGTCTTTCCTCCGGCCTTCCTGTAGCCAATCAAGCTTCTCATGGTCCCATACCGTAGCCCCACCTTGCCCGCCGGCACCTGAGCCATTCGCCTGGCTGTCGAAGCTCTCCGGGGCCGAAAAGGCTGAGAGTCGAGACTTTGTGTCGGCTGTGATGGTGCTAGATAAGGGGGCTCTCTTGGCGGTTTCTGGAAGAGTGGGAGTCTTGGGTTTTGGTTTGGCACTGGATGGCTTCTCTATGGGTCGTTTGCGTTTCACCGGTTTAACTGGGCTGTCGGGTTCAGCCTCACATTCACTTTCTACATCTTCCTCCGACATACTGTTCACTACCTCTTCCTCATCTTCCTCACTGCTGCATCCGGCCTGTTCTGGTTTGAATTCGTCACCCGAGCCTTCACTGTCGGAGGCAACCACGATGCGGCGACGCTTGGACTTGCTGCCCTGTTCTGCTGTGGCACGGGAGGAACGGCGACTAGGCTTAGACTTCACCGTCTCCTCATCTTCCTCTTCAGTCAAATCTTCGTCGGTCAATGTTGACTTATCAAGCTGTAGGAGGAAAGGCAAATGAAAATACAGTACTTCAGTTTTTCAAGAGAGAAAAAAATTATATGGGCTCCCCAGTGGTGAAGTGATTTAAGGCACTGCATCTCACTGCTTGAGGCGTCACTACAGACACCCTGGTTAAAATCCAGGCTGTATCTAAACCAGCCGTGATTGGAAGTCCCATAGGGTGGCGCACATTTGGCCCAGTGTTGTTCGTTTGTTTTTTAAAGTTTTTTAAATTTTTATATTCAACACAGTTGCTTTACACATGCCAGTTTGCACACAAGACAAAGCGTAATATATGTATATGTCGGAGGAATGATACAGTATTTATCATTATTGAGGGGTAAGTTCAATGTTTAAAATAACTTGTTCTACACTACAAGATGGGAAAGTTTTGATACTGGCTTACATTTTTTCGATGCAAATGTGTCGAGATCGTAGGAGAGTAGTTGATCCATACGGATCAACCGCCCACGGTTCGGCACGCGTGTGAACTGCAGATCAATTGCAAAGTTTAACCATCAGTGTGAAATACAGTTTTACTGCCGCTGTTACTTTTTAAAGTAATTCCCTAAATCTCGATGCAAATTTGCAGTGAAAGATAAAGACAGTGCTGTGTTTTGCTCTGAAGCCTGATTGAATAATTTTTTTAAGCAGTTGTGCTTACTGTTCACGTGAACGGGGCATGTTGAATCCAAACGTATCAATCCTGGATGCTCGCGTTGCAAAAAGCTACGAAAAGAGCAGTGACAGCCATGGCTGGGGGAGGAGCTGAAGAACAGGAAAAGCCTCCCGCTTCATTTAAGTCTCATGGATGGGAGAATTTTGGCTTCCCTGTCAAATATGACGGAAGAAGGGTGGTGGACAACACCATTACGGTGTGTGGGCATTGTGCCACAAGAAAGCCGTATGATCATGGAAATACATTGAGCATGGCCACACATTTAAAGCGTCATCACCCTGGTGTGTCAAGTGACGGGAGCCAACTCAGCCAAGAGACCACTTCTCACCGCAACATTTAAGCAGCCCGTTGCTGTAGAATCAGACCGGGCTAAAGCCATCACCAAATCTATTGGGATGTTTATCTCTGCAGACATGAGGCCATATTCTGTTGTGGAAAACAAAGGGTTTAAAAATATGGTGAAAGTGCTTGAGCCATTCTACGAAATCCCCTGGCGCACCCACTTCAGTATGAAGATCATGCCAGATCTTTAGGAACCGGAAAATAACTAAATTGTCGATGAATTATCCAAGGCATCCTCTGTTGCTCTCACCTCACACAGGTGGACCTCCAAGGTAACGGAAAGCTTTGTGACTGTTCACTACACCAGAGGAGTGGGAGATGTGAAGTCCGGTGCTATAGACACCCCCTCTATGAGAGAAACACAAATCTGGCGCAGGTACTGCTAGGAGCAGGAGCAGAGTGGAAGCTAGAGAGGCCCAATAGCAATATCCCAATCACCACAGATAACGCCAAGAACCAAGTAAATGCAGTGATAGAGGCTGGTGCTCTCATGTGCAATGCAAGCTATTTAGCATCTCAAAGGGGAATCTCAGTAAACCAGATGGACCGCCTCCTTGGGAGGATCAGGAAGGTTTCCTTTTTCCACCGGCGCACAACAGCCACTCATGTGCTTAACACCAAGCAAGAAATGCTACAGCTACCGACTCACAAGCTCATACACCATGTCACAACAAGATGGAACTCCACCTATGACATGTTGGAGCTCGATCTTGAGCAGCAGGCAGCTGTGAATGTGGCAGGAGGAGGTCCTCCAGGTGCTCAAACCCCTCAAAACGGTTACAACCTTATTGAGCACCGAAACTGCATCGTCAGTGTCCATGATCCTACCTCTGAAAACAAGGAATAAAGCACCATATCATTAGAGATGTCAAGGCTGCCATTAGAGGACCGGTACCCCAGATACACCCCTAATGTACAGGACTACCTTCATAGATCTACCGCACTGGATCCAAGGTTCAAGTCAAATGTTATTTGTCACATGTGCCAAATACAACAGTGAAATGCTTACTTACAAGCGCTTAACCAATGATGCAGTTTTAAGAAAATATAAGAATAAATATTTAAAGAGCAGCAGTAAAACAACAGCGGGGCTATATACAGGGGGTACCGATACAGAGTCAACGAACGGGGGCACCAGTGGAGGTAATTGAGATAATTATGTACATGCAGGTAGGGTTGTTAAAGTGGCTATGTATAGATAACACGGAGTAGTAGCAGCGTGGGGGGTGGGGCAAGTAGTATTTGATTAGCTGTTCAGGAGTCTTATAGCTTGGAGGAAGAGGCTGTTTAGAAGCCTCTTGGACCTAGACTTGGCGCCCCGGTACCGCTTGCCCTGCGGTATCAGAGAGAACAGTCTATGACTAGGGTGGCTGAAGTCTTGACAATTTTTAGGGCCTTCCTCTGACACCGCCTGGTATAGAGGTCCTGGATGGCAGGGAGCTTGGCCCCGGTGATGTACTGGGCCGTAAGCACTATCCTCTGTAGTGCCTTGCGGTCGGAGGCCGAGCAGTTGCCATACCAGGCAGTGATGCAACCCGTCAGGATGCTCTCGATGGTGCAACTGTAAACCTTTTGAGGATCTGAGGACCCATGCCAAATCTTTTCAGTCTCCTGAGGGGGGAATAGGTTTTGTCGTGCTCTCTTCAAGACTGTCTTGGTGTGCTTGGACCATGTTAGTTTGTTGTTAACCTGTTCCGCTAGCGGAACCACTCACCAACAGCCAATGAAATTGCAGGGCGCCAAATTGAAAATCAACAGAAATCTCAATTCAATTTTCTCAAACATACAAGTATTAGACACCATTTTAACCTGTTTGGGGTAGGGGGCAGCATTTTCACTTTTGGATAAATAGCGTGCCCAAACTGAACTCCTCCTCCTACTCTGTCCCAGATCCTAATATATGCATATTATTATTAGTGTTGGATAGAAAACACTGAAGTTTTTAAAACTGTTCGAATCATGTCTGTGAGTATAACAGGTCTTATTTAGAAGGCGAAACCCCGAGGACAGACCATTGACTTTTTTTTCAAGTCAGTCTTTTCAATATGTTTTCATAGGGAATCGACTTTCCTGCAGTTCTTACCACTTCCACTGGATGTCACCAGTTTGTAGAAATTGGTTAAGGTTTTTCCTTTGTGTAATGAAGAAGTACCATTGCTCAGAACGAACATCACTTCATTCTGTATCAAACGTGCCAAATAAATGGACATTTTGGATATATAATCGACGGAATTAATCAAACAAAAATACCATTTGTGATGTTTGAGACATATAGGAGTGCCAACAAAAGAAGCTTGTCAAAGGTAAGGCATGATTTGTATTTTATTTCTGCGTTTTGTGTCGCGCCTGCAGAGTTGAAATATGCTACTCTCTCATTGTTTACTATTGTGCTATCATCAGATAATAGCATCTTGTGCTTTCGCCGAAAAGCCTTTTTGAAATCTGACATGTTGGCTGGATTCACAACGAGTTTAGCTTTAATTTGCTCTCTTGCATGTGTAATTTAATGAAAGTTTGATTTTTATAGAAATGTATTTGGCGCTCTGCATTTTCCCTGGCTATTGGCCATGTGGGACACAAGCAGAACATATCATTCATTATGTTAGGTCAGCAACTAGTCACAGAAAGCATACAGCGATTTTCCAACCAAAGAGAGGAGTCACAAAAAACAGAAATAGAGATAAAATGAATCACTAGCCTTTGATATTCTTCATCAGATGACACTCCCGGAACAACATGTTACACGATACATGTATGGTTTGTTCAATCAAGTTCATATTTATAGCCAAAAAACTCAGTTTACATTTGGCTTTGCCTCCAAAACATCCTGTGAATTTGCACAGAGCCACATAATTACAGAAATAATAATAAACATTGATAAAAGATAAGTGTTATTCACAGATTTAAAGATATACTTCAATGCAACCGCTGTCAGATTTCAAATAAACTTTACAGAAAAAGCAAACCATGCAATAATCTTGAGTACAGCAATCAGACCAAAACAACCCAAAAAGATATCCGCCATGAGTCAACATAAGTCAGAAATAGCATTATAAATATTAACTTAATCACTGCCAGACCAGTGACTCAAAGATTCCTTATGAGCCCCACCTTAATAGTAGAAGCCTCAAACAAGTTTCTAAAGACTGTTGACATCTAGTGGAAGCCGTAGGAAGTGCAAAATGACACACTAGACACTGTGTATTCCATAGACACTGTATTCGATAGGCCAAGAGTTTAAAAAAAACTACAAACCTCATATTTCCCACTTCCTGGTTGGATTTTTCTTAGGTTTTCACCTGACATACGAGTTCTGTTATACTCAGACATCATTCAAACTGTTTTCTATCCAAATCTACTAATAATATGCATATATTAGCAACTGGGACTGAGTAGCAGGCAGTTTACTCTGGGCACGCTTTTCATCCAAACGTGAAAATGCTGCCCCCCTAGCCATAAGAAGTTAATGTGAACGCCAAGGAACTTGAAGCTCTCAACCTGTCTCACCTAGACCATGCCCTACACCGGAGGACATACAGTGACCTTGTCACTGAGATTGTAGCCACTGAATAGGTAAATAGCTATTGCTATTAGAATCATCCATTTTTGAGTTGTAACAATAATGGTTTTTATTAAATGTTATTGCCACAATTATAGTTCTATGAAATTTGAAAATAAATAGTTTAATAGATAGTCCTTTTTTCTGCAGGGTCAAGCCAGAGCCAAAATAATTTGTCCATGGAGCTTTTCGGGGAGACTTTTGCGAGCAAGGACACAGGCAAGACGTTTGCCAACACCATCAAAGAGGTGGTGGTATCCTACAAGGCAGAAAGCAGCATTCCAGTGGATGACATGGTGGAAAAGCAATAAGTATAAATATCCTCACATTGCCATGATGGCAAGTCACGACCTGGCTGTACTTGGCACTTCAGGTCAAAGCGAGAGGGTGTTTTCCACAGCAAGGGACATATTAAATGCAAAGAGGTCAACCCTCTCCCCAGACAATGTAGACATCCTCATCTTTCTGAAAAAGAAGTTATAAGCTCAGGTTTGCTTTGCTTTTTTTAAAACTTTTATTTTTGTTGACAGGCTATTTTTTCATTCACTATTGTTCAAAGGAAGAAGGCATCATGCCGCATATTGCACTTTAATTTAACAATTGAGTATTGAATATTTATTTTAAGATTTTATTTAAACATTGCAAAGTTCCTTGCTTTAAGTGTTCTTTAAGTAATAAATGGAAAGCAAAGTTATTTGTCTCCCTTTTTTTTGCAGAGCTGAAAAATGATCCGATCCATGACTCAAAACCGTGAGTTTTGTGATCCGTTGCACCACTACTAGATAGACAAATAGATTGTAGATTAATAAAGTATCAATCAAATGGAAATGCAATGTTCGCAGCAGTACATACAAACGGAAAGATTCTCTCACCTCCATATCCTCCTCCTCGTCATCTTCCTCAGCATCAGATGGGTCCATACAGACAGGCATCTTCAGTCTAGTCTCTGGGCTGTCTGGCATAGCAGCATCAGCCAGCTCCATGGCCTTGCGGATCACAGGCTTACCACTGAAGAACACCCCTCCTGTCTTAGCATCACTGCTGTCCGAACCTGGGATGGAGTACAAGTGAGAAGCGACATTACTTTTAGTGCACTCCAAAGTGTATATGGCTCGAAAACAATGTTCTGTCTAAGCTGCGCTCACAGTAGCTCCGAGACTGCCGAGCAGCTCCCCTGGACTGTCCGCAGAAATATTAGCCCACAGAGAGAAGCACGAGATTGAACTTCACTCAACTTTCTAGAGCAGTGGTCACCAAGGCATTAATAGTGGATCACCAACAATTGTGTAAAAAACCCAACAATAAAGCAGTGATCCTTTTTCCCCCCACATTAATTTCATATAAAGCAATAAAAAGTCATGTGCTCAGTTTTAGGACAATTTTAAGCGGAATACATATTACAAAAACAATGAGCACTTTAGATGTTTCAATTTTGTTTATTTTCCAGAGAAAACAGCTCTGTCATAATCTACTTACACATTCACCTCTCCATCAGGCTTTGCTTGCCATCAACACAAGATGGATCTCACATTCCTGCTCACGCTAGCTCTCTCAAAAAAAAGAGTTAAAGCTGATCAATCGCTTCCAATTTAAGGATCAATATTTCTTTCTAACAAGTTGTCTTCAAAATACTTGATTGTGATTTTTTTCTGAAACGGTCGTAAGGGGGATGAACAGAAAACGTACAAATAGAGTATTGTGGTTGATATATACTTTTGAAACAGTATTACCATTTCTAAAAAATACAGAAAGATTGTGCTTTAGTGATCCGGATTAAGTTTTACAGAGTTTAAAATGGCAAAGCTGACAAATTGCACTCGGTGCTTTGATCAGCGCTCTCCATAGACAGACTGGGGAGAGCAGACCACCCTACTAAAGCCAAGGTTAGCGGAGAACAAGTTTGTCGTTTTACTCACTCACCTTGATTCTTTCAGCGCTGCCACAGTCTTCCCTGCTACCCCTTCAGTCATGGTGAACTGCCACTGCTGTGGGAACTGTTCTGACATTCTCATATGCTTTGCTGATTTGAAGTGACTGTTGAATTTCTCTAGTTTCCAAAAACACTTGGAAATTGTTTCGCACGGTCGTTTGTTAGCTAATGAGATTGATTTCTGTTCCTTGTACTGCCCGTCAGCCATCAACAATCACCCATAATCCTCGCACGTGAATACACCGACAGGCCAAGGGGAAAAAAACGTTGATGTGTGGTTGGATTGGACAGTGCAGTAATTAGTCAAAATTACAAACGCGCTTTTGATTGGACCCTTTTATGAGCTAAAAGTGCAGGGATTTGTCAAAATTGCGAGCTCTCGCATAATATGCGCTGATTGGTTGATTTTGCATTAAATTATGCAATTGCAGAATTGCGGAATCCTGGAGGGACTGTTAATTGGTTAACATTGCATAGGCATATGTTTTTTAAGTCATGTGTAAAAAAAGCTGAGCAGTAGATCTCAGCTTGCATTTTTACTCAGAAAGTGACCTTTACTCATAAAAAGGTTGGTGACCAGTAGAGTTTTCCCTGTTAACACCATCAATTGTGATCAAATCAACGCAATATTAGTCACTTTCAATGCAACATACCGAAACAAAACAAACTAACAAAATCTCTTGCATATAGGCAGAACACGGAGTAAAGATTCTATTGCATTGACACACACTACTCAGCCCGCACGCTAAAGAATGGTGTGGCATAAACAATCAGAGCTGCAGTAGGTCTATACGCAAATAGACCATTGCCACATACGGATCTGTGCCACTTACTTTTAACTGGACTCTGTTTACAGCATAAACAGTTGAGTAGATGTGCTTGTTTTGAGATCAAAGCAAAAGCTTCATGTAGCCACATGTGCACATTTTAGTCATACACTTTGCTAGTTAGTGAGTTATCAGCCAAGTTACATATCATTTGTAGTCAGCAATAGGGGAGTGATTGCCTCCTACAAGAGCACAAAACATTAACATTTCTAGACATCTTTGAAATGCAAGTCCGGTAAACAGCTTTTTTGTCGTCTTAAAGGGGCAGTGTTGTATTTTGAGACAGGCTTGAATAAGATTGGTAGCCAATAGGCAGAGGGTAGCATAATTTGTCTGATTTTCTGTAATAATGGTATAATAATAATGCATTTTATTTTGTAAAGTGGTTTCTTGCATCAAACATGAGAACATTTTCAGTCACTGTGTCTGAAGGACAAGTGGATAAACAGGTAAAAAATATATATATATTTTACCTTTATTTAACTAGGCAAGTCAGTTAAGAACAAATTCTTATTTACAATGACAGTGGGTTAACTGCCTTGTTCAGGGGCAGAACGACAGATTTGTACCGGAATTTTCTTTTTCACAAGTCGCATGGAATGCAGCCCTACATTGAACACCACACATTGGCTGCTACTGTAGGCTGAATAATATTACAGCGATTTCCATGTTAAAATGTTATGGAATGCATTTTCTCCATTGTTTTTGATGGTAGGCCACTCTGTAGGTTATGATCAAATAGCCACAGTAGCCTACATGGCCACTTAACACTGTAACCTAAAGCAGGTACAGCCTCAGAGTTCACAGTAAACGCACGCTGGAAGTTGCACCGAATTTTCACAACATTCAAGAATGCGCTCGCAGACCTGAAATTTGCTCAGTGCCGAAAACATTGCTTTAGAATCAATAAAACCCTTTTTTTAGAGAAGCTATTGCTGTAGTAATATAGCTTACCTCTTAACTGGCATCTTACATCACTAACTGTAGCATAGCTAGAATTAGCCTGATATCAGATTTTCTTGTGCCGTCTTGCAAACTCCTATGGTCATGGTCTTCCATGACAACATACATAAGAGTTGGAACGACAGAACATACAGATCTGGGACCAGGCTAACCAAGAATAGATAGACAATAGATGTCCACCTGCACAGGCTAGGTGAGTGACGCAGCACACTGTAGATAGTAAAGGGAGTTTTGGACAGGTAAACCATAGCTTTCTCACCTTGATACTCGCGGATATATTTGGTGCTGACCCAGCCCCTGGTCGGTGGCTCATCGAAGAAGTGGACATGCAGGCGCTGGCTTTTACCCCTACCCCTCAGCTGCTGCCCGCCGACAGGCTGGGGAGCTACCATACACGGCCACCAGGGGTGCCCCTCTAGCTTGGCCCACACCAAGGCTCCGGCACTGAATGGACATGGTGCTGGACTGGAAGAAAATAAGATGGAGAATTAAAATATCCGACAACAGGTCATCTAGTAACAATCTCTCCTGTTTACCCAAGTGTCTACTTGTTGAACTTCCCTTTATGGATTTGAAAGGAAATCACTGGTATAGTAACTCCCTTGTCTACTCTAGCCAATGCTTACTCCAATCCAATTATTTTTTACATGTGGGGAGCAGTGAACGAGTGCACACTTTAAGAGGAAAGGGAGATTGAAGGAAATATGGATCCGTCCCATTCATTTGTTTTACATTAACCTAAGGTAGCAGATGTAAAAGAAAACACCCGAGCTGAGTTTCCATATCCAGTTTTCAGCTGAAAATTGATCTAGATTGAATAGGGTTGAATTAGCTGTATCACAGAGTTTCTAAACCCAGAGGCGCAAGATCATGAGACTTACGGGAATGCTTGTGAAACAGGCCGGGTTGTGGGGTTTGATTAGTAAAAAAAAAAAATAATAATCTCCCTTGTTAATTCTCAAAATCTAAAAAAGGCACAACCTAGATTCGAGCAAATGTCTTAAGTAGTTAAACATATTACTCCAACCTTGTGAAAGTGAAACTGACACGTTTACATTTTTGCCAAAAAGAACTTCATGTCAAAGGAGCGCCTTGGATTTGATGGCCTGCACAGGTGCAGTTCACCACGGGTTGACCGTTAGACATGACGACATGTTTCTGCGCATAGTGTCTAATGGTCCCCTACAAGTGTGATCGGTGATTTATATTAAAGCAGTTTCTGCCCATCTTTGGCTGTATCCCTTAAAAGCCGATGCATCCGGTTGTCGTCAACTCAGCTCACGCCTCCTTCACACCGACAGCATATTTGCGCAAAATGGTACGCAGCATCATCTGGATGTGTGTGCAACAAAAGTTCAACAGTCACCTTCCTCTACCATTTCTGTCAAGCCATCTATGCAAATAGTTTTACAAATACATTTGATAAATTAAACGCAATGCTGCAGGGCAAACGCAGCGTTCCATTGGAAATGAATCTACTTCCACAAATAGAACAATGAGAACAATGAGTCAGATGTTTCACCAGATGTATAAATGTGAGGCATCTGCTGGCGTTGCCACTCACTACCAAATATGGTAGTGAGAGGAAGCCCAGTGGCTGGCAGTGGGAGAAGATGGATTTTGACAGACTTTCTCATCATCGAAATATTTGATCTCAACACAGTTCTGTTCCCAAAACTAAAATATGTTATTTACAGAGTGGACTACATTTAGTAGGCTTTACCTTTTGCCAAAGTTGCAAAAAAAGAAAGCGCGTGGTTTAGTAGGAGTGCAAAGGCGAATTCAGTTATTGCACACGGCACTTGATAGAGTAGGCCTTCCCTAACGGAAATATGCAGATCCACGCTAGAACGTGTCAATAGGATCTCGCTAACTCATGCTTGGCTCTGTCCATCTCCTTGCTTGTTCTGCCCACTATAACTAATTTGTTCCCATTGGAACGGCAGATTGTTGTCTATCTTGGTTCAGTTAGAAAAACAATCATTGGTACTGCTGGTGTTCCAAAATGCGATGACACTGATCGAGGCTTAATAAACCTAGTTTCACATAGACCTGAAGATATGGTATGATGCCTTGCCCCTTTGAATATAATTGGTCCCCATGGGTCTACGTCCACCCGCATCATGCCAGTCACGAAAGTGTTGAATTACATGACACGTTCTCCCGCCAAATGAGGACGCATGCATGTTACTGTGCACTTTGACATGCTTGATCAAAATGTATCATTACTCCAACACTGTCAGACAACGGATACACAAGGAAGTGTGTTGAAGGGTTGAGACAAATAACATTAACGTTACTAGTTAAGTAATCCGCTGACTGGTTAGCCAGTTTTATCCAGCCACTAATCTGTCTAAATCGTATTGCATTTACATAACGTCTGTCCTGTGTAGACGAGAGTTAGCCATTTCACAAATCAATGAGCATTTCTACATGAGTTATAATTAGCTACTGTGGCTAGCTACCGCTAAAACCACTAGCCACAACAAAGCAACTCGTTGTTTGTGCTAGCTAACTAATTTGAGCCACCTGTCTTACCTCTCCTTTATTGTTAGTGTCTTATTCCCAAAGAGTTTGCCGAATCCGCCTTTGCTTGCTTTTGCATTAAGGGGTTTTGCAGGAGTCTTTTTGGTGTTGGGAGTTTGAGATGCATGCTTAGCTTCTTCTTTTGGAGAGCTGTTCTTTTTTCGAACTGAGGATGGCAAGTCGGCTTCTGCAGGCGAGGGACTCGGTTTCGCCTTCAGAACCGGTGGCGGAGACTTATTGAAAAAATTGAAAATGCTGCTTTGCTTCGCCATAAAGCCTGTTAATGGAAAAAATTATAATGAAGTGATTTAGTTCATCAAATGTTTAGAGTCTGCTAACTCTGTCTGGTCTGCAGGCATCAGTGCTCGTGCACTGTTCGCGGGAAATTCTCAGAAGGTAAAAGGTCATGTGGGAGTGGCTCCAAGGAAATTCAGCCAATGGCAAACCATCTTTATTCTTGGTATTTATTAATCAAATAAATATTTTGGGTTTATACTGGTTCATGTCAAACAATTAAAACATGTATTTTCTCTTCCCGAGTAAGAATAAGTTAATACATATTTGTATTTATTTAGGAGTTACATTTCATCATGATACAGACCGACTATGTTATGCGATAGCCACATCACCAGCAGAGTGCAGTCGCGGTATTTGTATAATTGATTACAGATTATGGGAGACGTGTGTAAACCTAATGTAAACCTAACTTGTAATCATTCATCATAGATAACTTTGGAATTCACCCTGTGAATTGTTCTTCCCATTTCACAAACTGTGAGTTTCCCTTATATTTTGATTTACCATTCTAATATTTTCATCACTTCACTTTCACTCTACTCTTCCCCAGGATGAGGACCTGGACCCTCATTTTTCTACCTGGTTGTTGGAAACAAACTGGTGTAAACTAACCACACCCCAAAAAATATCTGGTGATATGTTTTTTATTGAGAGTACCCTCCCATCAAACTAAACAGCACAGATTTGTAAAACATTTCATATCTTACCAGGCACAAGTTTGCTTTTAGAAGTGGTGAAGAGAGACATCTAATCTCTCCCCTCTTATCTATATATATATATATATATATATATATATATATATATATATATATATATATATATGTGTGTGTGTGTATATATATGAGAATATGCATTTTTTATATATGAGAATGTGAATTTTTAAGTCAGAATATAAAAAATATAAAAATGTACACATCCAACTTAACAGGTGCAGAACAGAAGCAGGTTTTTAAAAAAGGAACGTCCACAACTCTGGTATGTTCCCATGGTGATTTAATCATCAGGTCAAACCACTGGAGTCACATGACTTGGACTTGAGTCTGACTCCAGTCACAAATTTGATTTGGACTTGCAAGCATGAAACTGAATATGTATTTCAATAGGTTTCATAGGTTGCCTACCATTTATATTTTATATGTATACCTTTGCTTATTTGATCAGGTCACTAACATAGGCCTACGGAAATGCTCCAAATTATTGTTTCAAAGACATCAATCGGTGCTTCAGAACCAAAAAGTTGATTGTTGACCAGTGACGCGTAATCACCATTGGCGCGCAAAGGCAGTCGCAGGTATCCAGATTACAGTTTTTTCCAACTGCTTACACACAAAATCTTTTCATGTCACCAGATTTTTGAAACCTCTCACTCAAAGTGCAAAACTACACACCAAATATCCAAAACCATAAGCTATTTCTCAGCCTTTGACTCAGTTGTCACTTACATAAAACACTTTTTTCAAAACACTACACACAATTCTCTACCTAAAACACAAAAATCTAACAGGAATTGACTTGCTTTCCTTTTCCAAACACAACCAATCAAAATGCTACACTTATTCACCAGGTCACACACACACTCCTCACACATTTTTGGTACATTGTTTACAGTTCCTATGCTGAACACATACTGTGTTTGAATTCTGTACAGAGTGGAAAGGCAAAGACATCATGGAGGACGAGGACGCTTGTTTACAGATGTACAAGAGACTGCAATTATAAATATGGTTTTGGCCAACAATGCAATTAGGACTCGAGAGATAAGAGTGCATATCTTGAATAATGACACCATATTTAACAGCATCAATGCTGTAAGCCTGTTGACCAGACAACGCATCCTCCAACGGCACCGAGTGACGATGAAACAACTTTACAAGGTGCCATTAATTTATTTATGTGGATGAGGTTGGCTTCAACCTCACCAAAACCAGGCGCCGCGGAAGAAATGTAATAGGACAGAGGGCAATTACCAATGTCCCTGGACAGCGTGGGGGTAGTATAACTATGTGTGCTGCCATCACTCAAAATGGGGTCTTCCATCACAATGCCACACTGGGTCCGTACAACACCGGCCATATGCTCACTTTTCTGGATGCAATTTACACAATGCTTGTCCCTGATCCAGATCAGGAGCCTGCTAGATTTGTGGTTTTATGGGACAATGTTAGTTTTCACCGGGCTGTTCTGGTCCAAAACTGGTTTGCCACCCATCCACAATTTGTAGTTTTGTACCTACCCCCATATTCACATTTTCTAAATCTCATAGAGGAATTCTTCTCAGCCTGGCGCTGGAAAGTGTATGATCGGCAACCCTATGTCCGCATGCCACTTCTCCAGGCAATGGAGGACGCATGTGGGGACATTGAGGTTGCCTCTGTCCAAGGTTGGATACGCCATGCTAGGAGATACTTTCCTCGATGTTTGGCAAGAGAAAACGTATCTTGTGATGTGGACGAAGTATTGTGGCCAGACCCAGGCCGGAGAAGAGATGAAGCGTAGCTTAGCACTGGTTACTGCCTCCCCCACCCCACCCCGCACACACAATTGTGATCTTTACTGTATTCTAAAGAATATACTTTTGGTTTACATATGTTTATGGTTTTGTTGTATGCTACTGTATACAACAGTAATGTTTGGCCTAATAAATATTTTCTGTTTCTACATTGCATTGGTGTTTACAGTGTACTTGTTACCCCTCTCAGCAGATGACTTTCACTGTAGAACATTGTATTGAAATGTAGATATAAGCCTATGAAAGAGCTTTCGATTTAGAACAAGTGTTTACATGGTATATCCAAAAATGTACTATTATGAAAGCAGTGTTTGCCATTTGATGCAAATGCTTCACTCTGACATGTGTTTATGGCATTTTGAATGCAGTGTTACATTTTGAAGGAGATGTGAGGCATTTTGAATGCAGTGTTACATTTTGAAGGAGATGTGAGGCATTTTGAATGCAGTGTTACATTTTGAAGGAGATGTGAGGCATTTTGAATGCAGTGTTACATTTTGAAGGAGATGTGAGGCATTTTGAATGCAGTGTTACATTTTGAAGGAGATGTGAGGCATTTTGAATGCAGTGTTACATTTTGAAGGAGATGTGAGGCATTTTGAATGCAGTGTTACATTGTGAAGGAGATGTGAGGCATTTTGCATTTGTGTGTGCAGTTTTGGGAATTGTGTGTAGAGTTTTGAAAAAAGGAGACAGTTTTGAAAACATGTGTAAGCAGTTGGAAAAAACTCTAATGACCAGAAAGCGCTTTGCATGGCAAAAACAGAGTAGTTTACCTACGTTAATATTTACCATATAAAGTAACGTTTAGCAACCCGCTATGGATGCATCTTTTCCACAATAGGCTAACTGGTGATTTCATTGACCATTTTCATATTTCAGATAGGCCTAGTTTGTGTGTGTTATAATTATATAACTCCGTGGTGGTACTGCATATGTCTAAAGATAGATGTAACATCGTACTACCTGCAATACTCATGGGATGAAGAAGTAACATTCTGGCGAATTAACTAGGATATTTGTGAGGAAGAAAAAAAGGCTACAGACAAATCATGCTTTCCATCTGATACTGCAACACCCCAGCCATATGATCATGCTTGCTCTGGAATCCAGAGAAGTGACAATGTGACATGATATTCCTAGTAAACATTGACTGCTAACATGAATGACTTCCAGCTGAAAATGCAGGCATAAAACGCATTTTATGTAAATAAACTCAGCAAAAAAAGAAACGTCCCTTTTCAGGACCCTGTCTTTCAAAGATAATTCGTAAAAATCCAAATAACCTCACAGATCTTCATTGTAAAGTGTTTAAAAACTGTTTCCCATGCTTGTTCAATTAACCATAAACAATTAATGAACATGCACCTGTGGAACGGTCATTAAGACACTAACAGCTTACAGACAGGAGGCAATCACAGTTATGAAAGCTTAGGACACTAAAGAGGCCTTAAATTGCAATGTCCGTACTGTGAGACGCCTAAGACAGCGCTACAGGGAGACAGGACGGACAGCTGATCGTCCTCGCAGTGGCAGACCATGTGTAACAACATCAGCACAGGATCAGACCCACCGTCGCTGGACCAGACAGGACTGGCAAAAAGTGCTCTTCACTGACGAGTCACGGTTTTGTCTCACCGGGGGTGATGGTCGGATTAACACCGAGGCCTGGACTCTGGAGCGGGATCGATTTGGAGGTGGAGGGTCCGTCATGGGCTGGGGCGTTGTGTCACAGCATCATCGGACTGAGCTTGTTGTCATTGAAGGCAATCTCAACACTGCATTACAGGGAAGACATCCTCTTCCCTCATATGGTACCCTTCCTGCAGGCTCATCCTGACATGACCCTCCAGCATGACAATGCCACAAGCCATACTGCTCGTTCTGTGCGTGATTTCCTGCAAGACTGGAATGTCAGTGTTCTGTCATGGCCAGCGAAGAGCCCGGATCTCAATCTCATTGGGCACTTCTGGGACCTGTTGGATCGGAGGGTGAGGGCTAGGGCCATTCCACCCAGAAATGTTCGGGAACTTGCAGGTGCCTTGGGGGAAGAGTGGGGTAACATCTCACAGCAAGAACTGGCAAATCTGGTGCAGTCCATAAGGAGGAGATGCACAGCAGTACTTAATGCAGCTGGTGGCCACACCAGATACTGACTGTTACTTTTGATTTTGACCCACCCTTTGTTCAGGGACACATTATTCCATTTCTGTTAGTCGCATGTCTGTGGAACTTGTTCAGTTTATGTCTCAGTTGTTGAACCTTGTTATGTTCATTCAAATATTTACACGTTAAGTTTGCTGAAAATAAACGCAGTTGACAGTGAGAGGACGTTTCTTTTTTTGCTGAGTTTAGTATGGTGATCAAGAATATGAAACATTTACTTTGCAAGCACAACAGCAATGGGGCACCAATTACTAGCATTGGCCTACTGTTCTTTTGGTACGTCATAATTGCTTAACATTTATAATTTACTTTTGAAGCTTGCATTTTAAATTTGTTGTTAAAATGTATTACTACATAATAAAAATGTGTCGTAGACAAAATAATGAAAATGGCTGACTGATAGCCTCAATAAGTAGACAAAGATTTGTAGTTGAACAAGTCATTGTCTGTAGTTATGTTTTTACTTGACTTGAGACTTGTCTTGACTAGCTCTTAGAATCCACGACTTGGACTTGACTCGACACTTAACACATTCTACTTGGGACTCGACTTGAGACTTGGACCTTGTGACTTGCTTGAGACTTGAATTATAGTGACTTGGTCCCACCTGTGTCACACAGTACTGTGAAACACACCTACTGTACATAAATAACCTCTAGAGGCATGTACATCCGGTCAACAGAAAACATATAATACATTAACGTCATAATAAATATTACATAGGAGACGTGAATACATTTTGGTTTGTTTATCCATTTCTATTGATATTGGAGCACAATAGATTAAAAACTTGAGACAAATGAGTCAATCATTTTGTAAACAATATTATATAGGGAAAATGGAAAAGTTCCCCTGTGAGCAGAACAAATTTTATAGAATGTTTTATATTTTGTTTCTCATTTAGACCACTTGGAGACAGAGTGTTGAGGAAATGTATCGAAAAGGATTCTCGTCTAAGGAGGAAATTGTCAATATCGCCCTCTCTACATGGACTTTTCACATGTTCAATTCCTGTGTAGCGGAGAAAGGACAAGCTGTGCAAGTTGTCCACCTGGGCCTTGTTTTGTGAGCGTTGTGTTGTGAGCACCATGCCAATAGCCTACTACATTATGTTGTGTTGTGAGCACCATGCCAATAGCCTACTACATTGCGTTGCAGCCCAGCTGCAGTCATTTGTCTTCTCATGGTAAGTTCTCACTTGCTTTGTTCTCACATTTGTCTCTCCCACTCACTTCTTGTTCTTCTTCTCTCCCTCCTGCAAATTAATTAAATCACTGTGCTCCTTATGGTTTTGGTGTTTCCTCCATATTGTAGGACTTTCTTCCCATTTTTAGGTTATGTGTTTCTCATTGCACCTCTCTCCATAGTTTTGGGGGGTTCTAATCCTCTCCCCTTCTCCCTATTTGTAGGTTCTAGGTGTTTATCACACAACACTCCTTAAACCTCTACTGTTGAGCAATGTTCACTTCCAAACCTTCGTACTAAGTCTGGTTTCTCACTGGTTTAATTTCTTTGGTAGCTCCATAGAGCATGTGTGTTTAGCTTGACTGTGTATTACATGCTTTTTGAAGCGCCTACTGAATGCATGATTATTGAAGCTCTGCTATGCATGCATAATAATTGAGTGGAAAGTATTTGAGATGTGCTTTAAACCCCTATACCTGGGAGGGATGTATAGGCTACCGTTTGCTGTGGAATTTGAAACGATTCAAGTTTGAGCATGTTTGTAGTGATATTCTGTGGGAGAAAAAAGGACTTAGGTTGCCAGATTGCCTGTATCAACCTGTAAGTCCCATGTTTGTCATCTCCCCTCTGACAGAGTCTCATGTAATCCGCTCTATGAACTGTACTGTGTCTATTCATTTAATTATAATAAAAAATGGTTTAATTTGCAAAACCCCATGCTTGCTGTCTGTGGTGTCTTTGGAAACTGTAAGAATCTGGTGTGTGTGAGAGAGAGAGAGCTTTTCCCCTAACATCTACATTTTAGACGTTCTAGCCCTTCTCTACTCAACTCTCCTCTGCTGACATTTCTGTCTCAATATGGTGCAATAGTCTTGTACTTTGGCTTTTCCTCACAGAAAGTGTTGCCTCTTTGGGGTGAATATTGATGGTTTGAGAGTATCCAGTATCAAGGTAGAGGTTAGAAGAACACCATTGCAGAGTGTGGTCTGTGTGTGTGTTTGTGTGTGTGTGTGTGTGTGTGTGTGTGTGTGTGTGTGTGTGTGTGTGTGTGTGTGTGTGTGTGTGTGTGTTGTGTGTGTGTTGTGTGTGTGTTGTTTGCTTGTGTAGGTTGTAGTAGTAGTAGTAGCCTACTACTATGTAATGCCCTCTACACTCCTAGTCAAAGTCATAGTCTAGACCATTCCTATATTGTTACGACTATTATGATGTCCCCCTGAACATGATTCATCTCTACACTCAGACCAAAACCTGCATCCCAAATGGCACCCTATTCCCTATACAGTGCACTACTTTTGACCAGGTAAAAAAGTGTGCATTGTATAGAGAATTGAGTGCCAATTAGGATGCAGCCTCAGACCAAAATAATGCTCACTATTTCTCATAATGAACATCTCTGTTTGAGGGCATCATTGCTCATAACACTCTGAACTAATAGTTATTTTGGATAATTACCCCAAATTACACCTATTAATTACACCAGCTCCATTGTCCCTGGAGCCAACCTGCTGACCAGACCGGACACGTCGCGTGCACGAGCATCACAAAATCCTTTTAGAAATCCATGTTATTAAATTATTGCACCCACACTGCTCGCGCGCGCCGACGAACGTCTGTGTTGCCAAGGGCTAAAATAGAAGTCATTCCTATTTCTGACGCAGATCGCGCTGCAAGTCCTGCCTCCCCCATCTCCTCATTGGTTTATAGAAGCAGGTACCCATGTGCCATCTCCTCATTGGTTATAAGCACGTTGGTGATTGAAAGATGAAATGTTTTGGCGGTTGTCGTGGTAATACTATGAAAGTGTAGATGCCAATCACCATATAAATTCAAAGATGAAAAAGCCTGGAAGGAGGAGAGATGACTAGAAACGATTCGGTTGGCCATTTTATGTGTGGATTAATTGTCGGTGTAGAGGACCTTGTGCATTTCAGGTAAAATAACAACTCAATGTTTATATCCCAGGACAAATTAGCTAGCAACAGCAAGCTAGCTAAATAGGACAAATTAGCTAGCAAGTGCAAGCTAACGAGCTAAATTGCCATACATGTTTAATGCTTTTCAACCTGTCCCCAAATTAATGTTATTGGTTCAGAGTTTGTTTTGATATTTTAACCTGCGATCGCGTTTGGTGTAGGGGGACAAAATTAATTTATGCACGATAATGCACGATAGTGCACCCACGCAGACGGTTTGGGTCCCGTGTTAGCTGTTCAGTGTTCTCACATCTGTGTCATCTCAAATTAACAATGTAAAACACAGTGCATAAAACCATATCTGGTTTCAAATACTATTTTAAATAATTGAGCTTGATTGAGCTTGCCTGTTGCAATGAAACCAATAGAAAAGCCTCAAAAGTTCAAACCCCACACACCTGGCACTTCAGGAAGGCTAAACCAAACTGTCAAAGTATTTCAACGATTTCAAATAGTATTTTGGCCCAGGTATGCATGAAACTAACTACAGTAACAATGGCTGCGTCACACAGGCAGCCCAAAACTATTTTATTTTTTACTAATTGGTATTTTGAAAAAGATCTGATGTGAAAAGATCTGATGTGATTGGTCAAAATACCAATGAGAGGTAAAAAAGATCAGAATTGGTATGCTTGTGTAAACACAGCCTACAGTATGTGATGGGTAGGGTCAGTTTTTTTGGTTGTTTTTTCTTTGACTTCCAGCATTATCCACTAGGTTTGCTGCAGGTAGAAAATAATAGAAAATTGTATTTAATCGACACAAACCGTCTGAAATCAATCAATCAATGTCTGGTTGTGCGTGAGTGTTTGGTGGATGGATTACCTGAGTCAGGGGATGCGAAGCTCTACAAATCTTAATTGCACCAAGCCTATTGTTTGGCAGGGAATACGTTTTGTAGATCAGTGATTCTATACCTCACTTTGCTCAAGCTAATCCTATCCAACATACTCGGAAGTTGTTGCTAAAAATAGGTAAATTAGAGGCAGTGTAAGCGGAGAGCCAATAAAACCAACCATAGAAGTACGTTGTACTCAAACCCAGGTCCAGTGACTATTGTGCCGACAGTTTGGCCTCTTGGCATAACGGTTAAAAGGATACCTCAGGATTTTGGCAATGAAGCCCTTTATCTACTTTCCCAGAGTCAGATGAACTCACGGACACCATTTTCAAGTCTCTGACTGCAGTTTGAGGGAAGTTGCTAACTAGCATTAGTGCAATGACTGGAAATCTATGGTAACTGCTGATACCATAGACTTCCAGTCATTGCATTAACGCTAGTTAGCGTTGGCTCGCAAAACTACCTCTAACTTCCTTCATAATGGACGCAGAGACATTAAAAAGGTATCCATGAGTTCATCTGACTCTGAGGAAGTGGATAAAGGGCTTCATTGCCAAAATCCTGAAGTATCTCTTTAAGGCACTGGACAAAAGGTTCGGACGTCTTGGTGTAACGGTTAAGGTGTTGGCTTGAAAGTCACTGGACCAGAGTTTGATTCCCGGGCAGGGCTACCCCCGAGTTAGCTACAACATACTTCCATGGTTGGTTTCATCCGTTGGAGAGGATCAGCTTGAAAAAAGTTTTCCCTGCCGAATAATAGACTTTGTGCAATTAATATTGGTAAAGCTATGCCTCCCCTGACTTAGGCAATCCCCCCACCAAACACTCATGCACAAGCAGACATTGATTAATTGACTGATTGGAGACAGCTTGTGTCAATTAAATAACATTTTCAATAGGATTTTCAACCTGCAGCAAACCTAGTGGATAATGCTGGAACTACCAGTCAAAGAAAAAACAAACAAAAACAACTGGCCCTAGTGATGAGTCAGCCTTATCACCTCCATTGAACAATGATTCACTAAATAAAATATCTCTCTCTGCCGTAAAAGTATACATAATTATGCAATGTGGTAGCCTAATTGTCACAGGCAGCCCAATTCAGATTTGTTTCCCACTAATTGCTATTTTGACCAATCAGATCAGCTCTTTTGCCAATAATTGGGCAAAAGGTCAGAATTGTGATGCCTGTGTAAATGCAGCCTACATGCTTTAGATGAAAAGCGTTTATATTTCTAAGTATTAGACAGACAATTTTCTCTGGGTACAAGTCAGAGCCATAATTTAATCAAGCAACCATGGATGAAGGCATCCCGGAAACGGCAGGCAGGGCATTACGAAAGGAAAGGGTACTGTATGTTTAGAGAAGAAAAGGTTCTGTATGCCCTCAGAACAGCCTCAATTTGTCGGGGCATGGACTCTACAAGGTGTAGAAAGTGTTCCACAGGGTTGCTGGCCCATGTTGACTCCAATGCTTCCCACAGTTGTGTCAAGTTGGCTGGATGTCCTTTGGGTGGTGGACCATTCTTGATACACACAGGAAACTGTTGAGCGTGAAAAACCCAGCAGCATTGCAGTTCTTGACACAAACCAGTGCACAGTCCATGTCTCAGTTGTCTCAAGGCTTAAAAATCCTTACTTTACCAATCTCCCTTCATCTACACTGATTGAAGTGGATTTAACAAGTGACATCAATAAGGGATCATAGCTTTCACCTGGATTCATCTGGTCAGTCTGTCATGGAAAGAGCAGGTGTTGTTAATGTTTTGTACACTCAGTGTAGCAGTGTGGGCTGTATTGAGAAAAAACAAATGAGGCCTGTACAGTTGTTTTTCCATCTGGCAGCATCTCTCTCTCTCTCTGTGTCTCTCTCTCTGTGTCTCTCTATGTGTGTCTCTCTCTCTCTCTCTCTCTCTCTCTCTCTCTCTCTCTGTGTCTCTCTCTCTCTCTGTGTCTCTGTGTCTCTGTCTCTCTCTCTCTCTCTCTCTCTCTCTCTCTCTCTGTGTCTCTCTCTCTCTCTCTCTCTCTATCTCTCTCTCTGTGTCTCTCTCTCTGTGTGTCAGTCAGGGTGCCACTCTTTGTGGCTTCTTAAAGAGCTCAAACTCACTATTAGCTAGTCCTCCAGAGCTGTTGTTGATACTGACAATGCAATACATTTGCACTGCTCTCTTTCTCCCTCGGTTTCTTTCACCCTGTCTCTCTCTTAATTTCTCTCTCTCACTCTTACTCTCTCTACCTCTCTGTGTATGTATCTTTCTCTACTCTCACTAATCCTCTCGCTGTTCACCTCTCTCTCTCATTCTCTCTACTCTCACTCTTCCTATCTCTCCCCCCCCTGTTATTGGACTGGCCTCTGCTATGTTGGGACAGCACTACAAACTCCTGTCCACACTGAAAATCCCTTGTCACTCAAACTCTCAATCCCTTAAATGTAGAGAGAGAGAGAGAGAGAGAGAGAGAGAGAGAGAGAGAGAGAGAGAGAGAGAGAGAGAGAGAGAGAGAGAGAAAAGCTTGAGCAGCAGCACTGAAACACCCAGAGCTATGAAGTAAATGCTTGTCTCCTTCTCTACTTGTGTGAAGTAAATGCTTGTCTCCTTCCCTCGTATGAAGTAAATGCCTGTCTCCTTCTCTCCTTGTATGAAGTAAATGCCTGTCTCTTTCTCTCCTCCTATGAAGTAAATACGTCCCCTCCCCTTCCACATATACCCTCCTCCCCCTCCACATATACCCTGTCCTCCCACTCCACATATACCCTCCTCCCCCTCCACATATACCCTGTCCTCCCACTCCACATATATGTCCTCCCCCTCCACATATACCCTGTCCTCCCCCTCCACATATACCATGTCCTCCTACTCCACATATACCCTGACTTCCTCCTCCACATATACCCCCGCTCCACATATACCCCTCCTCCCCCTCCACATACTCTCCTCCTCTTCCACATATACCCCCCTCCACATATACCCCCCCTGCCCCTCCACATATACCCCCTCCCCCTCCACATATACCCTGTCCTCCCCCTCCACATATACCCCCCATCCACATATACCCCTCCTCCACATATACCCCCCTCCCTATATACAACCCCCCCTCCACATATACCCCCCCTGCCCCTCCACATATACCCCCTTCCCCTCCACATACTCCCCCTCCACCTCCACGTATACCCCCTCCCCCTCCACATATACCCCCCTCCCCCTCCACATATACCCTGTCCTCCCCCTCCACATATACCACCCCCTCCACATATACCCTGTCCCCCC
Source organism: Oncorhynchus mykiss (assembly GCF_013265735.2). Lineage (NCBI taxonomy): Eukaryota > Metazoa > Chordata > Actinopteri > Salmoniformes > Salmonidae > Oncorhynchus > Oncorhynchus mykiss. The sequence continues at coordinate 30,013,779 of NC_048584.1, read as the reverse complement.
CCTTCCCATACACCCCGTCACCCCCCTCCACATATACCCTGTCCTCCACATATACCCTGTCCTCCCACTCCACATATACCCTGTCCTCCCCCTCCACATATACCCTGTCCTCCTACTCCACATATACCCTGTCCTCCCGCTCCACACATACCCTGTCCTCCCGCTCCACATATACCCTGTCCTCCCACTCCACATATACCCTGTCCTCCCCCTCTACATATGACCTGTCCTCCCCCTCCTCATATGCCCTGTCCTCCCCCTCGACATATACCCTGTCCTCCCCCTCGACATATACCCTGTCCTCCCCCTCGACATATACCCTGTTCTCCTACTCCACATATACCCTGTCCTCCCCCTCGACATATACCCTGTCCGCCCCCTCCACATATACCCTGTCCTCCAACTCCACATATACCCTGTCCTCCAACTCCACATATACCCTGTCCTCCAACTCCACATATAACCTGTCCTCCCCCTCCACATATACCCTGTCCTCCAACTCCACATATACCCTGTCCTCCCCCTCCACATATACCCTGTCCTCCCCTCCACATATACCCTGTCCTCCAACTCCACATATACCCTGTCCTCCAACTCCACATATACCCTGTCCTCCAACTCCACATATACCCTGTCTTCCTACTCCACATATACCCTATCCTCCCCCTCCACATATACCCCTCTTCACCTCCACATACCCCACCTCTCCACATATACCCTATCCTCCCCCTCCTCAAATACCCCCCCTCCCCCTCCAAATATATCCCCCCTCCACGTATACCACCCTTCCCCTCCTCATATACTTGACATGTCATTTTCTTGACTGCATCGCATCCTGGATGAGACCTGCTGGAGACGGACGGGAGTGTGTAAGTGCGCACATGTGTGCGTGCAAGCGTGTGTGTGTTTGGGTGTGTATGCACAGGAGAGGAGAGGAGACCAACTCCATCTTTGGTTGATTGGCTGGGCTGAAAGAGCTACTACTGCTAGTTGATGTTGCTGCTAGATGTTGCTGCTAGATACTATTGGTGCTAGATGCTGTTGGTGCCAGATGTTGCTGCTAAATGCTGTTGGTGCTAGATGTTGCTGCTAGATACTGTTGGTGTTAGATGCTGTTGCTGCTAGATGCTGTTGGTGCTAGATGCTGTTGGTGCTAGATGCTGTTGGTGCTAGATGCTGTTGCTGCTAGATATTGCTGCTAGATGTTGCTGCTGGATGCTGTTGTGTTGTCGTTGTGAAGGGAAAATGACATGCTGCTAGCAGTGAGAGACCTACCTCACAATTTTTTTTAAAATCATGTGAAAAACATGTTATCACATGTTGCTTTACACCCCTACCTACATGTACAAATGACCTCATCTAACCTTTACCTCCGCACACTGACTCGGTACTAGTGCCCCCTGTATACAGCCTCGTTATTGTTATTCTTGTTGTGTTACTTTTTATTATTACTTTTTATTTTAGTCTACTTGGTAAATATTTTCATCTTCTTGAACTGCATTGTTGGTTAAGGGCTTGTAAGTAATCATTTCACGTTAAAGTCTACACTTGCTGTATTCGGCGCATGTGACAAATAAAGTTTGATTTGATTTGATGTCACGTGATCACATTAAAACTTTTTTTTCCATAAGGGCTTGGATATGTTCCATATGGCACCATATTCCCTATTTAGTGCACTACTTTTGATCAGGGCTCATAAGGGCCCCCTGCCTCAGCTCCACTCTCATTAAAGCTCAACAAGTGTAATTGCAGTTAATGTGACATATCAACCCCAGGATTAAGACCTGTGTGCCCTCTCTATGTCTTCTGTAACTGGATCACTGTGTGTTTGTCTCTCTCTCTCTCTCTCTCTCTCTCTCTCTCTCTCTCTCTCTTTCTCTCGCTCCCTCTTTCTCTCTCTCTCTCTCTTGCTCTCGCTCTTTCTTCAATCATTAATACTATATTAACTCTACCCTCTAGCAGTCTATGAGGGTCTATCATTCGAAGAATGTGATCATTGAGGACGTTTTCGTCTATAACTAGGGCCTTATGATAATGTAAATGTGAGGTAAAACAAAATGATAATTTACAAGGTAACACTTGCCTTTCTCACTTACCTCCTCTCCTCCCTCCATACACCTCTCCTCTTCTCTCGTTACTTTCACTTGTGTCAAAGTCCCCCATAAAAAAAACTGCAATAGAAAGAAATTGCCTTGATCTCCCATTTCCCAACGCTGCTTTCCAAGCCTCTGACCCTAACTTTGGCTAGTTATGAAGCTCGACAGATAAATTATAGATTTCATTCAGGCTGCTGACTCTGCTCTATAACCATAACCCTAACGGCATCCTATTCCCTATATAGACCCTATGGATTGTGGTCAAAAGTAGTGCACTCTCCCTCTCTTGACCGTAGCGCCAAATGTAGTGCACTGTCTAGGGAATTGGGTGCTATTTGGGGCGCAGCCCATGACAGCTGTGATTGATGGGGAACTGGTGCAGGTGTGGGAGGCAATAAGAACAGGAATCAAGGAGATAAACCCTGATGTTGAACACTAGACAGCCAGGGGTGGATGTTCCTACACACACACACACACACACACACACACACACACACACCCTGTCTGATCGCAGACCGTGGTGTTTCTAGTCAGGAATCCTCCTAATGATATATAAACTACTATCTCTGTGACACATTGCAGAGAGAGAAAGTGTGTGTGTGGGTTTGAGAGAGAGAGAGTTAGTGAGAGATAGAGAAAAAAGAGAGAGAGGGAGGGTGTGTGTGTGTGTGTGTGTGTGTGTGTGTGTGTGTGTGTGTGTGTGTGTGTGTGGCAGAGAGGCTTGTATTGATGCAGTTGAAAGGCAGAGGCTTGTATTGATACAGTAGAAAGGCAGAGGCTTGTATTGATGCAGTTGAAAGGCAGAGGCTTGTATTGATACAGTTGAAAGGCAGAGGCTTGTATTGATACAGTTGAAAGGCAGAGGCTTGTATTGATGCAGTTGAAAGGCAGAGGCTTGTATTGATACAGTAGAAAGGCAGAGGCTTGTATTGATACAGTAGAAAGGCAAAGGCTTGTATTGATACAGTTGAAAGGCAGAGGCTTGTATTGATACAATAGAAAGGCAAAGGCTTGTATTGATACAGTAGAAAGGCAGAGGCTTGTATTGATACAGTTGAAAGGCAGAGGCTTGTATTGATGCAGTAGAAAGGCAGAGGCTTGTATTGATACAGTAGAAAGGCAGAGGCTTGTATTGATGCAATTGAAAGGCAGAGGCTTGTATTGATGCAGTTGAAAGGCAGAGGCTTGTATTGATACAGTAGAAAGGCAGAGGCTTGTATTGATACAGTAGAAAGGCAGATGCTTGTATTGATACAGTTGAAAGGCAGAGGCTTGTATTGATACAGTAGAACGGCAGAGGCTTGTATTGATGCAGTAGAAAGGCAGAGGCTTGTATTGATACAGTTGAAAGGCAGAGGCTTGTATTGATACAGTTGAAAGGCAGAGGCTTGTATTGATGCAGTAGAAAGGCAGAGGCTTGTATTGATTCAGTAGAAAGGCAGAGGCTTGTATTGATTCAGTAGAAAGGCAGAGGCTTGTATTGATACAGTAGAAAGGCAGAGGCTTGTATTGATACAGTTGAAAGGCAGAGGCTTGTATTGATGCAGTAGAAAGGCAGAGGCTTGTATTGATTCAGTAGAAAGGCAGAGGCTTGTATTGATTCAGTAGAAAGGCAGAGGCTTGTATTGATACAATAGAAAGGCAGAGGCTTGTATTGATACAGTAGAAAGGCAGAGGCTTGTATTTATGCAGTAGAAAGGCAGAGGCTTGTATTGATACAGTTGAAAGGCAGAGGCTTGTATTGGTACAGTTGAAAGGCAGAGGCTTGTATTGATACAGTTGAAAGGCAGAGGCTTGTATTGATGCAGTTGAAAGGCAGAGGCTTGTATTGATACAGTAGAAAGGCAAAGGCTTGTATTGATGCAGTTGAAAGGCAGAGGCTTGTATTGATACAGTTGAAAGGCAGAGGCTTGTATTGGTACAGTTGAAAGGCAGAGGCTTGTATTGATACAGTTGAAAGGCAGAGGCTTGTTTTGATGCAGTTGAAAGGCAGAGGCTTGTATTGATACAGTAGAAAGGCAGAGGCTTGTATTGATGCAGTTGAAAGGCAGAGGCTTGTATTGATGCAGTTGAAAGGCAGAGGCTTGTATTGATACAGTAGAAAGGCAGAGGCTTGTATTGATACAGTAGAAAGGCAGAGGCTTGTATTGATACAGTTGAAAGGCAGATGCTTGTATTGATACAGTTGAAAGGCAGAGGCTTGTATTGATACAGTAGAAAGGCAGAGGCTTGTATTGATGCAGTAGAAAGGCAGAGGCTTGTATTGATACAGTTGAAAGGCAGAGGCTTGTATTGATACAGTTGAAAGGCAGAGGCTTGTATTTGCAACGATGTGCGCTGAGAGTCGGGAATCAAGTTCAGGGAGTGAGTGTTTTAATAAATAAACAAAACAATAAACACAAAAAACGCACCGACATGAAACAGAGTCAATAACACTTGAGGAAAGAACCAGGGGGAGTGACAGATATAGGGAAGGTAATCAAGGACGTGATGGAGTCATGAGACACTGGTGCGCTTGACGATGGTGACAGGTGTGCGGGATAGTTAGCAGCCTGCTGACCTAGAGGCCGGAGAGGGAGTATATATGACAGTATTTATACAGTTGAAAGGCAGAGGCTTGTATTCATACAATAGAAAGGCAGAGGCTTGTATTGATACAATAGAAAGGCAGAGGCTTGTATTGATACAGTTGAAAGGCAGAGGCTTGTATTGATGCAGTTGAAAGGCAGAGGCTTGTATTGATACAGTTGAAAGGCAGAGGCTTGTATTGATACAGTAGAAAGGCAGAGGCTTGTATTGATACAGTAGAAAGGCAAAGGCTTGTATTGATACAGTTGAAAGGCAGAGGCTTGTATTGATACAGTTGAAAGGCAGAGGCTTGTATTGATGCAGTAGAAAGGCAGTGGCTTGTATTGATACAGTTGAAAGGCAGAGGCTTGTATTGATACAGTTGAAAGGCAGAGGCTTGTATTCATACAATAGAAAGGCAGAGGCTTGTATTGATACAGTTGAAAGGCAGAGGCTTGTATTGATGCAGTAGAAAGGCAGAGGCTTGTATTGATACAGTTGAAAGGCAGAGGCTTGTATTGATACAGTTGAAAGGCAGAGGCTTGTATTGATGCAGTTGAAAGGCAGAGGCTTGTATTGATACAGTTGAAAGGCAGAGGCTTGTATTGATGCAGTAGAAAGGCAGAGGCTTGTATTGATACAGTAGAAAGGCAGAGGCTTGAACTAATACAGTAGAAAGGCAGAGGCTTGTATTGATACAGTTAAAAGGCAGAGGCTTGTATTGATACAGTTGAAAGGCAGAGGCTTGTATTGATACAGTAGAAAGGCAGAGGCTTGTATTGATGCAGTTGAAAGGCAGAGGCTTGTATTGATACAGTAGAAAGGCAGAGGCTTGTATTGATACAGTAGAAAGGCAGAGGCTTGTATTGATGCAGTTGAAAGGCAGAGGCTTGTATTGATACAGTTGAAAGGCAGAGGCTTGTATTGATACAGTTGAAAGGCAGAGGCTTGTATTGATGCAGTTGAAAGGCAGAGGCTTGTATTGATACAGTTGAAAGGCAGAGGCTTGTATTGATACAGTTGAAAGGCAGAGGCTTGTATTGATGCAGTTGAAAGGCAGAGGCTTGTATTGATACAGTTGAAAGGCAGAGGCTTGTAATGATACAGTTGCCTTATCAGTTTTGAAGAGGTATCACTACTGTATCTCATTCTCCTTATTGCACATGTGACGAATGATACTGTGGTGCTAACAGTTTGGCTACTCCACTGCCCCTGTCTGTACAGGGACTGGAACTAGTGGTCCTTTGCTTAGGAAGCACACGTGACCAACCTGCTTGACACCATTCTAATCAGTTGCACCACCAAAAAGGCAGCTCCATTGGCAACATTTCAAGCTGTTGACTGTGCTTACTGGTCTGATCTAACTCTGTCACACATCATTGATGGTTACCATTTTCAATACCCTGGCTCTTCTACAACTGGGACATAAAGACGTTTTTTTTCACCTTTATTTAACCAGGTAGGCTAGTTGAGAACAAGTTAAAATTTGCAACTGCGACCTGGCCAAGATAAAGCATAGCAATTCGACACATACAACAACACAGAGTTACACATGGAATAAACAAAACACACAGTCAATAATACAGTAGAAGAAAAAAAGTGCAAATGAGGTAAGATAAGGGAGTTAAAACCTCTTGGGGTTAGGGGGCAGCATTTTCACTTTTGGATAAATAGCGTGCCCAATTTCAACTTCCTGCTTCTCATGCCAAGAATACAAGATATGCATATTATTATATTATATATTATATATTATTATATATATTATATTATATTATATTTAGTATATTTGGATAGAAAACACTCTGAAGTTTCTAAAACTGTTTGAATCATGTCTGTGTGTAATAACAGAACTTAAGTAGCAGGCAAAACCCTGAGGACTAAGCGTTCAGATTTGTTTTTTAGGTCTCTGTCTGTTCAGTGAGTTCTCGTTGGCAAACAATATTTCTTAGGAACTGGTTTACAGTTCCTACCGCTTCCACTGGATGTCACCAGTCTTTGGAATTTGGTTGAGGTTATTCATTTGTGCAATGAAGAAGTAGGCCAACTAGGAACTGGGTAACACTGTTGAGAGTTGCGCAAGACGTGAAAAGTAGCGTTGGTTTGTTGTGTTCCTGTATTGAACACAGATAGACCCGTCTACAATTTGATCGATTATTAACGTTTAAAAATACCTAAAGTTCTATTACAAAAGTAGTTTGAAATATTTTGGCAAAGTTTATAGGCAACTTTTGAAATATTTTGTAGTGACGTTGCGTTTTTTGGAAGCTGTTTTTTTCTGGATCAAACGCGCTTTATAAATTGACATTTGGATATATATGGACGGAATTAATCGAACAAAAGGACCAATTGTGATGTTTATGGGACATATTGGAGTGCTAAAAAAAGAAGCTTGTCAAAGTTAATGCATGTTTTATATTTTATTTCTGTGTTTTGTGTAGCGCCTGCAGGGTTGAAATGTGCTACCCTCTTTGTTTACTGGTTGTGCTATCATAAGATAATAGCTTCTTATGCTTTCGCAGAAAAGCCTTTTAAAAATCTGACATGTTGGCTGGATTCACAACGAGTGTAGCTTTAATTGAGTATCTTATATGTGTGATTTAATGAAAGTTTGATTTTTATATCATTTTTCAAAATTTGCCATGCTGCATTTTCCCTATTTTTTTCCCAAGTGGGACGCGACTATCCCGCCTGTCCGTAAAAAGTTTTAAGGCAATAAATAGGCCATGGTGGCAAAGTAATTATAATATAGCAATTAAACACTGGAATGGTAGATGTGCAGAAGATTAATGTGCAAGTAGAGATACTGGGGTGCAAAGGAGCAAGATAAATAAATAAATACAGTATGGGGATGAGGTAGATAGATGGGCTGTTTACAGATGGGCTATGTACAGGTGCAGTGATCTGTGATCTGTTCTGACAGCTGGTGCTTAAAGCTAGTGAAGGAGATATGAGTCTCCAGCTTCAGTGATTTTTCCAGTTCGTTCCAGTCATTGGCAGCAGAGAACTGGAAGGAGTGGCGACCAAAGGAGGAATTGGCTTTGGGGGTGACCAGTGAGATATACCTGCTGGAGCGCGTGCCACTTGTGGGTGCTGCTATGGTGACCAGTGAGCTGAGATAAGGGGGGTTTTACCTAGCAGAGACTTGTAGATAACCTGGAGCCAGTGGGTTTGGAGACGAGTATGAAGCGAGGGCCAATCAACGAGAGAGTACAAGTCGCAGTGATGGGTAGTGTATGGGGCTTTGGTGAGAAAACGGATGGCACTGTGATAGACTGCATCCAATTTGTTGAGTAGAGTGTTGGAGGCTATTTTATAGATGACATCACCAAAGTTGAGGATCGGTAGGATGGTCAGTTTTACGAAGGTATGTTTGGCAGCATGAGGGAAGGATGCTTTGTTGCGATATAGGAAGCCGATTCTAGATTTAATTTTGGATTGGAGATGCTTAATATGAGTCTGGAAGGAGAGTTTACAGTTTAACCAGACACCTAGGTAGAGTGTCGTCCATAGAGTTAAATGAAATATAGAATTACCCCTGTGGTTTATTCCAACCTACGTGCTATCATGCAGCATATAATCTTTGTGCAACATGTTAGAACTTGCAGGAATCCAATATATGAGGATAAATATTAAATGGTCCACTGGCTGTATATATGTATATATTTCCAGTCATGTTGTGCTGAGATTGATCGCCTTGCATTCCAAATGAATGTCTCCCATATCCATTTGTGAGAAATTAAATCAGAGAAAGAGAGAGCGAGAGCGAGAGAGAGGAAGGATGCACACACGCACACACACTCTCTCTCTCTCTCTCTCTCTCTCTCTCTCTCTCTCTCTCTCTCTCTCTCTCTCTATCTCTCTCTCGCACTCGTACTCTCTCTCTCTCTCTCTGAAGAAAACAATGAAATGAAACACCTTCCTTGGACATTTCTTGCAGTAAAGGAATGCGTCCCAAATGTCACCCTATTCCCTTTATAGTCCGTGCTTGACTGAAATGTCAATGTTCTCCTGCTTGAGCTGCTGTTCCTCTTGTTGAATATTAGCTCAAAAGCATTGTGGAGCTCCTGCACCTACATATTAACTGTACCTGCACCCAAAATGAGTACCGGAACCTATTTCCGTCCAAGTCAAGCACTGTTTGTAGTGCACTACTTTTGATCAGGGCCCATAGGGTACTGCACCATGTGGGGAATAGGGTGCCATTTGGGATGCTACCTACTGTAGGACATATAGTTTTGTATTATGCAGTCCAGATGCACGCCAGCACCTAACCTTGAACATCTTGTTATGCCAAGTTACCATCCTCCCACTCTGTAACCATATGGTATGTGGGTGATAGAAATATCATTAACATCATATTAAATATCATGCATGATAGGGTAGAGATATGGTTTTACTCAGTGGTAGGGAACTACTTTGCATATACACTGTTATAATAATTCACAAACATGATTGATTCTTCCTTTTGGGGAGTTTCTTTCTTGGCACTGCTTCAGCTTGCTCTTCTGCTGGCGTCTAGGCTGGGTTGCTGTTGATATAAAAGTGCATGTAATAAATACGTTTGATTGATTGATTGACAAACATGGTCTGACATTAGGCTGGCTGGGATATGCTGTTGTCATGTGACAGGATTCGACTAACTCAAAATTAGCTACTGAATGTGTATGTGAGTGTGAGTGTGTGTGTGTGTGTATGTGTGTGTGCATGCTTGCTGTAACTATGATGACGTTTAGATCCTGTTATAACCTTGCTCTGATGAAGGTCGTGGTGACCGAGAGCTTGGCACATTCAAACACTGACTATTTGCATGGATTTAAGTGTTCTTTACTAATCCCAGACCTATCACCATGTACATTTCTATTTCATATTCAGTATACAAAGATAATTGAGAAGATCTAGCCTCTCATTGCTTTACCGTACATGCAGATTGCATGTTCATACTCCTTGCAAGTACAGCTATCTGCTCCCTAAATGAGTTCGATGGTTGTCGCTTAAAGCATCAGACTGTCAAATTGTTCTAAAATGGAACAGCCTGTATGCAAATGAGGCTGATGCAAGGACTGGGTATGGCTGCATCCCAAATGGCACCCTAATCCCTAAATACAGTGCCTTCAGAAAGTATTCATACACCTTGATTTATTCCACAATGTGTTGTGTTACAGCCTGAATTCAAAATACATCTATACACAATACCCCATAATGGCAAAGTGAAAACACGTTTGTAGAAATGTTTGCTAATTTATTGAAAATGAAATACAGAAATATCAAATGTACATAGGTATTCACACCATAGAGTCAATACTTTTTTTTTCTGCTGAAACGTGAATTTGTCTCCCAGTCTCTGTTGGAAAGCAGACTGAAGCAAATTTTCCTCAAGGATTTTGCCATCCCTGAAAACATGAAGATTGTTACTTAGTGAAGTGTTGTGTTGGATTTGACCCAAACATAATGCTTCGTATTCAGGACAAACAGTGAATTTATTTGCCACATTTTTTGCAGTGTTACTTTAGTGCCTTATTGCAAACAGGATGCATGTTTTAGAATACTTATATTCTGTGCAGCCTTCCTTCTTTTCACTCTGTCATTTTGGTTAGTAATGTGAAGTAACTATGTTGTTGAGCCATCTTCAGTTTTCTCATATCACAGCCATTAAACTCTGTAACTGTTGTAAAATCACCATTGGCCTTGTTGTGAAATCCCTTTCCTTCCTCTCCAGCAACTGAGTTAGGCAGGACGCCTGTATCTTTGTAGTGATTGGGTGTACAGTACACTAGCATAATTTTTTTTCTTCACATCTACCAATCGGTGCCCTTTTTTCTGAGGCATTGGAAAACCTCCCTGGTCTTTGTGATTGAATCTGTGCATGAAATTCACTACTCGATTGAGGACCTTACAGAACATTGTGTATGTGGGGTACAGATATGGGGTAGTTACAAAAGAATAATGTTAACCACTATTATTGAACACAGAATGAGTACATGCAACTATAATGCACTTTGTTAAGCCCATTCTTACTCCTGAACTTATTTAGGCTTAACAAAGGGGTTGAATACTTATTTACTCACAACATTTCAGCTTTAAATGTTTTATTACTTTCAAAAATGTTATGCAAACAAAATTCCATGTTGACATTATGGGGTATTGTGTGTAGATCAGTTACACAACATCTCAATTACATGTACAAGTCGGAAATTTACATATACCTTAGCCAAATACATTTAAACTCAGTTTTTTCACAATTCCTGACATTTAATCCTAGTAAAAATTCCCTGTCTTAGGTCAGTTAGGATCACCTCTTTATTTTAAGAATATGGGTCAGAAGTTTACATACACTCAATTAGTATTTGGTAGCATTGCCTTTCAATTGTTTAACTTGGGTCAAAAGTTTCGGGTAGCCTTCCTCAAGCTTCCCATTCCTCCTGACATAGCTGGTGTAACTGAGTCAGGTTTGTAGGCCTCTATGCTCGCACACGCTTTTTCAGTTCTGCCCACACATTTTCTATAGGTTTGAGGTCAGGGCTTTCTGATGGCCACTCCAATACCTTGACTTTGTTGTCCTTAAGCCATTTTGCCACAACTTTCGAAGTATGCTTGGGGTCATTGTCCATTTGGAATACCCATTTGCGACCAAGCTTTAACTTCCTGACTGATGTCTTAAGATGTTGCTTCGATATATCCACATAATTTTCCGTCCTCATGATGCTATCTATTTTGTGAAGTGCAGCAGTCCCTGCTGCAGCAAAGCACCCTCACAACATGATGCTGCCACTACCATGCTTCACGGTTGGGATGGTGTTCTTCGGCTTGCAAGCCTCCCCCTTTTTCCTCCAAACATAAGAATGGTCATTATGGTCAAACAGTTCTATTTTTGTTTCATCAGACCAGAGGACATTTCTCCAAAAAGTACGATCTTTGTCCCCATGTGCAGCAAACCGTAGTCTGGCTTTTGATGGCGGTTTTGGAGCAGTGGCTTCTTCCTTGCTGTGGCTTCTTCATTCCACCTACTCAATCAAAGGTTTTTCTTTATTTTTACTATTTTCTACATTGTAGAATAATAGTGGAGACAACAAAACTATGAAATAACACATATGGAATCATGTAGTAACCAAATTTTATTAAACAAATAACATTTCATATTTTAGGTTCTTCAAAGTAGCCACCCTTTGCCTTGATGACAGCTTTACACACTCTTGGCATTCTCTCAATCAGTTTCACCTGGAATGCTTTTCCAACAATCTTGAAGGAGTTCCCACATATGCTGAGCACTTGTTGGATGCTTTTCCTTCACTATGCGGTCCAACTGATCCCAAACCATCTCAATTTTGGTTGAGGTCGGGTAATTATGGAGGCCAGGTCATCTGATAAAGCACTCCATCACTCTGCTTCTTGGTCAAATAGCCCTTATACAGCCTGGAGGTGTGTTGTCCTGCTGAAAAGCTAATTTTAGTCCCACTAAGTGCAAACCAGATGAGATGGCGTATCACTGCAGAATCAGTGACTAGATAAAATATATGTCACGTTCGTTATAAGGATCGGACCAAGGCGCAGCGTGGTTTGCGCACATTCTTATTTATTGAAAGAATTAACACTGAACAAACTAAGAAAATAACAAAACGAAACATGAAGCTATACAAACGAGTGCTGACAGGCAACTACACATAGACAAGATCCCACGAACACAAAAAGTAAATGGCTACCTAAATATGATCCCCAATCAGAGACAAAGATAAACAGTGCTGATTGGGATTGGGAACCATATCAGGCCACTATAGACATACAAATTCACCTAGACTTACAAAAACCCTAGACATACAAAAACCCTAGACAATACAAAAACTAGCATACCCACACTAGTCACACCCTGACCTAACCAAAATATTAAAAAAACAGAGATATCTGGGAGGGCATCTGCCCTCTTTGGCGACTCCGGTTCTGGACGCAGCCCCCCCTCCTTACACTGATCCCTCCGCCTTTGTAGAACCGGACCTTGGATCATTGCTGGAGGCTCTGGACTGCGGATCATCGCCAGAGGCTCCGGACTGGGGACCGTTGCTGGAAACACCGTACTGGGGACTGAGCGGTGGCCTCCCTAATTAGCCCTGACCCTAATGGTTGACTATCTACGGCGTGCACAGGGAAGGGCATATCCACAGGAACAATGGGGATCCCTAAACTATGGGCAAATGATCTGTCAATAAAATTCCCAGCTGCGCCTGAATCTACGAGCGCCTTATGATGGGAATGCGGGGAAAAATCAGGAAATTTAATAAACAAAGACATGTGAGCAACAGGGGGTTCTGGGTGAGCCTGGTGCCGACTCACCTAGGGTGACACGAGAGTACCCTGCCTGCTGCCTCGACTCCCAGAGGAACCTCCCCAGCACCGACCGGCAGTGTGCCCTCTGCGGCCACAGATTGTGCATGGAATGGCCCCTCCTCCGGTTGCCTTAATTGCAGCACCTCCCAACTCCATGGGCGTTTGAGTGGTGGTGCTGGGGGATGGAACCGACAGACCCCGATCTGGACGTCCGAGGGTAGCCAGCAGGTTATCCAGCCGGATGGACAGGTCCACCAGCTGGTCGATTGTGAGAGTGGTGTCCCTGCAGGCCAACCCTCGACGGACGTCCTCGCACAGACTGTACCGGTAGTGATCGATCAGGGCCCTGTCGTTCCATCCCGCGCTGCGGTCAGGGTCCGGAATTTCAACGCAAACTCCTGTGCGCTCCTCATCCCCTGCCTCAGGTAGACGAGACACTCACCCGCCACTCTACCCTCAGGCTGGTGGTCAAAGACTGCCCGGAAGTGGAGGGTGAAATCCTCGAAGTGGTCCACCGCTTCTTCTTCTCCCCATACGGTGTTGGCCCACTCCCGGGCTTTAGCCTCCAGCTCTAACTGGAGCAAGAATCCCACTGGGCCCGGGTGAAGGAGGGGTGAGTGATGGTGAGACTGGTGGTGCTCGTGGAGACGCTGGAGGAACTCCTCTTCTCTCCCAGTGCTCCATGGTTTGTAGAACACGATCCATGGCGCTGCCGAGATGCTGCAGCATGGCAGCGTGCTGCTGGACTCGCTCCTCAACCCGTACTGCAGGGGCACCTTCTCCTGCTGACTCCATTGCAAGTGGGTGTGTGTTTCTTTCAAGGCTGTGGGTAACTGGTGAAGGAGTCAGGCGCAGGAGAGCTGAGATGCGTGGAGAAGGTATTTAATACAAGATACACCAGTATAAACTGGTGAAAAAGTATTTTGAGTGGGTCCCTTTATGGATAATTTGATAGAGATAAGGTTAAAGCATTATATGACTGTCTACAGGGTCTGGGAAATAGTCCCAGAAAAAGATTGGCGTATGTCCACTTTTGGTAAAAGTATGGGGAATTGACTTATCCCATACCAATAAAACTATAAACGCTTATGGGATTTTCCATCGAATAAACCCTTTTTCCGTGAAGTTCGATCGAATTAACACAGAATATAGACCTGTAATTTCAATATGTCTCAAGAGGAAATATCTGCTTTTATTAAACTCGCCAGATCTTTCTGTATCAATGGATGTCGATTCAACTCATTTGACTACTATGACTGTAAATAAATCCCCTTGACGCTTGTGAAATCTCTGCAAAGAAACACTTGGACAAACTTCCAAAAATTATTTGGCTATTTTCTGGTAATTTTGTCGTTATTATGTGTCAGATGTTAAGACTACAAACCATTATAATCGGGTTATTTGCGGGATTTACTTGTCATTGAAAAACCATTGGGTCTATGTTACTCACTGAAATCGGGTTAATGATTGTGGTTTAACTTTGCCATGGTTTGCTTAGACAGCCTACAGTAGCCTGGGTAAGATGTCAGTGGGATGTGGGCTGAACGTTGTAGCAGTTTGCTTAGTTCCAATTGACAGACGAATTTGTTCAACATGAATAGTGAGGCGATTTCGAGGTGCGGAGTTCTTGTGTTGCCTAATAGCCTGCTGGAAAAGGCTACTGAGAATTGGGTCGTAATTTCAATCACTGAATCAAATATTAATAATATGGATATGAACTGAATATATGCTTGTCAACAACAGCCAGTGTTTGTTTTATTACCTGTAGCCTAATCTTACAGACTGTTACCTAAATCTAAAGCATTCTAATAACAGCTGATTGACAATTGCGATAGAGCTGTGACCATGATCACAATTGATAACTTTCAATTTAATTAACTAAACATAGCCATTAATAATTGCATAATTAAGCAAGGCTACAACAACATTAAATGTAAGTTTTAAGCAGAAAGTGAATATCCAACAGAGGTTGGTAATAAAATATAGAATAACATTGTTAGGCTAGACTACAATGAAAACAATGCCTTCTAATAAGGAGAGAATTATCATGTTTGGTTTGTTTTGTTTTCTAAACCTTACTAAGTGACAGTGATAAAGACATTGATAAAGAGGGTTGATGTGGAATTGTATGAGTGTTGACGGTATGTGTATGGTAATATTTTATAGTGGTTTTTGGATAGCACTCTAATAATGCCATATTTTAGTAAATTGAAGAAGCTGAGGTTTCAATACAAGGTTAAATTATGAATAGAGGGATTGAGCCTTGAGACTGACAAATAGATACGCCACGAGTAAGGGACAAAATGGAACATTTGGAGCAGAGGTATGAATAGTTGAACGGGAGATGTTATTTTTTTTTAAACAATTTCCAATTATTATTACTACATTTTATAGTTTCGGTAACACCACTGAATTTAAAACTTCTTATGGCTGAAATCCCGTTAACGGGATCGATTTGACAACAGCCAGTGAAAGTGCAGGGCGCCAAATTCAAACAACAGAAATCTCATAATTAAAATTCCTCAAACATACAAGTATTATACACCATTTTAAAGATAAACTTGTTGTTAATCCCACCACAGTGTCCGATTTCAAAAAGGCTTTATGACGAAAGCATACCATGCGACTATGTTAGGTCAGCACCTAGTCACGGAAAAACACAGCCATTTTTCCAGCCAAAGAGAGGAGTCACAAAAATCAGAAATAGAGATAAAATTACCTTTGATGATCTTCATCAGATGACACTCATAGGACTTCATGTTACACAATACATGTATGTTCTGTTCGATAAAGTTCATATTTATATACAAACATCTCTGTTTACATTGACGCGTTATGTTCAGTAATGTTTTGCTTCCAAAACATCCGGTGATTTTGCAGAGAGCCACATCAATTTACAGAATTACTCATCATAAATGTTGATGAAAATACAAAAAAGCATGCCAGGCAATAATCTGAGTACAGCGCTGAGGCACCAAAACAAGCCATACAGATACCCGCCATGTTGTTGAGTCAACAGAAGTCAGAAATAGCATTATAAATATTCACTTACCTTTGATGATCTTCATCGGAATGCACTCCCAGGAATCCCAGTTCCACAATAAATGTTTGTTTTGTTCGATGAAGTCCATAATTTATGTCCAAATACCTCCTTTTTGTTCACGCGTTTAGTTCACAAATCCAAATTCACGAGGTGCAGGCACTTAGTCCAGACGAAAAGTTAAAAAAGTTATATTACAGTTCATGGAAACATGTTTTTAATCTTGCACTTAGCCATCCCGCATCCGGGATCGTGAATACAGCCTCAAGCTCATTACCATAACGCAACGTTAACTATTCATGAAAATTGCAAATGAAATGAAATAAATATGCTAGCTCTCAAGCTTAGCCTTTTGTTAACAACACTGTCATCTCAGATTTTCAAAATATGCTTCTCAACCATAGGAAAACAATCATTTGTGTAACAGTAGCTAGCTAGCGTAGCGTTAGCATTAGCGTTAGCATTCAGCAGGCAACATTTTCACAAAAACCAGAAAAGCATTCAAATAAAATAATTTACCTTTGAAGAACTTCAGATGTTTTCAATGAGGAGACTCTGTTAGATAGCAAATGTTCAGTTTTTCCTGAAAGATTATTTGTTTAGGAGAAATCGCTCCGTTTGGTTCGTCACGTTTGGCTACCAAAAAAACCCGAAAATCCAGTCATCAAAACGCCAAACTTTTTTCCAAATTAACTCCATAATATCGACTGAAACATGGCAAACGTTGTTTAGAACCAATCCTCAAGGTGTTTTTCACATATCTCTTCGATGATATATCGTTCGTGGAAGTGTGCTTTCTCTCCTGAATCCCAGGAGAAAATGCCCGCACCTGAAGATTACGCACCAATTTGACCCCTGGAAAATGTAGTCTCTTATGGCCAATCTTCCAATGATATGCTTACAAATACGTCACAATGCTGCAGACATCTTGAAGAAACGACAGAAAGCGCAGGCTCGTTCCTGGTGCATTCACAGCCATATAAGGAGACAATGGAAAACAGAGCTTCAGAAATTCTGCTCATTTCCTGTTTGAAGTTTCATCTTGGTTTCGCCTGTAGCATGAGTTCTGTGGCACTCACAGATATTATCTTTGCAGTTTTGGAAACGTCAGACTGTTTTCTTTCCAAAGCTGTCAATTATATGCATAGTCGAGCATCTTTTCGTGACAAAATATTGCGCTTAAAACGGGCACGTTTTTTAATCCAATAATGAAATAGCGCCCCCATAGATTCAACAGGTTTTTAACATAAATCTTCGATAGTGTTTCAACTGGACAATTTCTTTGTCTTAAGAAATGAAAAGGAACGCAGCTTGCTCTCACGGCCGTGCGCATGATTTAGCTCATGGCATTCTGCCAGACCTCTTAGTCAAACAGTTCTTATTCGCTCCCCCTTCACAGTAGAAGCCTGAAACTGTCACGCCCTATGTGACTAGGGTGGATATGCTAGTTTTTGTATTGTCTAGGGGTTTTGTATTGTTTTTGTATGTCTAGGGTTTGTAGGTCTAGGTATTTGTATGTTTATGGTGGCCTGATATGGTTCCCAATCAGAGGCAGCTGTTTATCGTTGTTTCTGATTGGGGATCATATTTAGGTAGCCATTTCCCCTTTGGTGTTTGTGGGTTCTTGTCTATGTGTAGTTGCCTGTCAGCACTCATTTGTATAGCTTCACGTGTCGTTTTGTTATTTTGGTTAGTTTGTTCAGTGTTAATTCTTAATATAATAAAGAATGTACGCATACCACGCTGTGCCTTGTTCCGATTCATACGACGAACATGACAGAAACAAGGTTCAAAGACGGTTGACATCTAGTGGAAGCCTTAGGAAGTGCAATATGACCCCATAGACACTGGATATTGGATAGGCAAAGACTTGAAAAACTACAAACCTCAGATTTCCCACTTCCTGGATTGTTTCTCAGGTTTTTGCCTGCCATTTGAGTTCTGTTATACTCACAGACATCATTCAAACAGTTTTAGAAACTTCAGATTGTTTTCTATCCAAATTTACTAATAATATGCATATCTGCATAACTTCTGGGCCTGAGTAGCAGGCAGTTTACTCTGGGCACCTTATTCATCCAAGTTACTCAATACTCTCCCCCATCCATAAGAAGTTTTTAAGCAAGAAGGTAATTTAATTTAAGATAATCTGTTTCCATTACGAGGAATAGTGTTTAATATTAAGGTAGATCTAAGTAAATGTTTTAGTTCCGAATATTAAGCTGATAAACCAGCACCAACTTTTTGAAGGTACTAACAGATTTGTTAAACAACAGGTTTTATATTTTGACTACATTAATGCAACAGGTTAAAATGATAAGATTACCGGAAAGGGGCTCTGAATTTTTTTTTTTTTTAAGGTGTCTATTCCACTTAAGGGGACACTGTATTATCTGATGTGTCTTAAGTAGGATTCTTTCTTCCAGGACTGACGGAAGTCCACTACACAGTATGTTAAGGGAGCTCCTAAATGAAATAAGGCCAGGTTATTTTAGTTAGTTTTTACCCTACGTTTTGAATATTTGTTAGTGGTGTTAATACCATGTTTAATTTATTGTATGGGGTCTATTTCATTTGGTTTTGTGGGTTTTTCACAGGTTAGAAAGGATGTGCCTTAAAGGGCACACACATAGAATTTTCTGAAGTTTTCATGAGCTTTCATTGAACACATGTCAATTCTTTTGGGGTGGCAGGTAGCCTAGCGGTTAGAGCGTTGGACTTGTAACCCAAAGGTTGCAAGATCGAATCCCCGAGCTGACGAGATAAAAATCTGTTTTTCTACTCCTGAACAAGGCAGTTAACCCACCGTGCCGTCATTGAAAATAAGTATTGGTTCATAACTGACTTGCCTAGTTAAATAAAGGTAAAAATAAGAAAAACTTGATACACAAAATGTTAACCTCTCTGATCTCCCAAACCCGGATCCGGTATCGTGACTACAGCCTCAAGCTCATTACCATAACGCAACGTTAACTATTCATGAAAATCGCAAATGAAATGAAATAAATATGCCATCTCGCAAGCTTAGCCTTTTGTAAACAACACTGTCATCTCAGATTTTCAAAATATGCTTCTCAACCATAGGAAAACTTGTGTAAAAGTAGCTAGCCAGCAAAGCATTTAGCGTTAGCATTAGCGTTAGCATCCAGCACGCAACATTTCAACAAAAACATAAAAGCCTTCAAATAAAATCATTTACCTTTGAAGAACTTCTGATGTTTTCAATGAGGATACTCTCAGTTAGATAGCAGATGCTCAGTTTTTCCAAAAAGATTCTTTGTGTATTAGAAATAGCTCCGTTTTATACATCACATTTGGCTACCAAAAAAAAAAAACGAAAATTCAGTCTTCAAAACGCGAACTTTTTTCCAAATTAACTCCATAATATCGACTGAAAACATGGCAAACGTTGTTTAGAATCAATCATCAAGGTGTTTTTCACATATCTCTTCATTGATA
This sequence comes from Oncorhynchus mykiss, assembly GCF_013265735.2. Classification (NCBI taxonomy): domain Eukaryota; kingdom Metazoa; phylum Chordata; class Actinopteri; order Salmoniformes; family Salmonidae; genus Oncorhynchus; species Oncorhynchus mykiss. The sequence goes on along the minus strand of NC_048584.1, from coordinate 29,994,300 downwards.
CATCGTTCTTGGACACATGGTTTCTCCCCTGAATCAAATGGTAAAGTACAAGCAGCTGGCAATTGCGCACCGAATTCCACGCAGGACACCAGGCGGACACTTGGAAAATGTAGTCTCTTATGGTCAATCTTCCAATGATATGCCTACAAATACGTCACAATGCTGCTAAGACCTTGGGCGAACGACAGAAAGTGTAGGCTCATTCCTTGCGCAATCACAGCCATATAAGGAGACAATGGAAAACAGAGCTTCAGAAATTCTGCTAATTCCTGGTTGATGCATCATCTTGGTTTCGCCTGTAGAATGAGTTCTGGGGCACTTACAGACAGAATATGCATAGTCGAGCATCTTTTCGTGACAAAATATCGCGCTTAAAACGGGAACGTTTTTTATCCAAAAATGAAATAGCGCCCCTAGAGATCTAACAGGTTAAAGGTTTGAAACATCTTTGAGTCAGAGTAAGAGAGAAACACTCACTGGAAGGGGTTGAATGAACTCTGACTTTCAGGTGTGGCCTGATCATCCTCACTAGAAAGACTGAAGAACGGGTGAGATTAAAATGTTATATGTAAAAAATAATAATTAGGAAGAAGTTTATAACTTGGCAATCGTTCTATGTGTGATTCGGACCATGACAAAGACAGAGAGAGTGCGCTGACTCTGAATGAGGGACACCTGTCGCTAGTCAATTTTACTATTCCTTGAATTACCTTATGGGATACAATGAAGTTAAAATTGAGTTATCAAGGGTTGTAATTCTAATTGTATTTGTTATTTTGATTTAACAGGCAGTGTGAGTCGTGTGTCCAAAGGGGGAGTCCCCTGAGGCCTTTTTAGTAAATATGCAAATAGATTTTCTTCACATCTGCCTGTAAAAGGAAAAAAGAGATGTTGGTAATGGTTGACAGTACTCCAAATTGGTTAAAGTTTTACCCACCTCGAGTGATACAGTTGAAGTCAGAAGTTTACATACACCTTAGCCAAATACATTTAAACTTAGTTTTTCATAATTCCTGACATTTAATCCTAGTAAAAATTCCCTGTCTTAGGTCAGTTAGGATCACCATTTTATTTTCAAAATGTGAAATGTCAGAATAATAGTAGAGAGAATGATTTATTTCAGCTTTCATTTCTTTCATCACATTCCAAGTGGTCAGATGTTTACATATACTCAATTAGTATTTGGTAGCATTGCCTTTCAATTGTTTAACTTGGGTCAAACGGTTCGGGTAGCCTTCCACAAGCTTCCCACAATAAGTTGGGTGAATTTTGGCCCATTCCTCCTGACAGAGCTTGTGTAAGGTTTGAAGGCCTCCTTGCTTGCTTTTTCAGTTCTGCACACACATTTTCTATAGGTTTGAGGTCAGGGCTTTGTGATGGCCTCTCCAATACCTTGACTTTGTTGTCCTTAATGATTTTCCAGTGTTGGTGATTGCGTGCCCACTGGAACCACTACTTGTTTTTAGATGATAGGAGAGAAGTCCAATGTGGTCGTCTGCTGCAACAGCCCATCCTTGACAAGGCCCGCTGTTAACTCGCATTCTCCTTTCGACCTCCCATCAACGAGCTGTTTTCACCCACAGGACTTCGCACCATTCTCGGTAAACCCTAGACACTGTCATGCGTGATAAGCCCAGGAGGACATCCGTTTCTGAGATACTGGAACCGGCACACCTGGCACCGACGACCATGCTCAAAGTCGCTTAGGTCACTCGTTTCACCCATTCTAACATTCAATCAAACAGTAACTGAATACCTCAATGCCTTTACTCGTGGTAACGACTGGAGCAGAACTAGTGTAACGTTATCAAACACATGGTTTGATGCCATTCCATTCACTCCATTCCAGCCATTATTATAAGCTGGTCTCCCCTCAGCAGCCTCCAATGGGGCTCTCCAAACCTAATCAAGTGTTTCACTTGATTCTAATAATTAGCTGGTTGATAAGATGAATCAGGTTAGTAGGGAGGATAGTTCTCCAGGAACAGAGTTGGAGAGCCCTGGTCTATGTCCTAAAGAGCTCTCTCTCACACAAACCTTTCTCTCCATATATCCCTCTCCTCCCCATCTCCCTCTACTCTCCCTCTTTCCCTTACTCCCTCCATCTACATGTGTAGTCCTTTGGTGCAGTGCTGTGTTTGTATGTGTGCTGTGCTAAGCAGTAATGAGGAGTGGAGTTCCCTCTCTCTCTCGCTCTCTCTCTCTGCTCATCAAGCACCTCACCCTCTCAATTAGTCAGATACCCTTTATCTTTCCGCACTGCATAGTGAGAGGCGAAATATCAACCTGCAGTCCTCCACTCCATCATTTCAGAACTGTTTGGTCATCATGACCATTGTTATGTATGGAGGGAAAAGGAGGAGGCTTGCAAGCCGAAGAACACCATCCCAACAGTGAAGCACGGGGGTGGCAGCATCCTGTTGTGGGGGTGCAGGGACTGCTGCACTTCACAAAATAGATGGCATCATGAGGACGGAAAATTATGTGCATATAGTGAACCAACATTTCAAGACATCAGCCAGGAAGTTAAAGCTTGGTCAGAAATGAGTCTTTCAAATGGACAATGACCCCAAGCATACTTCCAAAGTTGTGGCAAAATGGCTTAAGGGCGTCAAAGTCAAGGGATTGGAGTGGCCATCACAAAGCCCTGACCTCAATCCTATAGAACATTTGTGGGCAGAACTGAAAAAGCGTGTGCAAGCATGGAGGCCTACATACCTGACTCAGTTACACCAGCTCTGTCAGGAGGAATGGGCCAAAATTCACACAACTTATTGTGGGAAGCTTGTGGAAGGCTACCCAAAAAGTTTGACCCAAGTTAAACAATTGAAAGGCAATGCTACCAAATACTAATTAAGTGTATGTAAACTTCTGACCCACTGGAAATGTGATTAAAGAAATAAAAACTGAAATAAATCATTCTCTCTACTATTATTCTGACATGTCATATTCTTAAAATAAAGTGGTGATCCTAACTGACCTAAAACAGGGCATTTTTACTTGGATAAATGTCAGGAATTGTGAACAGAGATTAAATGTATTTGGCAAAGGTGTATGTAAACTTGACTTCACCTGTATGTATATGGCTGACTTTTGTTATGATAGCTGATGTTTTTACTGTGTTGAAATAAATGTAGTGTATAAACAGTCATTCTCATTGCAATAATGACCTTTCTGTCACCGCTGAGCACAGATCAGTACAACAAGCAATCTACTATAGTGCCCATGAATTTCACATTTGTGGGAAGAAGCCAATTTGAATGTAGTCATTTAGGTCAATATTTGGATGCAAACTCTTAATGAAATACATTTCAACTCTAAATCTGACATAGTACCAATGTCTTCTTTTTTAAAGAGCATAACCATGTGTGTGAGGTGTATACTTTAGTTTCAAAGTAGATTTGGTTAAGACTACCAATAATCACCCTGATTTAGACTACCAAGAATCACCCTAATTTAGCCCACAACAGTAAAAGGTTAATCAGTAAAAATAAACAAATGAGTGATCAGCTATAGTACACCTACAGGACCACTTTGAGTTCTGCTAGGTACCCACTGGGCACGTACAGTATTCAATTCAACGTATATTTCATGTTGGTTCGAGGTAATTTTATTGAAATGACGTGGAAACAGTTTGTTTAATAAGCCATCCCTAGCAGGCTACCACCCAGTTACTCAACCCTGCACATTAGAGGCTGTTGCCCCATAGAAATGGAATCACTGATCACTTTAATGTTTATATACTGCTTACCTCATTTCATATGTATATACTGTATTCTAGTCAATGCCACTCCGATATTGCTCGTCCTAATATTTATATATTTCTTAATTCCATTATTTTAGATATGTGCATTGTAAGATAGTACTGCACTGTTGGATCTAGTAACACAAAAATGTCGCTACACCAGCAATAACATCTGCTAAATGTGTATGTGACCAATGATTTGATTTGTGTGCCCAGTGGGTGTTTTCTGCGTCCAGGTCTTTGGTCAAAAGGAAGTGCACAATATAGGGAATAGGGTGCCATTTGAGACTAGAGCCATTGGGTTGTTACGCTGTCTGTAGTCTGTTCTACACAGCTGTAATCTGTTCAGCATGAAGAGTTCTACCAGCCAGCTAAATAAGATGTAAACAGCTGAAGTTGCTAAACTGTCAGACAAAACCAACAGCAGATGAGATCACCTACTGCACATAAGGAAATTAGAGGGGTGTGGTTTTCATCCAGACAAATGCTGTTCTAGCAACCTGGATTCAAAAGTAAATGACAATGTAATTCCGGGACACTCCAAATAGTTTGATATATTGAGTTTCATATGGTATATATCAGAAGTCTGTATTATTGACTGTATGTTTTGTTTATCCCATGTGTAACTGTGTTGTTGTATGTGTCGAACTGCTTTGCTTTATCTTGGCCAGGTCGCAGTTGTAAATGAGAACTTGTTCTTAACTAGCCTACCTGGTTAAATAAAGGTGAAATAAAAATAAATGTAAAAAAGGTGTGGACTCGAGTCCCAAATATGACAACTCAACTTTGACACCAATGACTCGTGACTTAACTTGGACTTGAGCCTTTTGACTCGAACTAACTTGCCCAAGCCCAAATATTAAAAATGCTATTAAAAAAAATGCTATTGGGGGTGTATTATGGCTACCCATGCATTTCCATGGAAACAGTTTACAGTTTCACAGTTTCGAACAGTTTCAAAAGCAATAGATTTTTTAAAGCATTCATGATTTGCGTAAATGTAATATACTATTACTCTTGTTAAAATATGAAATGGTATTACATTTGGTGAAGAGTACATTATGACTTGTTTAAAACGTGAGACTTGACGGTCTTGATTTGGGACTTACAAAACAATGACTTGGTCCACCTTTGGTGTATATTAAGTTGTGGACGTCCATCATTCATTTTGTTTGATCCGTTACAAATTGCAATTCACGCAATGTGTACAAATTGCAATCTATACAATATGTTACGAATTTGAAAAATGTATGATACGTTATGAATTCCAATTTGCTGTGACTAACATTAGCTAGGTGGCTAACACTTACATTAGCTAGCTGGCTAGTGTTAGCTAGGGGTTAGGGTTCAGGTTGACTAAAACTTGAAGTGTTGCAACGTTGTTAATTAGCTAAAATTGTCGGTGATGAGATTAGAACACGCAACATTTGGGTTGCTTAGCGTCATACACCTACCCATCCACCCTACTTTCATGTATACCTTAAGTATCCGTCCCACTAGGAGCAGATGTCAATTCAACATCTACTCCACGTCGGGTCAATGTAACTTAATTGAAATTATGACACGAGACCCAGATGCAGACACAGGAGGCAGATGGTTGGAGTTTAAGCTGTTTAATAATCCAAAAGGAGTAGGCAAGAGAATGGGCGTGGACAGGCAAAAGGTCAAAACCAGTTCAGAGTCCAGGAGGTACAGAGTGGCAGACAGGTGGGTACAGAGTCCAGGAGGTACAGAGTGGCAGACAGGCGGGTACAGAGTCCAGAAGGTACAGAGTGGCATACAGGCGGGTACAGAGTCCAGGAGGTACAGAGTGGCATACAGGCGGGTACAGAGTCCAGAAACAGTCAAGGGTCAAAACTGGGAGGACTAGAAAAAGAAGAATTGCAACAAAAAAAACAAAAAAAAAAGGAGAACGGGAAAACCCGCTGGTTGACTTGGAAACATACAAGACAAACTGGCACAGAGAGACAGGAAACACAGGGATAAATACACTGGGGAAAATAAGCGACACCTGGAGGGGGTGGAGACAATCACAAGGACAGGTGAAACAGATCAAAGCGTGACAGAAATTATGCGGAAACAACTCTGATTTAACCAGTGTGTGCCCAGAGAGTTCTGTCTAATGCAACCATACTAAATGTAACATATCATAACAATTTGAGTGTCCGGGATTTACATTTACTATGTTACGTCTAGTCTATGAGACCAGGCTGGTTCTAGACATACTGTCTGTGTGTGTCTTTGGCATTGTTGTTGTTTGAACTGCAGATTGTCCCTGTAAGCATAGTTTGAGACATTTTGACACATGAAGTCATTTGGAAGAAATTAAATTGTGCTACCAAAGCCAGAATAGAATTGGATAGGTTACATAAAGCTTATTGTTTTAGAATAATAAAGCTGTATTCCTAAATAAGCATTTTCCACAGAGCCAAACAAGTGAAGGAGATCACAGATGCTGGCTGTACAAATGACACTTCAGATAATTTCCCCTGTTCCAGCTCTGGAACTTGAAATCAAAGATCAGAAAGCACATCTGTGATTTGCCTTTTAAAACATGGTGAGGGGGAATAAGAGAGGGTTGATTCTTTACCACTTCTGTCAATTTACTATGAAAATATCAAAAAACGTATCCAAATTGTATCTGATATTTCAGTCCTGCTTTGGTAAAGGAAAGTAAAATGGCTCCTATATATAAATGGCTCAATCACCCCTCTAATTGTAGCTGAGCTGATTGGCCAACAGACCTAAGTGATTTCCTGGCATGAGATGCCACTTCAAGCTTCTCTCTCTCTCTCGCTCTCTCTCTCTCTCTCTCTCTCTCTCTCTCTCTCTCAATCTCTTTCTCTCTCTCTCTGTTTCTCTATCTCCATTCTCTCTCTCCTTCCATCTCACTCCCTCCCCCCTCTCTCTCGCACTATCAATTAAATTTCAATTCAATTAAATTTCAATTTAAGGGCTCTATTGGCATGGGAAACATACGTTTACATTGCCAAAGTAAGTGAAATAGATAATAAACAAAAGTGAAATAAACAATAAATTACAGTAAAATAATAAAAATGAACAGTAAACATTAAACTACCAAAAGTTCCAAAAGAATAAAGACATTTCAAATGTCATATTATGTATATATACAGTGTTGTAACGATGTGCAAATAGTTAAAGTAAGTACAAAAGGGATAATAAATAATCATAAATATGGGTTGTATTTACAATGGTGTTTGTTCTTCATTGGTTGCTCTTTTCTTGTGGCAGCAAGTCACAAATCTTGCTACTGTGATGGCATACTGTGGTATTTTACCCAATAGGTATGGGAGTTTATCAAAATGTGTTTGTTTTGTGGGCAGTGTGCACATAGCCTGTCTTCTCTTGAGAGCCAGGTCTGCCTACAGCGGCCTTTCTCAATAGCAAGGGTATGCTCATTGAGTCTGTACAGATTGGGTCAGTCACAGTGGTCAGGTATTCTGCCACTGTGTATTCTCCATTCTCTCTCTCTCCCTCTTTTTCGCTCATGTTCTCTCTCACTTTCTCTCTCTCACACTCACTCACTCGCTCTCTCTCTTCCTCGCTCTTTTTCCCTTTCTCTGTTTCTCTGTCAATCTCCATTTTCTATCTTCTTCCATCCCCAACCCCCCAAAAAACATGAATATTTTCATGTGAAAGCCACTGAAGGAGACTTTTTAAAGCAGACGACAGCTGCTATGCTGTTAGGTGGAGTAGGGCCTTAGGGCTAGTGTCTAACGCCACGATCACACCGACAGCGTCATTGCATACGTTTGATGAATAGTTTAGATAAATCCAAGGTATTGCCACAACTCCTACCGAAGGTGGCTCCCCTTCCTGTTCGGGTGGTGCTCCGCGGTCATCATCACCGGCCTACTAGCTGCCACTGATCTTTTTCTCCCCCTCCTTGTCTGTTTATTAGTTACACCTGTGTTTAGTTAGGTTAATTAGTTGGGCTTTATTATCCAGCCGGCCCGCCTGCTGGGTGTGCGGGATTGTTTTATGTGTACTCGTGTACACGCCTGTAAGTCACGGTTGTTCGTGTACGTGAGTTATTCGGGACTGTTTAGTTCCCCTGTGTTTTGGGGCATTTGTTTGAGTGGCGTCGTGTTCACCTGTGTGGTGAATAAAGAAATAGCGCTACTCTGAACTCTCTGTTTCCTGCATCTGACTTCTTCCTCCACTACACCCCGGGCATTACAGGTATGCACCACACAGAACGCACTGCAACTAACTCTGCAAAGCAATGCAGCAAGGAAAACGCAGCACTCCATTGGAAATGAATGAACTTCTGGTGTACCATAACGAAATGATGCTGTCAGTGTGATCGAGGTGTAAATGTGAGTGCAGATTTGTATTTACGTGTGTGTGTGTGCCAGATAAACTACACTTATATTCTATTCAATCTGTATTTGCAGTAGGAGAGGAATATAACAGGAGAGGAATGGAACAGGAGAGAAGGGAACCTAAGAGAAAAGACTATCAAATAGCTCCAGCTCAGTGGAGGTTTCTGAGGGGAGAACGGCTTATAATAATGGCTGGAATGGAGTGAATGGAATGGCATCAAACACCTGGAAACCATGGAAACCACGTGTTTGATACCATTCCACTGGTCCCGCCCCAGCCATTAGCACAAGCCTGGCCTCCCTAATTAAGGTACCACCAACCTCCTGTGCTCCAGCTACAGCCACTTCTTGATGGGGAGCAAAATGTTTCTGTTCTAGTGAAGACTGTCTTGCGGTAGCATGGCTCTGTCACCAGTCAATACCTTGAGGAGAGGAGAGGAGGGGGGCAGGAGAGGAGAGGAGAGGAGGGGGGCAGGAGAGGAGAGGAGAGGAGGGGGGCAGGGGAGGAGAGGAGAGGAGGGGGCAGGGGAGGAGAGGAGAGGAGGGGGCAGGGGAGGAGAGGAGAGGAGAGGAGAGGAACGGAAAGGAGAGGGGATGAGATGAGAGGAGGGGGCAGGGGAGGGGAGGGGAGGGGAGGAGAAAATAAGAGAAGAGATGAGTGGAGTGGAGTGGATTGGAGTGGAGTGGAGTGGAGATGAGGAGATGAGATGAGATGAAGAGAGGAGGAGTGGAGTGGATCCCAGGCTGCTGCTTGAGATGCTATCTCCTGCTGGGCTGCTGCTCATTAGGCTAGTGTGTGTGTGTGTGTGTGTGTGTGTGTGTGTGTGTGTGTGTGTGTGTGTGTGTGTGTGTGTGTGTGTGTGTGTGTGTGTGTGTTCTGCAGTGTGATTTACAGCTAAAAAGTGCTCGAGCAATCTCTTAAAGAGCACGAAGAGCTTCTCCTCTCTGTGGTGTGTACGTGTGTTTGTGAGTGTGAGCGAGAGTGTGAGTGTGTTTGTGAGTGTGAGCGAGAGTGTGAGTGTGTTTGTGAGTGTGAGCGAGAGTGTGAGTCTGTTTGTGAGTGTGAGCGAGAGTGTGAGTGTGTTTGTGAGTGTGAGTGTGAGTGTGAGCGAGAGCGTGAGTGTGTTTGTGAGTGTGAGCGAGAGTGTGAGTGTGTTTGTGAGTGTGAGTGTGAGCGAGAGTGTTTGTGAGTGTGCTTGTGAGTGTGAGCGAGAGTGTGAGCGTGAGTGTGAGCGTGAGTGTGAGTGAGAGTGTGAGTGAGAGTGTGAGTGAGAGTGTGAGTGAGAGTGTGAGCGAGGGTGTGAGTGAGAGTGTGAGCGAGAGTGTGAGTGTGAGTGTGAGTGTGAGTGTGAGTGTGAGTGTGAGCGTGAGCGTGAGCGTGTGTGTGAGTGTGAGTCCGTGCATGCGTGCGTGCCTGTGTGATGTCACCATTATAGAAGTACTTGTCCATTTGCTGATGTAAAATAGTAGGCAGGCGGATAAAGGTAATTCCTCAAATTAATGCAATTACAGGTTTCCTCAATCGACGAACATCCTGATCCAAGTACAGTCTCCTAAAGTGGCTCATTGTGTGTTGCCATTAGGAAAAAGTCATTTTACTTGCCTGGTGAGTGGGTCTTCATCAGCAAGAACATGCTATTCTATCTGCAGAACACACTCCTATTGTTGATGTAAATCCCATTTAGACTAATCTTTTCTTATCTCCCGGTAAGAACGGGCAGAAAACATAGAAGACATCTGCTTGCCTGTGAGGAGAAACAATTTCACAAATGAAAGTGCTGATGGAGAAGCTGAGATGGCGAGATGGAGAGAGGTCCTTTGCTTTCCAATGAGTGTTAATGCCCAGATACAGTATGCATCCCACTGACCAATGTACACTATGTCAGTCGAGAGGCTGAGATGCTGAGTGGTCCTTCTAATGAGTGTCAATGTCCAGGTTTTGCAGAGATGTACTATACTGTACGTCAGTCGCTGACCACAATGCCAGATAGGGGAACAATGTTTTGGTTAGTGACCAGAATCTTACTTGGGCAGGAGTTCACCGAAGCTGAGTACCGGCACCTCAAATATTCTACAGCTTGAGCTCCTGCACCTCATCGAATAGTAGCTCAAATGTATTTTGGAGCTCCTACACCTAAATATAAACAGTACCAGCACCTAAAATGAGTACCGGCACCTATTTCAGTCCAAGTCAAGCACTGAATATAGGCCACTTAGCAACACTTTTCTCCAAACCTATTAACAGTACATGACAGCCAGATAATGGAATAAGAACAATGTTTTTGGTTAATTTCCTTACTATTCAGAGGATTTCCTAGAACAGTAGTGGTGTTTCTCTATATGCACACTCTCATGCTCCTTCGTTCTCCCAGGACGTTCCCTTGACTTCGTTCTTGTGAAGACGAGAGTGTGGAGAACACATACAATGTTACATTATACGGAGGACGCATGGCTCTCGACCTTCGCCTCTCCCGTACTGACTTGCAGCGATGAGACAAGACTGTAACTACCAATTGGATGCGACCAAATTGGGGAGAAAAAAAGCGGTAAATTTCTTTTTTTTAAAGAAACAGAAACTTAAAAATAAACCCTCCCCAAAATGAACACAGTATGTATTTATTAACGTATCAAGATAAGATCTTGTAGTCAGGCAACATATGAGACGCGAGTTGGAAACTTTTCATTCCGAAATCGGAGTGAATTTCCTCTCGCCACAGCTCAAAACCAGCCGCAGTTGTTTCCAAGAAATGTTACATTGTTTTTTACTTGGTTGCGTCATATTATATCAATAATCCTGGGAATATTTCAGTTGAAGCTTTGCATCGATACATGCTTCAAAAAGTGTAGCCTACAAACGAAGTATGTATTTGAGAACGTCCCTCTGTTTCACATACTTTGATTTAGACTCATACTCCGAGCGTTCCGTGCTCGGAGCACGGTAGTAGTATGCATATTGAGAAACACCCTAGTTTTAAGTTATGCTAAGTTATGAGGAGAAATTGTATTCTTGTATGCATCTTATTGATGTTACAGTATTTGGCTGGATGTGCTATGGCAGTGTATCTGCATACTCCCAAACAGAGTCACAGGTCAATGTTATCACCAGCTTCAACAGATGGGCCCATCTACAGCAGCTGAATCATAGACCGTACAATGGAGCGAGAGAGAGAGAACGATAGAGAGAGGGAGAGAGAGATTGAGAGAGAGAGAAACAGAGAGAAAAAACTGAGAATGGAGAGAGAGAGAGAATGGAGAAAGAGAGAGAAGCAGAGAGAGAGGATGGACAGAGAGAGAGACAGAGAGAGAGGATAGAAAGAGAGAGAGAGATAAACATAGAGAGAGGACGGAGGGAGAAACAGAGAGAGAGGATGGACAGAGAGAGAGACAGAGAGAGAGGATAGAAAGAGAGAGAGAGATAAACAGAGAGCGAGAGAAACAGAAAGAGGATGGAGAAAGAGAGAGAGAGAGAAACAGAGAGAGGACGGAGAGAGAAACATAGAGAGAGGATGGACAGAGAGAGACAGAGAGAGAGAGAAACAGAAAGAGGATGGAGAAAGAGAGAGAGAGAGAGAGAGAAACAGAGTGAGAGGACAGAGGGAGAAACAGAGAGAGAGAGAAAAAGAAAGAGGATGGAGAAAGAGAGAGAGAGGATGGAGGGAGAAACAGAGAGAGAGAGAGGATAGAGATAGACTGTAAGCTGGTTTCCATTGACCCAGATTAATGTGTAATGGAAACGGCAGCTATAGGAGAAATGTTTTAAACATCGAAAACATTTGTATCTGTTCCACAGGGTGGAAGTTTGTTTTGCCAAACTATCAATAACAAGTGTTGATGGAAACTGTATTTATCTGAAAAAATGATGATTGACGAATCATTTTGAAGGTATGAAAGGCACGTGATGTCATCACGTTGGCCTAACGACACTGCTCAAAAAAATAAAGGGAACACTTCAACAACACAATGTAACTCCAAGTCAATCACACTTCTGTGAAATCAAACTGTCCACTTAGGAAGCAACACTGATTGACAATAAATTTCACATGCTGTTGTGCAAATGGAATAGACAACAGGTGGACATCATAGGAAATTAGCAAGACACCCCCAATAAAGGAATGGTTCTGCAGGTGGTGACCACAGACCACTTCTCAGTTCCTATGCTTCTTGGCTGATGTTTTGGTCACTTTTGAATGCTGGCGGTGCTTTCACTCTAGTGGTAGCATGAGACGGAGTCTACAACCCACACCCACAAGTGGCTCAGGTAGTGCAGCTCATCCAGGATGGCACATCAATGCGAACTGTGGCAAGAAGGTTTGCTGTGTCTGTCAGCGTAGTGTCCAGAGCATGGAGGCGCTACCAGGAGACAGGCCAGTACATCAGGAGATGTGGAGGAGGCCATAGGAGGGCAACAACCCAGCAGCAGGACCGCTACCTCCACCTTTGTGCAAGGAGGAGCAGGAGGAGCACTGCCAGAGCCCTGCAAAATGACCTCCAGCAGGCCACAAATGTGCATGTGTCTGCTCAAACGGTCAGAAACAGACTCCATGAGGGTGGTATGAGGGCCCGACGTCCACAGGTGGGGGTTGTGCTTACAGCCCAACACCGTGCAGGACGTTTGGCATTTGCCAGAGAACACCAAGATTGGCAAATTCGCCACTGGCGCCCTGTGCTCTTCACAGATGAAAGCAGGTTCACACTGAGCACATGTGACAGACGTGACAGAGTCTGGAGACGCCGTGGAGAATGTTCTGCTGCCTGCAACATCCTCCAGCATGACCGGTTTTGCGGTGGGTCAGTCATGGTGTGGGGTGGCATTTATTTGGGGGGCCGCACAGCCCTCCATGTGCTCGCCAGAGGTAGCCTGACTGCCATTAGGTACCGAGATGAGATCCTCAGACCCCTTGTGAGACCATATGCTGGTGCGGTTGGCCCTGGGTTCCTCCTAATGCAAGACAATGCTAGACCTCATGTGGCTGGAGTGTGTCAGCAATTCCTGCAAGAGGAAGGCATTGATGCTATGGACTGGCCCGCCCGTTCCCCAGACCTGAATCCAATTGAGCACATCTGGGACATCATGTCTCGCTCCATGCACCACAGACTGTCCAGGAGTTGGCGGATGCTTTAGTCCAGGTCTGGGAGGAGATCCCTCAGGAGACCATCCGCCACCTCATCAGGAGCATGCCCAGGCGTTGTAGGGAGGTCATACAGGCACGTGGAGGCCACACACACTACTGAGCCTCATTTTGACTTGTTTTAAGGACATTACATCAAAGTTGGATCAGCCTGTAGTGTGGTTTTCCACTTGAATTTTGAGTGTGACTCCAAATCCAGACCTCCATGGGTTGATAAATTTGATTTCCATTGATCATTTTTGTGTGATTTTGTTGTCAGCACATTCAACTATGTAAAGAAAAAAGTATTTCATAAGAATATTTAAATCATTCAGATCTAGGATGTGTTATTTTAGTGTTCCCTTTATTTTTTTGAGCAGTGTATAAAGGTCCACCTCACATTTCATTCTAAATGCCCACTGCTAGCTAAATCTACAGTACCAGTCAAAGTTTGGTCACACCAACTCATTCAAGGGTTTTTCTTCAGTTTTACTATTTTCTACATTGTAGAATAATAGTGAAGACATCAAAACTATGAAATAGCAGACTTGGAAGCATGTAGTAACCAAAAAAGTGTTATATATTTTATATTCTTCAAAGTAGCCACCCTTTGCCTTGATAAAAGCTTTGCACACAATTTCGGCGACACAGCCCGGGATCAAACCAGGGTCCGTGGTGACGCCTCTAGCACTGCTGTGCCACCACAAAACAATAGAAAGAAATAACGTGAGAAAGAGAGAGTGAGAAACAGAGAGAGAAAGAGAGACAGATACTATAGTAAGAGAGAAACAGAGAGAGAGAGAGATACTATAGTAAGAGAGAAATAGAGAGAGAGACAGATACTATAGTAAGAGAGAAACAGAGAGAGAGAGACAGATACTATAGTAAGAGAGAAATAGAGAGAGAGACAGATACTATAGTAAGAGAGAAACAGAGAGAGAGAGAGACAGATACTAAAGTAAGAGAGAAATAGAGAGAGAGAGACAGATACTATAGTAAGAGAGAAACAGAGAGAGAGAGAGAGAGACAGATACTATAGTAAGAGAGAAATAGAGAGAGAGAGACAGATACTATAGTAAGAGAGAAACAGAGAGAGAGAGAGACAGATACTAAAGTAAGAGAGAAATAGAGAGAGAGACAGATACTATAGTAAGAGAGAAACAGAGAGAGAGACAGATACTATAGTAAGAGAGAGAGAGAGAGAGAGAGAGAGAGAGAGACAGATGCTATAGTAAGAGAGAAACAGAGAGAGAAAGAGAGACAGATACTATAGTAAGAGAGAAACAGAGAGAGAGACAGATACTATAGTAAGAGAGAAACAGAAAGAGAGAGAGAGAGACAGATACTATAGTAAGAGAGAAACAGAGAGAGAGAGAGAGAGAGATACTATAGTAAGAGAGAAACAGATACTATAGTAAGTGAGAAACAGAGCGAGAGAGAGAGACAGATGCTATAGTAAGTGAGAAACAGAGAGAGAGAGAGACAGATGCTATAGTAAAAGAGAAACAGAGAGAGAAAGAGTGACAGATACTATAGTAAGAAACAGAGAGAGAGACAGATACTATAGTAAGAGAGAAACAGAGAGAGAGACAGATCATATAGTAAGAGTGAAACAGAGAGAGAGAGACAGCATGCTCTTACAAAAAGACAGATTTAGAGGTAGATGAACTTGGATTTTTTGTCAGAGACATATACAAGATGCTACCACCTACAACATAACCTTCACTCCAAATCAAAACTCAATACCTACAACCTGATTTTGGATGGAATTACAACTACCAAAGATTATTACTCCAAAGCCATACAGCATATGCTCTGGAAAACAGCACATACCTTAAAACACCATCCAACCTGGAACTGAGTGAGTCATGTTTAGTCTGAAGCTATATTTTATTTCCAAAAGCCAAGAAGAAAAATATATTACATTATTTTATAAGGACTGTATGCTAAATTAAAGCTACCAAGCTTGATACAACTTCAATTAGCACTGACGTGTCAAGTGAGAGGTGTCAAAGCCCTTTAGCCCAACAATGACAGGAGAGTCGCACAGTCTAGTCCAACCAAATGGAGAGGCCTTAGAAGCTGCCTCCCGCTGTTCAGAGGCAATTAAAATACAGTACCCTGTGTATGTAAAGAATGATAAGACACGAAAAGAGCACAAAATGAAGCTCCTTATGGAAAATCAAGAGACACTTTTTGCTGACTATTACAAAAATGGGAACATCAGCAACCTCATCTTCCACACAGACCATCCCCTGGCAGGGCACAGTGCTATATTAGCACACTACCCCTCTGTTAAGAGGGGTGTAAACTCAGGATATTAGACAATGAGGACTCTGAGTCACTTAATATAAATCTCTATAAGTCTGGAACAGTATTGGTACAGGGCAACCCCAAACAGTTTCAGCTGGACTTTCAACTAATCAAAGAATTAGCCCAGCAGAAGAAGCTCTCCCTTGAGAAAGATCCCCCCCACCCCGAGCGGGTCAGACCAGACCTCTTCATTATATAACTCCACAGACGAGCAACCCCAAGCGGAAACTCAACCTCCCTTCACAGAGTACTACTCCCTCATTGAAATGAAGGATACATTCACCCAGCTGGAGGTAAGGCAGGTGGAGCTGGAACAGCAAGTGATTACACTCCAGTCAGCACAGACCCAGACAACAGTCCAGCACAACAACACCCCCTTAACCAGACCCGGAGAGCTGGAGGTGGAGAGAGACATATCTCCACTCTGGACTGTGGTGAGACAACTTCAACAGGAGAAAAAGCAGGAGCAGGAAGAAGAAGAACAGAGCACTAGAGGAGAGAATCAGACTGCTGGAGGAGAGGGTAAGGGGGATGGCATGTGACAGAACAACCTACTAGAGAGGTGGCCACCCCCACAGAGAAGCCAGCAGAACAGCCCACCTCAGCTCCCGACAAAAGTCTCGACACCAGAGCAGAACAGTCCACCCCAGACCCTGACCATAGTGTCGACATCACAGCGGGACAGACAAATGAAGAACCCCAAGCCCAGGGGCTCTCACACCCTCTGAGCACCTCCCCTGTCAGCCACCCTGATAGCCCTCCTGACAACCCCCCACACCCACTGAGGACATACACAAGACACAGATTGTACTCCTTATAGACTCAAATGGGAAAAATATACAAGAAATAGTGTCAAACTCTGATGTCCAAACACCCAGACCTTCTGTGTGAGGACCAACTAGGGTCACCTAGGCACATAATAATACACACAGGCACAAATGACCTGAGAGCACAGCAGGAAAGGGTGGCCACAGCACTCAAGAGAATGATTGAATAAAGGTTCTTCTACTTTCTCCAATGCACAAGTGGTTATATCCACCCTGCTACCATACAGCGGGTAAACGCAAATATTTCCTGTGACTGTGCCTCAAACCCAAATGTTTACCTGGCTCACCACTCCACCCTGGACTTGAACAGCCTTTATGACTAGGTCTACCTATACATGGCAGCAGTGCCCATCTTCGCCCGGACCCTAAAGGACATCGCTCTCAAACTCAGCCCAAATACTTCACACAGGAGCAACAGATCAACGGACACCCCGCCCAGACCAGCGAGACACTCTCCCAGACCTGCAGGACCCCCCAGGACCTACACCTAGAAACAGAGGACCCCCAGGACCTACACCTAGATGATCCACGCCGAGAGGACCTACATCCAGACCACAACACCACCAGCCACATCCACACCTCTACCCCAACCAATCAACACCCCCCCCAAGTCAACCATGCCCACACCCCATTTAGGTCCCCTCAGATCAGACCTATGCACCTCCTGCCCACCCCATGCACCCCACCGCGCAAAGAGGGCCTTAACATAGAAGTCACACATACGCCCAGGCCGTGAGCAGGCAAACAGGCCCAACCCCCACTCTTACACTAGCCCAAGCCAGTGGCATGTACCAGATGCTCAGCAGGCCCTGCTCACACTTACTGGCCTGAGGCCAAACCACACGACCAACATTGGACACTTTATGGAACACAAAGCCTTCACTATATCATCCTGGAATATCCAAGGCCTGAGGTCATCTGCCTTTGGCCTAAAAAGCAGGAACCTGGACTTCATCAAAGAAATCAGACATTGTCATCCTACAAGAAACATGGTATAGAGGAGACGGACCCACTGGTTGGCCTCTAGGTTACAGAGAGATGGTATCCCATCCACCAAACTACCAGGTGTAAAACAGGGAAGGGACTCAGGGGGTATGCTAATTTGGCATAGAGCAGACCTAACTCACTCCATTAAATTAATCAAAACAGGAACATTTTACATTTGGTTAGAAATTCAAAAGCCAATGATCTTAACAGAGAAAAATGTCCTGCTACATATCCCCCCACTAGAATTCCCATACTATAATGAAGACAGCTTCTCCATCCTGGAGGGGGAAATCAATCAATTCCAGGCCCAGGGACATGTACTAGTCTGTGGCGACCTAAATGCCAGAACCGGACAAGAACATGACACCCTCAGCACACAGGGGGACAAACACCTGCCTGGAGGTGACAGCATTCCCTCCCCCATATGCCCCCCTAGGCACAACTATGAGAACATAACCAACAGAAACGGGTCACAACTCCTGCAGCTCTGTCACATGCTGGGTATGTACATAGTCAATAGTAGGCTTCGATGGGACTCCTATGGTAGGTTCACCTATAACTCATATTTTGGCAGTAGTACTGGAGAGTACTTTATCACTGACCTCAACCCAATTAGACCTAATCAAATCATGAGAAAACAAAAAGATAATTACTTGACATTGGAAAGAATTAACAAAAAAACAGAGCAAACTAGAATGCCATTTGGCCCTAAACAGAGAGTACACAGTGGCAGAATACCTGGCCACTGTGACTGACCAAACTTAAGGACTATGTATAGACTCTGTGAGCATAGCCTTGCTATTGAGAAAGGCTGCAGTAGGCAGACCTGGCTCTCAAGAGAAGACAGGCTATGTGCACACTGCCCACAAAATGAGTGTCAGATCGTGTGTGCAACTGGTCAACTAGAGTCAGGTGCAGGAGAGCAGAGATGAGTGAACAGGCACACTTTAATTGGCAGAAGCACAAGTGGGACGCAACAGCGTCACAACACTCCAGCCAAGGGCAAAAGTGAAATAGCGCACTAGTCACTATAAAATAAAGAACAACAATACCACGGGTTGAAACAATACCCGGAAAAACCCAGCCTGACGTGTCACACAATACATGTAACGACCAATACCACACACAGACATGGGGGGGAACAGAGGATAATATACACATAGAGTGATGAGGGGATGTAAACCAGGTGTGTGGGAAAACAAGACAAAACAAATGGAAAATGAAAGGTGGAGCGGTGATGGCTAGAAAACCAGTGACGTCGACCACCGAGCGTCACCCGAACAAGGAGAGGAGTCGACTTCGGCAGAAGTCGTGACAATGAGGTGGAAACTGCACTTCCTAACCTCCTGCCAAATGTATGACCATATTAGAGACACATATTGTCCTCAGACACAGATCCACAAAGAATTAGAAAACAAACCCGATTTTGATAAACTCCCATATCTAATGGGTGAAATACCAAAGTGTGCCATCACAGCAGCAAGATTTGTGACCTGTTGCCACAAGAAAAGGGCAACCAGTGAAGAACAAACACCATTGTAAATTCAACCCATATTTATGTTGATTTATTTTCCCTTTTGTACTTTAACCATTTGCACATCTTTACAAATCAAATCAAATCAAATCAAATGTATTTATATAGCCCTTCGTACATCAGCTGATATCTCAAAGTGCTGTACAGAAACCCAGCCTAAAACCCCAAACAGCAAGCAATGCAGGTGTAGAAGCACCTGTATATATACATAATATGACATTTGTAATGTCTTCATTCTTTTGGAACTTCTGTGAGTGTAATGTTTACTGTATTGTTTATTTCACTTTTGTATATTATCTACCTCACTTGTTTTTGCAATGTTAACATAAGTTTCCCATGCCAATAAAGCCCCTCAAACTGAATTGAGAGAGAGAGAGAGACAGATGCTATAGTAAGAGAGAAACAGAGAGAGAAAGACAGATACTATAGTAAGAGAGAAACAGATACTGTAATGAGCACGCTGAGATTCGGGAAGCAAGTACAGGGAGTGAGTGTTTTTATAAATAAACACAACATAATACAACATAAGAACCACCAACAACACACAGACATGACACAGGAACAGAAACAATAACGCCTGGGGAAGGAACCAAAGGGAGTGACATATATAGGGAAGGTAATCAGGAAAGTGATGGAGTCCAGGTGAGTCTGACGACGCGCAGGTGCACATAACGATGGTGACAGGTGTGCGCCAAACCCAGCAGGCTGGTGACCTAGAGGCCAGAGAGGGAGCACACGACAGATACTATAGTAAGAGAGAAACAGAGAGAGACAGACACTATTGTAAGTGAGAAACAGAGAGCGAGACAGATACTACAGTAAGAGAGAAACCGAGAGAGAGAGAGACAGATACTGTAGTAAGAGAGAAACAGAGAGAGAGACAGATACTATAGTAAGAGAGAAACAGAGAGAGAGACAGATACTATAGTAAGAGAGAAACAGAGAGAGAGACAGATACTATAGTAAGAGAGAAACAGATACTATAGTAAGAGAGAAACAGAGAGAGAGACAGATACTATAGTAAGAGAGAAACATATACTATAGTAAGAGAGAAACAGATTGTCAGAATTAATGTTATATTTTTTGTCTTTAATGTGTTTCGCGTTTTTAATTACATAAATATAAAAAGTACAATCATTGGTATAAATGTGCAACTTGCAACCAGAATTAATTTGCATACATGAAATAAATGGCACACCACGATGCAGGAAACGTGGGACATAAGGAGGGACACGGACCAAGGTGTGGAATGGTGATGATTTTGGTGCATTGTACAAAACGAGGACTTAGTAAATATTACCACCAGAAATCTATGATTTTCACATAAAAATGCAGGTTTCTGGTTTTACTTCAATATTTGAAAAGCTTACTAAATTGTTATGTGTTCAAAAAGCAGGACATGTAATTGAATATACTGCAAACTCTAAACAATTATTTCTGAGTAGAAACAACAACAAGCGAAATTGTATTTAAATTACTCCATTTTCATATTTTCTATCAACTTAAGACTTTTAAGTTCTTGCAACAACTTGCCATGTGGTTTAGAGGATTGTGAGTCATTTTGTGACTTCCTGATACTTTTACACAATGTTATAAGAAAGAACAGTATATTTCTATGACAGTATTAAGCAGTTTGTTGTTATGAGGCGTAATGGATGATGATGAACGGATAGCAAAACCGTTGGACAAATTGAAGTTCAAAGATGAGACTATTACCACCATTGACAAGGTCACGTGCACAACCCTTACCCACTGGGCAAAAACTGGTTGAATCATGTCCTTACAACTCAAAAATTCTATGTGATGATGTTGAATTAATGCAAAAAAAACGGATTGGATTTGAGGAAAGTCATCAATGTAAGGGAATTTCATATTTTATCCTGAATCCAATGACGTTGTGATTTATTTTTGTTGAATTCAAGTTAGTTGACAACTCAATGTAAATCAAAACTAGACGTTGAACTGACATCTGTGCCCAGTGGGTCATGAAAAAGGCAAATACAACATCCTACAATGCTAGGAGCTCTTCCTCCACTTAGGCTACTGCTAGTGGATTGAGCACTGTGCTCAACAATGCCTGCGAAAGTGGGTGAAAATGGCTAATAATCCAAAACATAATGATAAACGATAGACACGATCACTGAAAGTAACACATCAAACGGAAGTAGATCTAACCAATAATAACAGTTGTAGAATTGATCAAATGAAGTTCAATCTAAGCTATTTTTTGGATGCTGGACTTACTATGTTAGTGTTTGTAAAACACCAAAAGTTAAGTATATTATACATGAGAATAGGTCATGTTGGAAATATTCAAAAAGCTGATGCAAATAGTTAAATCATTTTTAAAAAGTTGAATATATTTTAGACAGTGTGGAGAGCAGGGCAGGGGAGGAAACACAACTAAGGATGCCTCCTAACTTTATTTTCACCTATTCATTTATTGATGTCAATGGGCGACTAGCTGAACATTTGACTTGAGGATTTGCCCCTTAGAGTTCATTGTCTTACAAGAGGTGGCATGAGTTTTACATGACACTAAGTCCCTCGAATGACCGTCAGTGCAGATGGAGTCAAACTATCAGACCTAAGACCATTAGAATGTATATATTTGAAGTCGGAGACTCAGGTACTATCCTACATTTCAAATGAGTCATTCTATTTGTGACTAAAGCCTTGGGTTGGGCGACCAGCAGAGCACCTTATCCTGTGAATGCAGAAAGTCAAGCTATCGATCAATGATTCCTCTAACAGCCTTGCTGACTAGCAGAACAAAAAAGCTTCACTCTGCTGGAGTTATTACTTAGAGGCTGTATCGCAAATGGCACCCTATTCCCTATATAGTGCACTACTTTTGACCAGAGGCCTATGGGAATAGAGGTGCTCTGGTCTGGTCTAAACGGAATAGGGTGCCATATGGGATGCGAGCCCAGTGACTCAGCTGTTCCATTCACTGCTGAAAGGCTAGTTTGAACAGCCCATTGCAAGTGTAAAACAACAACTTAATTTATGGATCCTTTGGGTTACATTTAAAGCCTGTCGGTGTATTACTTCACAACTTGCTCCAAGCATTTAAGAGCCTTTATAATATCTTATAATAATGTGTAATGTCTTTCAAATGGACTTTGTTCAGGCACAGCCAACAAACAGTCACAGAGAAAAGCCCAGTAGATAACAGCTCTGTATACACACACAGTTTGCCTGGTAATAAAATAAGATGTGGTTTGTCATGATTGATGGAGTCTGACTGTCTCAAACAAGATACATGATAATCATATAAACTGACTGACCGAATGATCACATGATAATTCCATTGCTGGACCATTAAGCATGAATCCCCCTATGTTTTTATTCCAAACTGTCAACAAAGCCGTTGGAGCCTCTTAATCCAGTCTCCTGTGACCGACTTATCACGCAAGATGTTCCTGTTTCAAGATTTTTTGTCGTTGTCAAAAAGCCAAGTTTCAGCCAAGACAAAACAGATGGCCTTGCGCATTGCACCGCAGAGACTTCACCTCACAGCTCCAGGCTTCATGCAGTGCTGCTGCTATTGTCAGCATCCCCAACACCAACCGGCAAGCTCAACAATGATTTACTAACAGTCTTATACACACTGTAAGTCAAGCTCAACAATGATTTACTAACAGTCTTATACACACTGTAAGTCAGGTTCAAATTCATAACATCTGTAGTCCCTTGGAGAGATCAGTCTTTGCTTCCGGCCACATCCACACTATAAGACTATAAATCACAGGACTTATGGTCATTATCACTGATGTGTGGCTGGCTGCCATGTTATTCCCTTCATAGCATCCTCTACTAATGGGCCTTTGAGAAGCGTGGAAGATATGGGATGTGTCCAAAATGGTAACTTGTTCCCTACATGCATTATTTGACTCTGTTCGAAAGAAGCAGTGCATTATATAGGGAATAGGGTGCCATTTGACACACAGACATGATATGATCCTTCTGTTAACAAGCCATGATATTATGTTACACTGTGATCCGTCTCTGTTATGGTCATCCCATGATATTATGTTACACTGTGATCCACCTCTGTTATGTGATGGTCAAGCCAGTGATATTTCAGAACAGCGTGTACAAACAGTGTCGTCTTGAAAAATGTGACATGCATTAGTAATAATTTATTTGACAACTTTAATAAATATCTCTTATTTAATAAATATCTCTTATTTGGCTTTCATATTGCTGTATGAAGAATAGATGATAACGTGAGAATAAATCCATTCCATTAAAGTATTGATAGAAAAGTAATAGATAAATATATCCCCTTTCAGTAAAAAGCATTGATGTTGCTGTTGACAAACAATACTGTTTCCCTAACAGGACCCTATTCCCTATGCACTGCTTTTGACCAGAGCCTTATGAACCCTGGTCAAAAGCAGTGCACTAAATAGGGAATAGGGTGCCATTTGGGACGCACACTACATTTCCCCAGACAGACCTCCCGTCTCCTCTCAGAAGATACAGAGGGCAGCAGGACAGATAGATCCATTGACATCAATGGAGTTTAAGTTTGCAAAATGCAAAAGGATTGTATTGTACAATATAAAACCTATACATACATTTGGATGTGTAGTATTTTTCATATAATATGCAAGGACAAAAGTAAGGAGATTGAATTAAAGCCATGCATGCATTTGTAAGTGAGCAAACCTTACTCTAAATATATGTATTAATATCTCTATTGTTGTAACAGCTTTATGCATCGTCACCCAGCCTTTTATGATGTTTTATTTCATTCTAATCTAGAGGCATCCACAGGATCAATACCAGCAGTTGCAAGATGCAATTCATGTAAAGACTGTCAGTAAATCTCTCTCCCCCGAACACACACACACACACACACACACACACACACACACACACACACACACACACACACACACACACACACACACACACACACACACACACACACACACACACACACACACACACACACACACACACACACACACAGGTTTCCTGCTCCTGGAAAGGTAAAGAGTTAACTATTTAATTTCCTTCTCTCCTAGCCGCTATGTTCTAAAGGGGACACAACAGGTTCAGTAAAGTCACTAAGTAATTGCAATGCCTCCAGCAGTAGTGTATGCTATTAGCCCTCTTCTCCCAGGGGACCAGGACAGATTGCACATAACACTGTAGGAGGCTACATCAGAGGACTTCTAGAATGTATATAATAATAAACCGTAAAACCATGAAATGTGACACGGTTAGAGCCTATATGTCAGTCTTTAAAACATAAACATTAGGCAGTTCGCTTTGCCAATAAGTGTTCTCATCTTCATAAAAACAGCCGTTTAAAACGGAAGATTGAACATGAAAGTCTGCTTTTTTTCTGTAAGTTTCCAACCAGGAGAACACCTATATCTGTGTTCAGATTTCAAACATTAGTGTTTACTTTCCTATCATCCTGTTTAGAGTGTATTTAGTCATTAGAAATGTATTCAGATCAGAGTTAGGAATGTCTGTCAACTTCGCGACATTTCAGTACAACTGAACAAGACATTTGATTCAAAAAATGTTTTCAATCGCGTGGTGTTGTTGTTTCCGTTACCTCTCTCAGAGTAAAAAAGATGTGGGAGGGTTTAATTAGCATATTTCCCAACATGCTTTATTGCAGGTAGATTTTTAGAACATATTTTTTTAATCTATGTTTCCTCATGCACATTGATTGATTAATTGATCTTATACAGAGTACAGTATACAGAGGTAAATTATTGACATTTTTCTAAACTGATCCAATCTGTAAGGGGTTTGACTTATTGCACTCATTACAGAGATGGTTGTTCCAGTTTAGATGGTTTAGTTGGTCTCAGTTGTTAAATCCTTCATAACTGCAGTCATTCTGAGGGCAGGTTGTGGGTGATAAAATGTAAAAATTGTTGGCTATCCTCCCTCTGGGTGGATTTCGATTGGAATTATTAATCACTTCACAAGCCAGCACATTCTGACTTGCAGGTCAGATGTGGCCCATGAGCCAGGATTTGAAGTCCACTATGTTGAGGATAACTAGCCAAATGACTCACAGAGATGCACATCTTTACATTGCTACAACGTGCTGATATTCCAATTAGCTGAGACATTACAATCTAGGTATTTCATTTGCTGTGTGTTCTCTTGTGTAATATAATCCGGTGCTATTGAAATGCTAGACTACATATTCCAAACTTCTCATTGTCACCATTTCATTCTGGCCGGCAGCAACCAATATGCAGCCTGTAGCCTTGAAAGTCTAACCACTTTCCTCGTCATAGAAATATGCTGTGTTGTAGCAGCTGACTGTGCTCACTACCTTTGCCATTCAGTGTCCATTGTGTCATTCTAGATGATCTCAGAAAGAGATGGCCCTGGACACTAATATGTCTTGTTCTGGAGATCATATACTGTATACAATTAAAAGCAGGGTACAACACATTCATATCATATTCAATTATTCTTTACACAACTAACTGTGTCATTCGCCTTCTCTTTTATACTGTATGTTATTTACAGCTATAGAAAAATATATTTCAAATGGAGTAATCTGTTTTACATACAACGATCTCGTACGGCTTTACCATAACGGCATGCAGGTAACTACAACAAGCCTGAAGCCTCAAGTACCTGAGTCATTTTCTCTAGTTATTTTTTAACCCGGGGACAGGGACAGAGCAAAGACAACATTCCAACCTATAGATGTTTTATCAATAGGCAAAAATACATGGTATGTGTTCCAAATTCCCTATATGGTGCACTACTTTGGACCAGAACCCTTGAGCCCGGGATCAAAGTAGTGCACTTTATAGGGAATAGGGTGAAAATAGTCAATAGGATGCCATTTAGGATGCACCCATGGAGAACAAAGGATCTATTTGTAATTTCCAACCGGTTGATCAAGTTGCGTTTTCATAAGACGTTCCAGTGTTATATTTACAGTCATGATGTTGTTATATACAGAGAGATGTCTGATCGATAAGCCTGTGAAAAAAGCCAAATGTAACAGGACGGTCGGAGAGGAGGGTACGGTGTGTGTGTGTGTCTGTGTCTGAGCTGAATGCAGAGATGGCAGAGCCCGCGAGCAATAGCAGGCGTGGGTGGACTAGGGAGAGAGATGGTAATGATGGACGCCAGGGAGAGTTGAGCTCTTGGCTGTGCTATTCTGTGTATCTGGATCTGGGAATGGGTCTCTATCTCACTTTCTCTCTTTCTCTGTCTCTCTTTATTTATTTATTTATTTATTTCTTTATGTCTGCTCTGTGTATCTCTTTATTCTTAACTGCTCTCTGTATCTGTCCTTTCTTTCTCTCTGTCTTTCTTTCTTTCTTTCTTTCTTTATGTCTACTCAGTGTATCAATCTCTTTCTTCCTCTCTGCATTAGTCCTTTCTTTCTCTCTCTCTTTCACTTTCTCTCTCTGTGTTTCACTCTATTTTTCCATCTCTATTTATCTATTTACCTTTTAATTCTACATACATGCCTGCAGGACTCATGTTATTCTCTCTTTCAAGGACTCTCTCTCTCTCACTCTCACTCTCACTCTCAAAGGCTTGCAAATCTGTAACGAGGAGAATCAATGACAGTCAAGTGTGAGAATCCTTTGAGATGAAAGGCTACAAGGGAAACTCGTTTTAATGTCTTCAATCGACTCTCCTTCTCCCAAATTTGCTCTATTTAACATGTAAAGTACGTGTATACGATCCCCTATTCACCAAGCTATACCTTTGTCTGGCTATCAACCTCCTCTTCATTAGTCCTTATTATCCTTATTATATATTATTTCATGTCCATTGTTGCTCACTTTTTAAAATCTTTTGCTCATTTTCCTGTTTTCTTTTTCTTACAGGCAGATTTAGTTCAGTTGAGAGAGGAGAGGAGAGGAGAGGAGAGGAGAGGAGAGGAGAGGAGAGGAGAGGAGAAGAAGAAGAAGGGGAGAGAAGAAGAGAGGAGAGGAGAGGAGAGGAGAGGAGAGGAGAGGAGAGGAGAGGAGAGGAGAGGAGAGGAGAGGAGAGGAGAGGAGAGGAAGAAGAAGGGGAGAGAAGAAGAGAGGAGAGGAGAGGAGAGGAGAGGAGAGGAGAGGAGAGGAGAGGAGAGGAGAGGAGAAAAAGGGGAGAGAAGAAGAGAGGAGAGGAGAGGAGAGGAGAGGAGAAGAAGAAGAAGGGGAGAGAAGAAGAGAGGAGAAGAGAGGAGAGGAGAGGAGAGGAGAGGAGAGGAGAGGAGAGGAGAAGAAGAAGGGGAGAGAAGAAGAGAGGAGGAGAAGGAGAAGAGGAGAGGAGAAGAGAAAATGAGAGGAAAGGCAAAGAGAAGAGGAGAGAAGAGAAGAGGAGAGGAGAAGAGAGGAGAGGAGAGGAGAGGAAAAGGAGAGGAGAGGAGAAGATAAAAGGAGAAGATAAAAGGAGAGGAAAGGCGAAGAGGAGAGGAGAAGAGAAGAAAAGAAGAGAAGAGGAGAAGAAGGGGAGAGGAGAAGAGAAGAAAAGAAGAGAAGAGAAGAAGGGGAGAGGAGAAAGAGAAGAGGAGAGGAGAAGAGAAGAGAAGAGAAGAGAGGAGAG
Source organism: Oncorhynchus mykiss (assembly GCF_013265735.2). Classification (NCBI taxonomy): domain Eukaryota; kingdom Metazoa; phylum Chordata; class Actinopteri; order Salmoniformes; family Salmonidae; genus Oncorhynchus; species Oncorhynchus mykiss. Next base: position 29,966,890 of record NC_048584.1, on the reverse strand, counting down.
GAGAGGAGAGGAGAGGAGAGGAGAGGAGAGGAGAGGAGAGGAGAGGAGAAAAGAAGAGAAGAGGAGAGGAGAGGAGAGGAGAGGAGAAGAGAAGAAAAGAAGAGAAGAGGAGAAGAAGGGGAGAGGAGAAAGAGAAAAGGAGAGGAGAAGAGAAAAAGAGAAGAGAAAAGGAGAAGAGAAGAGGAGTTTTAGCCGGCATACACCCATAAAGTATGTCAAACACTCTCTGCCCTAAAACATGTTCTGAGCTGATAAGAACCCTAGTTACCTTCCTAGGAGGCCCTCGACTTTCATTCCCTTCCTCTCCCCCTCTCCCTCTCTCTCCTCTCCCACCTCTCCCTCTCTCTCTTCTCTGCACTCGTCCATCTTGAGAAATAGGAAATGACTGTTTGAAGCCCTACAGTCAGGCTCAGTGCTGAATCTCTAACTAGGAGCTCACTGAACTGACTGACATAACTGAGCTGGAGTTGCATGCTACATCACACACTACAGCAGTAGCATCAACCCGATACAGCACCAGCCAGTCTGAATGATTTTCTTCCCCTTCCCCTTCCCCTTTGTCCCTAACCCCTCAACATTTGCAGATCTATCTGAAGGGTCTGGGCAGGTATAAGCAGTATAGTGTTGGAGCTTCCACCATATTGCTTCCACCTTACAAGCGATTTGGGACGTGCTGAACCAGTCTCCTCTTCCCCCATAATAATCAGTCACCTGAGCTTAAGATTAGACTAGTGCAAGATGATTGGTGGAGACCATTGTAATATTATGACTTGCTGCTTGTGCTTCCTCACATAGGCACAATCAATATGGGTGCCGGTCCATACATCACAGAGCATTGACATGAATGGCTTGAATGTTCATTCTAGTCATTCTATTTCTATGGTAGAGACTAGGTTTGCTATCACTAAGGCCACGTTATGCTCTCTCTATGGTTCAGCTTCCATACTTCAGGCCTGGTCTGTACATGAATCTGATATGTTGATGAGTTCCTATTGTTCTTCACAATGAGACATGGATGGTATAGCTATATATGTACATATATATATGTATCATACTGTAGTTATCTTTGTGTTGAATGATAGGTACAGTACCAACTCAACCTATACATTCAAACCTGCTTATAAATGACATACTTAGTGAAATAGCTCCAAAGCGATCATGATGATGATGTCATCATGATCGCACAGAGTTGCCTCTTCCAGTACAGTATGCTGTAAAAGTCAAACTGATCTGGGGCAGTATGTATCAATCATCTTGGAGAAGGAGTGCTGATCTAGAATCAGGTCCCTCCTGTTCATTGTATTCAATTTGATCTAAAAGGCTAAACTGATCCTAGATCAGCACTTCTTATCTGAGACATTTGCTACATATGGTACATTCTTCTGAGACGTTTGATACTCACAGCCTCAGAGATTTACTCAGGTATGGCTAACTAAATATTTTGAAGATTGCCAATGGTATATCAGTGAAAATGTTCTTTCTGGCTTCGAGTCAGAGAGAGCAATATGTCGGCTTATGGCCTCATGTTATACTAATTCCTTCCATGGTTGTCTCAGGTGTTTTGACCTTCAAAAGCACAGTTACAAGAAGGTTCCTTTCCTTCCCATAGTATCATTCCAACTGTCCCATCATCATCATCATCACAGGATGTTGATTCCATCCCCAAAAATGTCCAACAGTTTCATGCATATCATTATACTCTTCCATTGAACAACAAGACATAATCAAGTATGACAAGAGTGATAGCAAATAAAGTTAATCACATAAGACCATAAAACTCCTCTCAGTTTCTCTCCCCATCAGTCTCAGTCTCCTTAAGCACATTCTCTACCACCCTGCAGGGGTCTACTCCAGTGTTTCTCAACCTTTCATACCAACCTTTTTATTATCTTAGAGACTAGCAGGTTATCTCTTGTGTCAGAGACTGACAAGCTATGGTCTTTACTCCGTGGGGGACTGCAAACATTAAGTCAGTCAATCATCTCACCGACCGAAAGTCCACATCTCACGGACCAGCGCCTGTCCATGGACCAGAAGTTGAGAAACACTACACAGGTCTACCTGGAGTTGCTGGTCTCTGCCAGTCTGTTGTTCATGATCCCCAGAGCGCCCACTCCTCCAGAGAACCCGTTATGTCTCGAGCCGCCACACACCGTCCTGGGATAACCGTTAGCAGACTCTGATAACTGCTTCTGCATGAGTGCCAGTGAGACCTTATTCGAGGCCGTCAGGTCCTTCATTGAAATCATCTCTCCAGAGAGTCTGCGTCCTCCCCCCTCCGTGTCGCTGTCGCAGGGTCCCGAATCCCCAGAGTTGGGCGGGCGTCTGATTCCGAAGCGGCCCTTACGGATTCTCGACCCGGGCCGGATGGCGTTGCGGCGTCCCAACGGGAAAGAGTTTGACCTGATGTTGCACCGCTGGCAGCACAGGTTCTGAAGCATCCAGTTGAGCACCTGAAGGAAGGAAGGAATCTGATGTTAAAATACAGATATAGTTACAGATAGAGGTGACTCAGCTAACTGAACACAACAATGCATCAAGGATTAAAAATACAATATTGTCGACAGACTTATTTCCATTGTGCTCGTTGTTCTACATCTACCTGTTTGATGACGATGGAGATGACGTTGAACAGAGAGTAGATGCAGCACACGCCCATGAGGATGAACAGGCAGTTAGCCAGACGGTACAGCGGCTGGTACTCATAGTCCGCTCTCTGGCTTGATACCAGGTCCCCGAAGCCAATGGTGCTGACAGGGGAGGAGGTAGAGAAAAAAGGGGAGGCAGAGTAGAAGGAGGGAGAAGGACGAGGAAGAGAGAAAGAAGGAAGATGAAGAGGAAGAGGAGGAGGGGAAGAAGAAAAATAAAAACAAGAATAACATTACTTTCTTGCCTTTTGTCTTTTTTCTATCCCAAGCCCCTTGAGACTAGGGCTGCAAAATTCCAGTAACTTTCCACAAATTCCCCAGTTTTCCAGAAATCTGAGGATAGCTGAATATTTCCGGCTAATTCCCTCCTAATTGCAGGAATCCTTCAAATTGGATTTCTGGAAAACCAGGGAATTTTGAGAAAGTTGCCAGAATTATGCGACCCTACCCAAGAAACACAAATACACACACCCAGCGAGAGGTTGAAGAACAGGCCAGCCACAGTGCAGTGCCTTGCTCATGGGCACAGGATATGATGATATCATGGATACTCTAGGATGCCAGCATTTCTCTGAGACTCAAGACTCATACAGACAGCCTTCCAGCCGGTTGCTGGCTGGCCCACTTCTCCAACCTCCGACCTCTAGTAGGCTACCTTACCTAAATGTGACGAAGCAGAAGTAGAGTGAGTCCAGGTAGGCCCATCCCTCCACAGGGGTGTACATGGCTGAGGCACAGCAGGAGATGATGATGGCAGACAGCCCCAGGATCAACATGACGTGGTAGACCGACGGCTTCCACCCCGGGAACGAACACGCCGAGAAGTCATGGCGGATACCCGGCGGGAGGAGGCCGGAGTTCCGGATGCGCCGTTCCCTCACGGCCTTCATTACCACGGCCAGGAGGGTGATAATGCGTTCCAGGAAGAGGTTAAAGAACAAGATGGTGGCGGCGCAACCAAGGAGACCATAGAAGATCAGGAACACCTTCCCTGCCACCGTCACCGGGGTGGACATCCCAAAACCTACAGGGGAAGACAGAGAAAGATGGGGTTAGATGGATGGATTGACTGATTAATTCCAGAAGATGAAACTACTAAAGGCTCAGAGGAAGGCGTCCAACACACCACAGCATTAGTATTTGTGTCTATTTGTCCGGCCCTAATAAACCTCGAAGATCCCTGCAGGCATCTGAATGCTCCATTTCTGCGGTAGACACCATTTACTGGCATGGGGTAAGATGCTTTTTAGGTTAGGCTCTACTCTGTCTATTAAAAGACTTTGGTGCAGTACCAGCATTTGACGAGTTCAATGAAGTGAGTAATATTTCACTATTTAAATATCTGGCAACGTCATTCAATTAGCATTCTACTCTACTAAAAACATACTTTCTCTGGAGAAGGTCATCAGTATTTGGGATGCTGTGTGTGTAATGCAGTAATGAAGCTCAGCTCTGTAACTGACTGACATTTCTGCTGTTGATGCACGATCTGGCCCTTTGTTCTGTCATACTCATTTCCTGGTCAATTCAGGTCAGTGTGAAAGCTAAGTGGAGATGGTGACGAGAGAAGAAGATTAGCTGTCAAACATTCGTGGGGTGTGTGTGTGTGTGTGTGTGTGTGTGTGTGTGTGTGTGTGTGTGTGTGTGTGTGTGTGTGTGTGTGTGTGTGTGTGTGTGTGTGCAGCATGTGTTAAGTTATGCAGGAACAAGAACAGGAACACTTCCTATCTTGGGAAGTGACAGGTCAGAGGTTAGAGACAGACTGCAGCTTACTGACGTACACACTCACGCACTCTACCTTTGAATTATGTGAATCAGTACATAACTGATTGGATAAGAGATTGGCTTGGTGTACTCAGTCAACCAATGAACAGAGAACAGGGAGATCAGCAAGTTTGTTTCTGGCATATCACATTTATGTACAGTGCCTTGCGAAAGTATTCGGCCCCCTTGACCTTTGCGACCTTTTGCCACATTTCAGGCTTCAAACATAAAGATATAAAACTGTATTTTTTTGTGAAGAATCAACAACAAGTGGGACACAATCATGAAGTGGAATGACATTTATTGGATATTTCAAACTTTTTTAACAAATCAAAAACTGAAAAATTGGGCGTGCAAAATTATTCAGCCCCCTTAAGTTAATACTTTGTAGTGCCACCCTTTGCTGCGATTACAGCTGTAAGTCGCTTGGGGTATGTCTCTATCAGTTTTGCACATCGAGAGACTGAAATGTTTTCCCATTCCTCCTTGCAAAACAGCTCGAGCTCAGTGAGGTTGGATGGAGAGCATTTGTGAACAGCAGTTTTCAGTTCTTTCCACAGATTCTCGATTGGATTCAGGTCTGGACTTTGACTTGGCCATTCTAACACCTGGATATGTTTATTTTTGAACCATTCCATTGTAGATTTTGCTTTATGTTTTGGATCATTGTCTTGTTGGAAGACAAATCTCCGTCCCAGTCTCAGGTCTTTTGCAGACTCCATCAGGTTTTCTTCCAGAATGGTCCTGTATTTGGCTCCATCCATCTTCCCATCAATTTTAACCATCTTCCCTGTCCCTGCTGAAGAAAAGCAGGCCCAAACCATGATGCTGCCACCACCATGTTTGACAGTGGGGATGGTGTGTTCAGCTGTGTTGCTTTTACGCCAAACATAACGTTTTGCATTGTTGCCAAAAAGTTCAATTTTGGTTTCATCTGACCAGAGCACCTTCTTCCACATGTTTGGTGTGTCTCCCAGGTGGCTTGTGGCAAACTTTAACCAACACTTTTTATGGATATCTTTAAGAAATGGCTTTCTTCTTGCCACTCTTCCATAAAGGCCAGATTTGTGCAATATGCGACTGATTGTTGTCCTATGGACAGAGTCTCCCACCTCAGCTGTAGATCTCTGCAGTTCATCCAGAGTGATCATGGGCCTCTTGGCTGCATCTCTGATCAGTCTTCTCCTTGTATGAGCTGAAAGTTTAGAGGGACGGCCAGGTCTTGGTAGATTTGCAGTGGTCTGATACTCCTTCCATTTCAATATTATCGCTTGCACAGTGCTCCTTGGGATGTTTAAAGCTTGGGAAATCTTTTTGTATCCAAATCCGGCTTTAAACTTCTTCACAACAGTATCTCGGACCTGCCTGGTGTGTTCCTTGTTCTTCATGATGCTCTCTGCACTTTTAACGGACCTCTGAGACTATCACAGTGCAGGTGCATTTATACGGAGACTTGATTACACACAGGTGGATTGTATTTATCATCATTAGTCATTTAGGTCAACATTGGATCATTCAGAGATCCTCACTGAACTTCTGGAGAGAGTTTGCTGCACTGAAAGTAAAGGGGCTGAATAATTTTGCACGGACAATTTTTCAGTTTTTGATTTGTTAAAAAAGTTTGAAATATCCAATAAATGTTGTTCCACTTCATGATTGTGTCCCACTTGTTGTTGATTCTTCACATAAAATACAGTTTTATATCTTTATGTTTGAAGCCTGAAATGTGGCAAAAGGTCGCAAAGTTCAAGGGGGCCGAATACTTTTGCAAGGCACTGTAAGTATTCAGACCCTTTACTCAGTACTTTGTTGAAGCAACTTTGGCAGTGATTACAGCCTCGAGTCTTCTTGGGTATGACGCTCCAATCTTGGCACACCTGTATTTGGGGAATTTCTCACATTCTTCTCTGCAGATCCTCTTAAGCTCTGCCAGGTTTTATGGGGAGCGTCACTGCACAGCTATTTTCAGGTTCCAGAAATGTTAGATCGGGTTCAAGTCCGGGCTCTGACTGGGCCACACAAACGACCTGAAGCCACTCCTGCGTTGTCTTGACTTTGTGCTTAGGGTTGTTGTCCTGTTGGAAGGTAAACCTTGGCCCCAGTCTGTGATTCTGAGCACTCTGGAGCAGGTTTTAATCAAGGATCCGTCTGTACGTTGCTCCGTTCATCTTTCCCTTGATCCTGACTAATCTCCCAGTCCCTGCCTCTGAAAAACATTGACACAGCATGATGCTGCCACCACCATGCTTGACCCTAGGGATAGTGCCAGGTTTCCTCCAGACATGACGCTTGACATTCAGGCCAAAGAGTTCAATCTTGATTTCATCAGACCAGAGAATCTTGTTTCTCATGGTCTGACAGTCCTTTGGGATGTCATGTGCCTTTTACTGAGGAGTGGCTTCCGTCTGGCCACTCTACCATAAAGGGCTAATTGTGGGAGTGCTGCAGAGATGGTTGTCCTTCTGGAAGGTTCCCCCATCTCCACAGAGGAACTCTGGAGCTCTGTCAGAGTGACCATCAGGTTCTTGGTCACCTCCCTGACTAAGGCCCTTCTCCACCGATTGCTCAGTTTGACTGGGCAGCAAGCTCTAGGAAAAGTCTTGGTGGTTCCAAACCTCTTCCATTTAAGAATGATGGAGGCCACTGTGTTCTTGTGGACCTTAAATGCTGCAGAAATGTTCTGGTACCCTTCCCCAGATCTCTGCCTTGACACAATTCCGTCTCGGGGCTCTAATGACAATTCCTTTGACCTCATAATTTGGTTTTTGCTCTGACATGCACTGTCAATGGTGGGACCTTATATAGACAGGTGTGTGTCTTTCCAAATCATGTCCAATTAATTGAATTAAACAGGCCCCCTTGAACTTTGCGACCTTTTGCCACATTTCAGGCTTCAAACATAAAGATATAAAACTGTATTTTTTTGTGAAGAATCAACAACAAGTGGGACACAATCATGAAGTGGAACGACATTTATTGGATATTTCAAACTTTTTTAACAAATCAAAAACTGAAAAATTGGGCGTGCAAAATTATTCAGCCCCCTTAAGTTAATACTTTGTAGCGCCACCTTTTGCTGCGATTACAGCTGTAAGTCGCTTGGGGTATGTCTCTATCAGTTTTGCACATCGAGAGACTGATTTTTTTTCCCCATTCCTCCTTGCAAAACAGCTCGAGCTCAGTGAGGTTGGATGGAGAGCATTTGTGAACAGCAGTTTTCAGTTCTTTCCACAGATTCTCGATTGGATTCAGGTCTGGACTTTGACTTGGCCATTCTAACACCTGGATATGTTTATTTTTGAACCATTCCATTGTAGATTTTGCTTTATGTTTTGGATCATTGTCTTGTTGGAAGACAAATCTCCGTCCCAGTCTCAGGTCTTTTGCAGACTCCATCAGGTTTTCTTCCAGAATGGTCCTGTATTTGGCTCCATCCATCTTCCCATCAATTTTAACCATCTTCCCTGTCCCTGCTGAAGAAAAGCAGGCCCAAACCATGATGCTGCCACCACCATGTTTGACAGTGGGGATGGTGTGTTCAGCTGTGTTGCTTTTACGCCAAACATAACGTTTTGCATTGTTGCCCAAAAGTTCAATTTTGGTTTCATCTGACCAGAGCACCTTCTTCCACATGTTTGGTGTGTCTCCCAGGTGGCTTGTGGCAAACTTTAAACGACACTTTTTTATGGATATCTTTAAGAAATGGCTTTCTTCTTGCCACTCTTCCATAAAGGCCAGATTTGTGCAATATACGACTGATTGTTGTCCTATGGACAGAGTCTCCCACCTCAGCTGTAGATCTCTGCAGTTCATCCAGAGTGATCATGGGCCTCTTGGCTGCATCTCTGATCAGTCTTCTCCTTGTATGAGCTGAAAGTTTAGAGGGACGGCCAGGTCTTGGTAGATTTGCAGTGGTCTGATACTCCTTCCATTTCAATATTATCGCTTGCACAGTGCTCCTTGGGATGTTTAAAGCTTGGGAAATCGTTTTGTATCCAAATCCGGCTTTAAACTTCTTCACAACAGTATCTCGGACCTGCCTGGTGTGTTCCTTGTTCTTCATGATGCTCTCTGCGCTTTTAACGGACCTCTGAGACTATCACAGTGCAGGTGCATTTATATGGAGACTTGATTACACACAGGTGGATTGTATTTATCATCATTAGTCATTTAGGTCAACATTGGATCATTCAGAGATCCTCACTGAACTTCTGGAGAGAGTTTGCTGCACTGAAAGTAAAGGGGCTGAATAATTTTGCACGCCCAATTTTTCAGTTTTTGATTTGTTAAAAAAGTTTGAAATATCCAATAAATGTCGTTCCACTTAATGATTGTGTCCCACTTGCTGTTGATTCTTCACAAAAAAATGCAGTTTTATATCTTTATGTTTGAAGCCTGAAATGTGGCAAAAGGTCGCAAAGTTCAAGGGGGCCGAATACTTTCGCAAGGCACTGTATCATTGCTTATGAGCACAAGAGTGTTGCTTTTTTGCAAAACTGTAAGTCATTTCTCATTGCTTTCACAGACAATGCTAAGCACATTTTTGCGAAATAGTTAACACAACTCTCTACAAAAGAGCAAAACTCAGTTGAGTAAATCATGACAAACAGATGGCAGGTAGCCTAGTGGTTAGAGCATTGGGCCAGAACCCGAAAGGTTGCTGGATCAAATCCCTGAGCTGTCATTCTGCCCCTGAGCAAGGCAGTTAACCCACTGGGCGCTGAAGACGTGGATGTCGATTATGACAGCCCCCCACACCTCTCTGATTCAGAGGGGTTGGGTTAAATGCAGAAGTTGAATACATTCAGTTGTACAACTGACTAGGTATCCCCTTTCCCATTGTGAAAATGGTAGTGTAAAATAATGCCATAAGACTGCAGGAAATCCAACAGCAAATGATTGAAAACCCTGCCGTCTTCCATAACATCAGAGTGAGTTTATCAACCATAGCCCTGCATCCTTAAGAAACACCATCTCCAGATGAAGCACATCTACAGAGTCCCATTTGAAAGGAATTCCCAAAGAGTGAAGGATAAACGGTATGGATATGTGCAAGTAATGTACTGGTATTGTACTGGTATTATACTCTTGAAACATTAGAGAACCATTGAGGTTGCCAGTGAAATTTACAATACAGTATTTACTGTCATTTCAGAGAAACATGGAGTTGGATGCAAGTCCCATCCCCCAGGAACTCATATCCATAGATGAGGCTGGATTAAATTTAACAAAGACGAGGAGGAGAGGAAGGAACATCATTGGTCAATGCGCCATCATTGAGGTGCCTGGCCAGCGCGTGGGAAATGTCACCATATACACATCTATCTATGAGCCACAATGGGGTCCCCCCCACATACCACCCTTGGACCATACAACACTGCCCATCTCCTTATTTTCCTGAACACCTTACATGACAATGTTTTTCAGCCAGAGCAGGGCCAGGTAATTATGAGAATCATATGTATGTTCTAATTTGGGACAACTTGAGCTTTCATCAGGCTGCTCAGCTTCGCAACTGGTTCCATAACCATCCAGGTTTACAATTATCTATTTCTCACCATATAACCAATTTTTCAATGCCATTTTTCATTTAACTAGGCAAGTCAGTTAAGAACAAATTCTTATTACAATGACAGCCTCCCAGGGAACAGTTGGTTAACTGCCTTGCTCAGGGGCAGAATGACAGATTTTTACCTTGTCAGCTCAGTTATTCGATGCAGCAACCTTTCTGTTATTGGCCAAACGCTCTAACCACTAGGCTACCTGCCGCCCCATTTAGGAGGAGTTTTTAGCATGGTGGTGGAAGGTGTGTGATCACAAACTCCATGGAGGAGTTGTTTCAGCATGGTGGTGGAAGGTGTATGATCACAACCCCATGGAGGAGTTGTTTTCAGCATGGTGGTGGAAGGTGTATGATCCCAACCCCATGGAGGAGTTGTTTTCAGCATGGTGGTGGAAGGTGTATGATCACAACCCCATGGAGGAGTTGTTTCAGCATGGTGGTGGAAGGTGTATGATCACAACCCCATGGAGGAGTTGTTTCAGCATGGTGGTGGAAGGTGTATGATCACAACCCCATGGAGGAGTTGTTTTCAGCATGGTGGTAGAAGGTGTATGATCACAACCCCATGGAGGAGTTGTATTCAGCATGGTGGTGGAAGGTGTATGATCCCAACCCCATGGAGGAGTTGTTTCAGCATGGTGGTGGAAGGTGTATGATCACAACCCCATGGAGGAGTTGTTTTCAGCATGGTGGTGGAAGGTGTATGATCCCAACCCCATGGAGGAGTTGTTTCAGCATGGTGGTGGAAGGTGTATGATCACAACCCCATGGAGGAATTGTTTTCAGCATGGTGGTGGAAGGTGTATGATCACAACCCCATGGAGGAGTTGTTTTCAGCATGGTGGTGGAAGGTGTATGATCCCAACCCCATGGAGGAGTTGTTTTCAGCATGGTGGTGGAAGGTATATGATCACAACCCCATGGAGGAGTTGTTTTCAGCATGGTGGTGGAAGGTGTATGATCACAACCCCCATGAACGTATGGCCCTTCTCCAGGCAATGGCCTGTGGTGACATTCCAGCAGAGTCCTGTCAGGGGTGGATGTGTCATGCCAGAAGACATTTCCCCCACTGTCTGGCCAAGGAGAATATTGCTTGTGACCTGTGAAGTTGATGAAAATCTGTGGCTGGACCAAAACAACAGACATGACCGATTTTGTTTTCGCAATGGAGTAGTTGTTTCTTGACTTATGATTTAGATTTGATTGTATTTGACAGTTTCTTGATCTATTCCGTACAATTGATCTAACATACAGTGCAGTAGTACAAATAGGCAATTTTTCTTCCTTGGCATTTGAAAAATACATTTACTGTGTGTTTTCATTTGTACTGTATGTGTGCTTACAGTATGCTGTTTGACATGTTTTGAGTCACGTTGAAATATAAAACTTCAACTTTTGCATTTATGTTCCTTTCTTGTTTGAGTACACACAAATAATATATAGTATAACAACAAAATCTTAGTCTTTACACTAAAATAATCAAATCAAAGTTTATTTGTCATGTGCGCCGAATACAACAGGTGAAATGCTTACTTACAGGCTCTAACCAATAGTGCAGAGAAATAAAAAAATAAAAAAGTATGTGTGTGTGTGCGTGTAGGTAAGTAAAGAAATAAAACAACAGTAAAAAGACATTTGAAAATAAGAGTAGAAAGGCTATATACAGACAACGGTCAGTCAGGCTTATTGAGGTAGTATGTACATGTGGGTATGGTTAAAGTGACTATGCATATATGATGAACAGAGAGTAGCAGTAGCGTAAAAAGAGGGGTTGGCGGGTGGTGGGACACAATGCAGATAGCCCGGTTAGCCAATGTGTGGGAGCACTGGTTGGTCGGGCCAATTGAGGTAGTATGTACATGAATGTATAGTTAAAGTGACTATGCATATAAGATAAACAGAGAGTAGCAGCAGCGTAAAAGAGGGGTTGGGTGGGGCACACAATGCAAATAGTCCGTGTAACCATTTGGTTACCTGTTCAGGAGTCTTATGGCTTGGGGATAAAAACTGTTGAGAAGCCTTTTCGTCCTAGACGTGGCACTCCGGTACCGCTTGCCATGCGATAGTAGAGAGAACAGTCTATGACTGGGGTCTTTGACAATTTTCAGGGCCTTCCTCTGACACCACCTGGTGTAGAGGTCCTGGGGGGAATAGGCTTTGTCGTGCCCTCTTCACAACTGTCTTGGTGTTTGGACCATTCTAGTTTGTTGTTGATGTGGACACCAAGGAATTGGAAGCTCTCAACCTGCTCCACCACAGCCCCATCGATGAGAATGGGGACGTGCTCGGTGCTCCATTTCCTGTAGTCCACAATCATCTCCTTAGTCTTGGTTACGTTGTGGGATAGGTTGTTATTCTGGCACCACCCGGCCAGGTCTCTGACCTCCTCTCTATAGGCGGTCTCGTCGTTCTTGGTGATCGGTGATCGGTACCACTGTTGTGTCGTCAGCAAATTTAATGATGGTGTTGGAGTCGTGCCTGGCCATGCAGTAGTGGGTGAACAGGGAGTACAGGAGGGGGCTGAGCATGCACCCCAGGGGAGCTCCAGTGTTGAGGATTGTCACGACTCCGACCGAAGGTGGCTCCCCTTCCCGTTCGGGTGGCGCTCGGCGGTCGTCGTCGCCGGCCTACTAGCTGCCACTGATTATTTCCTCCCCCTCCCTTATGTGTTCATTGAGTGCACCTGTTTTGAATTCTGTATAATTAGTGAGGCTTTATTTAGTCAGCCGGCCCGCCTGGTTCCTTGTGCGGGATTATTTATTGTGACCTTCTGTGTTGTGTAAACTTGTGTGCACGTCTGTGAGTTACGTGCTTTCCCATTTCGTGGGTCTTTTCTGGACCGTTTAAGTCCCCCTGTTTGGGGCGTTTGTTTTGTTTACGCCCTGTGTTTTCGTGGGGTTGGCTTATGTTCACCGTTGTGGTGCATTAAAATAGCACTCCCCTGAACTCTCTGCTTCCTGCGCCTGACTTCTCACCCACTACACTCAGAACGTTACAGAATCCCGCACCCTGAGGAATGGAGTCAGCAGGAGCAACAGCCAATCCCCTCCCATCGATGGAGGAAAGGGTTCTACATCATACCACCGTTCTCCATCGGATCGGAACGGCTATGGATCAAGTGATGGAGAGAATGGACCGATGGGAGAGAAGTGGTCTCCTCTCTCCACCTTCGGCTCCCCCCCCTCAGGACTCCCCATCTCCCGACTCCAGCACCCTCCGTCTTACGCTCCCGAGGGTCTATGATGGAGCGGCGGCGGGGTGCCAGGGGTTCTTACTCCAGCTAGAACTGTACCTAGCCACCGTCAGACCCACTCCCTCGGGAGCGGAGAGGGTGAGTGTCCTCATCTCCTGTCTCACGGGTCGTGCTCTGGAGTGGGCGAACGCAGTCTGGAATGGCCCAGACTCAGCGAAGGAGCACTACCCAGAGTTTTCCCGCCGCTTCCGCGCAGTGTTTGACCACCCTCCAGATGGCCGAGCAGCGGGAGAGCGACTATTCCATCTCCGGCAGGAGAAGAGGAGCGCCCAGGATTACGCGTTGGAGTTCCGGACCTTGGCAGCAGGATCTGGGTGGAACGACAGGGCTCTTATCGACCATTACCGGTGTAGTCTCCGGGAGGACGTCCGCAGGGAGCTAGCGTGTCGGGACACCGCTCTTTCCCTGGATGAGCTAATTGACATGTCCATCCGACTGGACAATCTGCTGGCTGCCCGCGGGCGTTCGGAGAGGGTCCTGTGTGTTCCACCACCCAGCACCGTCACTCCCGTTCCGATGGAGTTGGGAGGGACTGTGCCGAGGGGTACCGGAGGAGGAGGCTCCCTCTGCACCAGCTGTGGTCGGAGAGGACACACGGCCGATCGGTGCTGGGGGGGTCCGTCTGGGAGTCGAGATGGTAGGCGGAACATTTCTCGATCACCCCAGGTGAGTCAGCACCAAACTCACCCAGAACCCCCTGTTGGTCACATGTTTGTCTTGATTTTTTTCCTTAAATTTTTCCCCTCTTCCCAGCATAGGGCGCTAGTCGATTCAGGCGCAGCTGGGAACTTTATGGACCGCGGACTCGCTATTAAATTAGGTGTTCCGCTTGTGCCGATAGATTCTCCCTTTCCCGTGCACTCCCTAGATAGCCGGCCATTAGGGTCAGGGGTGGTCAGGGAGACCACGGTTCCACTGGACATGGTAACGCAGGGGAATCATAGGGAGCGTATCAGTCTCTACATTATTGATGCGCCTGCGTTTCCAGTGGTGCTAGGGATTCCCTGGCTGGCCCGGCACAATCCTAAAATTTCGTGGAGACAGGGGGTTCTCCAGGGGTGGTCAGAGGAGTGTTCTGGAAGGTGTCTGGGAGTTTCCATCGGTGCCACGTCGGTGGAGAGTCCAGACCAGGGTCCCACGGTGTGCATTCCCCCCGAGTATGCCGATTTGGCAATCGCTTTCAGTAAAAAGAAGGCGACTAAATTACCACCACATCGACCGGGAAGGGATTGTGCGATAGATCTCCAGGTAGACGCTGCGCTTCCCAAGAGTCACGTGTACCCATTATCCCAGGAGGAGACGTTGGCTATGGAGACATATATCACGGAGTCTCTGGGACAGGGGTACATTCGGTCCTCCATCTCACCCGTCTCCTCGAGTTTCTTTTTTGTGAGGAAAAAGGAGGGAGGTTTGCGTCCGTGTATTGATTATAGAGGTCTAAATGCCATCACGGTGGGATTCAGCTACCCACTACCTCTCATTGCTACGGCAGTGGAATCATTTCAGGGAGCGCAGTTCTTCACAAAATTGGATCTCAGGAGCGCGTATAGCCTGGTGCGTATTCGGAGGGAGACGAGTGGAAAACCGCATTTAGTACCACATCGGGCCACTATGAGTACTGCGTCATGCCGTATGGGTTAAAGAATGCTCCAGCCGTTTTTCAATCCTTTGTAGACGATATTCTCAGGGACCTGCACAGGCAGGGAGTAGTTGTTTATATCGATGATATTCTGATCTACTCAGCCACTCACGCCGCGCATGTGTCTCTGGTACGCAGGGTGCTTGGTAGACTGCTGGAGCATGACCTATACGTCAAGGCTGAGAAGTGTGTGTTCTCCAAACGAGCCGTCTCCTTTCTGGGTTATCGCATTTCCACCTCGGGGGTGGAGATGGAGGGTGACCGCAGTAAGGCCGTGCGTAATTGGCCGACTCCGACCACGGTAAAAGAGGTGCAGCGGTTTTTGGGTTTTGCCAACTACTACCGGAGGTTTATCCGGGGTTTTGGCCAGGTAGCGGCTCCAATTACCTCACTGCTGAAGGGGGGTCCGGTGCGGTTGCGGTGGTCAGCAGAGGCGGACGGAGCTTTCAACAAGTTGAAGGCGCTGTTCACGGATGCACCCGTGTTGGCCCATCCGGACCCCTCTCTAGCATTCATAGTGGAGGTGGATGCGTCCGAGGCTGGGGTGGGTGCCGTGCTATCACAGCGCTCGGGTATGCCACCAAAACTCCGCCCCTGCGCTTTCTTCTCGAGGAAGCTCAGCCCAGCGGAGCGTAACTATGATGTGGGTGACCGGGAGTTGTTAGCGGTGGTCAGGGCTCTGAAGGTGTGGAGACACTGGCTTGAGGGGGCTAAGCACCCCTTTCTCATCTGGACCGACCACCAAAATCTGGAGTATATTCGGGCAGCTAGGAGACTGAACCCGCGTCAGGCAAGGTGGGCCATATTTTTTACCCGATTCCGGTTCACTTTATCGTATAGACCGGGCTCCCAGAACGTGAAGGCGGATGCGCTGTCCCGCCTTTACGACACAGAGGATAGGTCCACCGAACCTACTCCCATCCTTCCCGCCTCAAAGCTTATAGCACCGGTGGTATGGGAGGTGGACTCGGACATCGAGCGGGCGTTACGGGCTGAACCCGCGCCTCCTCAGTGTCCGGCGGGGCAGAAGTACGTGCCGCTTGGTGTTCGGGACCAACTGATTCGGTGGGCTCACGTCCTACCCTCCTCGGGTCACCCTGGGGTGAGGAGGACAATAGGAAGCCTTCGGGGGAGGTATTGGTGGCCTACCTTGGCTAGGGACGTTAAGGTTTATGTCTCCTCCTGTTCAGTATGCGCCCAGAGTAAGGCTCCTAGGCACCTTCCTAGAGGGAAGTTACAACCCCTCCCCGTTCCACAACGGCCATGGTCACATCTATCCGTAGACTTCCTGACCGATCTTCCCCCGTCTCAGGGGAACACCACGGTTCTGGTGATTGTGGATCGGTTCTCTAAGTCCTGCCGTCTCCTCCCGTTGCCCGGTATCCCTACAGCCCTACAGACTGCGGAGGCATTATTCACCCACGTCTTCCGGCACTACGGGGTGCCGGAGGACATCGTTTCTGATCGGGGCCCCCAGTTCACGTCCCGAGTATGGAGGGCGTTCATGGAGCGTCTGGGGGTCTCGGTCAGCCTGACCTCCGGTTATCACCCCGAAAGTAATGGGCAGGTGGAGAGAGTAAACCAGGAGGTGGGTAGGTTTCTGCGGTCGTACTGCCAGGACCGGCCAGGGGAGTGGGCGAGGTACATCCCCTGGGCCGAAATGGCCCAGAACTCACTACGCCACTCCTCTACTAATGTGTCCCCTTTTCAGTGTGTGTTGGGGTACCAGCCGGTCCTGGCACCGTGGCATCCGAGCCAGACCGAGGCTCCTGCGGTGGAGGAATGGGTACAGCGCTCCAAAGAGACCTGGAGGGCCGTCCGGGAATCCCTTCAACAAGCTAGTGGACGGCAGAAAAGGAGTGCTGACCGCCACCGCAGTGAGGCCCCCGTGTTTGTACCGGGGGACAGGGTCTGGCTCTCGACCCGAAACCTGCCCCTCCGCTTGCCCTGCCGGAAGCTAGGGCCGCAGTGTGTAGGGCCTTTCAAAGTCCTGAGGAGAATAAACGAGGTGTGTTATCGATTACAACTCCCTTCCTATTATCGTATTAACCCCTCGTTTCATGTGTCTCTCCTCAGGCCGGTGGTAGCTGGTCCCCTACAGGACGGTGAGGTGCCGGAGGTCCCTCCTCCCCCTCTGGACATCGAGGGGTCCCCGGCGTATACGATACGGGCCATTCTGGACTCGAGACGCCGGGTGAGGGGCCTGCAGTACCTCGTGGACTGGGAGGGGTACGGTCCGGAGGAGAGGTGCTGGGTACCGGTGGGGGACATTTTGGATCCGTCAATGTTGAGGGATTTCCATCGCCTCCATCCGGAGTGCCCTGCGCCTCGTCCTCCGGGTCGACCTCGAGGCCGGTGTCGGCGCGCTGCGGGAGCCGCGCGTCAAGGGGGGGGTACTGTCACGACTCCGACCGAAGGTGGCTCCCCTTCCCGTTCGGGTGGCGCTCGGCGGTCGTCGTCGCCGGCCTACTAGCTGCCACTGATTATTTCCTCCCCCTCCCTTATGTGTTCATTGAGTGCACCTGTTTTGAATTCTGTATAATTAGTGAGGCTTTATTTAGTCAGCCGGCCCGCCTGGTTCCTTGTGCGGGATTATTTATTGTGACCTTCTGTGTTGTGTAAACTTGTGTGCACGTCTGTGAGTTACGTGCTTTCCCATTTCGTGGGTCTTTTCTGGACCGTTTAAGTCCCCCTGTTTGGGGCGTTTGTTTTGTTTACGCCCTGTGTTTTCGTGGGGTTGGCTTATGTTCACCGTTGTGGTGCATTAAAATAGCACTCCCCTGAACTCTCTGCTTCCTGCGCCTGACTTCTCACCCACTACACTCAGAACGTTACAAGGATCAGCGTGGCAGATGTGTTGTTACCTACCCTCACCACCTCGGGGCTGCCCGTCAGGAAGTCCAGGATCCAGTTGCAGAGGGAAGTGTTTAGTCCCAGGGTCCTTAACTTAGTGATGAGCTTTGAGGGTACTATGGTGTTGAACGCTGAGCTGTAGTCAATGAATAGCATTATCATATAGGTGTTCCTTTTGTCCTAGTAAAATGATTTAATCAGACAGCTCTGCAGCTAGCCTAGCTAAATACAGTAAGATGACTAAAGTATGGGAGCACGTTGTGTCTTTAGTCATCTTACTGTATTTAGCTAGGCTAGCTGCAGAGCTGTCTGATGAAATAATTTTACTAGTTCTTCAAAGAGGATAAGGCATACTTTCACAAACTGCCTCTATCCCTCTCTCTGTGTTGTGTACATTCCTCTCTCATGTGGTCTATAACGCAACAGGCATTGGGAGCACGTTGTCTTGCTGGCTGACTGCTACTGCCTGAGCAAAGATGAGATGATTTCTTTAAGGAATGAAAAATAATAAATTCATCAAATAAAAACAAAGTAATATATGCAACTGTAATGTTGTATTATTTCATAGTCATTTCCTATGTTTCTATTGATGTCGACCCAATGTTGACCTGACAGAGACAATGGAATATTTTCAATGTTTTGGCAATTGAAACTTCACTATTTTTGGCTTCGGAATTTCCATTAAAAAAACATTTGTCATTATTTTATAATGCATTTAACGTAAAATAAATGAATATCGAACCGAAAAACCAAAATCGAACCGACCTAGAAAAGCACTAATCGCTCAGCACTAGGATAATGTCACCCTATCCCCTTAATAATCCTCCCGACATGGAGGAGGGGACCAGTAACTTTATGATCAAACTTTATCAATGTAGAAGCAACAGTCATTTTTCACACTTTGGTCATCATACTGGTTTCATCCAAATATCATCACATTTCATGAAGACATGATTCTGATTGTTCATGACCTTTACATTATTTTTCCATTGTTGTCTTTTTGTGTCTGCATCCCAAATGGCAGCCTATTCCCTACACCGTCTCTGGTCAAAACTAATGCATTACAGTTGGAAAGTATTCAGACCCCTTGAGTTTTTCCATATTTTGTTACGTTAAAGCTTTATTCTAAAATGTATTAAATATTTGTTTTCCTTCATCACTCTTCACACAATAGCACATAAAGAGAAAGCAAAAACAGGTGTATAGACATTTTTGCAAATGTATTAAAAATAAAAAACAGAAATTCCTTATTTACATAAGTAATCAGACCCTATGAGACTCTAAATTGAGCTCAGGTGCATCCTGTTTCCATTGATCATCCTTGAGATGTTTCTACAGCTTGATTGGAGTCCACCAGTGGTAAATATAGTTGATTGGACATGATTTGGAAACACACACACCTGTCTATACAAGGTCCCACAGCTGACAGTGCATGTCAGAGCAAAAACCAAGCCATGAGGTCGAATAATTTGTATTTTATTTTAAATGTAACCTTTATTTAACTAGGCAAGTCAGTTAAGAACAAATTCTTAGTTACTTTGACGGCCTACCGGGGAACAGTGGGTTAACTGCCTTGTTCAAGGGAAGAAGACAGATTTTTACCTTGTCAACTCTGGGATTCAATCCAGCAGACTTTCAATTACTGGCCAAATGCTCTAACCACTAGGCTACCAGCTGCCCCAAGGTATCCAAGAGCACAGTGGCCTCCATAATTCTTAAATGGGAGAAGTTTGGAACCACCAAGACTCTTCCAAGAGCAGACCACCCAGCCAAATTGAACTATCAGGGGAGGGTCTTGGTCAGAGAGGTGACCAAGAACCCGATGGTCACTCTGACAGAGTTCCAGAGTTCCTCTGTGGAGATGGGAGAACCTTCCAGAAGGACAACCATTTCTGCAACACTCCACCAATCAGGCCTTTATGGTAGAGTGGGCAGACGAAAGCCACTCCTCAGTAAAAGGCCGATGACAGCCCGCTTGGAGTTGGCCAAAAGGCACGTAAAAGACACGAGAAACAAGATTCTCTGGTCTGATGAAAGCAAGATTAAACTCTTTGGCATGAATTCCAAGCGTCACGGTGGTAGTATCATGCTGTGGGGATGTTTTTCAGAGGCAGGGACTGGGAGACTAGTCAGGAATGAGGGAAAGATGAACGAAGCAAAGTACAGAGAGATCCTTGAGCTCCAGGGCACTCAGGAAGGTAAAGGTTCATCTCCCAGCAGAACAATTACCCTAAGCACACAGCCAAGACAATGCAGGACTGGCTTTGGGACAAGTGTCTGAATGTCCTTGAGTCGCCCAGCCAGAGCCCGGACATGAACCCGATCCAACATCTCTGGAGAGACCTGAAAATAGCTGTGCAGCGACGCTCCCCATCCAACCTGACAGAGCTTGAGAGGATCTGCAAAGAAGAATGGGAGAAACTCCCTAAATACAGGTGTGCCAAGCCATACCAAAGAAGACTCAAGGCTGTAATCACTGCCAAAGGTGCTTCAACAAAGTACTGAGTTAAGGGTCTGAATACATATGTAAATGCGATATTTCCGTTTTAATTTTTATTTTATCTTTATACATTTGCAAAAATGTCTATAAACCTGATTTTGCTTTTTCATTATGGGGTATTGTGTGTAGACTATTGAGGGGGAAAAAACGATTTAATCAATTCTAGAATAAGGCTATAACGTAACAAAATGTGGAAAAAGTCAAGGGGTCTGAATACTTACCGAAGGCACTGTACATAGGAAATAGGGTACCATTTAGAACACAAGCGATTCCTTTCTCTGTTCTATCCTCCTCCCAGAAAGCCCTCTGTTCTATCCTCCTCCCAGAAAGCCATCTGTTCTATCCTTCTCCCAGAAAGCCCTCTGTTCTATCTTTCTCCCAGAAAGCCCTCTGTTCTATCCTCCTCCCAGAAAGCCATCTGTTCTATCCTTCTCCCAGAAAGCCCTCTGTTCTATCCTTCTCCCAGAAAGCCCTCTGTTCTATCTTTCTCCCAGAAAGCCCTCTGTTCTATCCTCCTCCCAGAAAGCCCTCTGTTCTATCCTTCTCCCAGAAAGCCCTCTGTTCTATCTTTCTCCCAGAAAGCCCTCTGTTCTATCCTCCTCCCAGAAAGCCCTCTGTTCTATCCTTCTCCCAGAAAGCCCTCTGTTCTATCTTTCTCCCAGAAAGCCCTCTGTTCTATCCTCCTCCCAGAAAGCCCTCTGTTCTATCCTTCTCCCAGAAAGCCCTCTGTTCTATCTATCTCCCAGAAAGCCCTCTGTTCTATCTTTCTCCCAGAAAGCCCTCTGTTCTATCCTCCTCCCAGAAAGCCCTCTGTTCTATCCTTCTCCCAGAAAGCCCTCTGTTCTATCCTCCTCCCAGAAAGCCCTCTGTTCTATCTTTCTCCCAGAAATCCCTCTGTTCTATCCTCCTCCCAGAAAGCCCTCTGTTCTATCCTTCTCCCAGAAAGCCCTCTTCTATCTTTCTCCCAGAAAGCCCTCTGTTCTATCCTCCTCCCAGAAAGCCCTCTGTTCTATCCTTCTCCCAGAAAGCCCTCTGTTCTATCTTTCTCCCAGAAAGCCCTCTGTTCTATCTTTCTCCCAGAAAGCCCTCTGTTCTATCCTCCTCCCAGAAAGCCCTCTGTTCTATCCTTCTCCCAGAAAGCCCTCTGTTCTATCCTCCTCCCAGAAAGCCCTCTGTTCTATCTTTCTCCCAGAAAGCCCTCTGTTCTATCCTCCTCCCAGAAAGCCCTCTGTTCTATCCTTCTCCCAGAAAGCCCTCTGTTCTATCCTTCTCCCAGAAAGTCCTCTGTTCTATCCTTCTCCCAGAAAGCCCTCTGTTCTATCCTCCTCCCAGAAAGTCCTCTGTGACTGTCCCCTCTAGTCATTACAGTAATAAATTATACCAATGTGATGAGCTTCACCCTTTACGACACTCACAATGGGATTTTTGACCTTGTTGTTGAAAAGTTTGTATTTAATAGGGCAGAAACACACACTCATGGAAGCAGGCAGAAACACACACTCATGGAAGCAGGCAGAAACACACACTCATGGAAGCAGGCAGAAACACACACTCATGGAAGCAGGCAGAAACACACACTCATGGAAGCAGGCAGAAACACACACACACGCACACCCACAACCACTGCCACTTTCACTCTGACAGGCGAGTTCGAAAACAGTATAATTTACACACACACTCCTCTCATATTACCAGATGCATGGCGAAAACTGTATGCTGAATTGAAAAGAAACTCCAGCACACTGGTGATGTTAAAACTCCACAAATAGTAGTGAAGTTCCACAGGGTATTGGTGTGGCTGTGACCTGGGAAAAGAGGATGAGTGGGTAGAGAGTAGAGGGGCAGCCCAAATTAAGACCGTCAATGAAAACATGTCTCTGAGTGTCTCAGTGTTTCATTGTTAATTAATTATCCTTCTCTTCTTGGCCCTGAAGAAACTCCAGGGGAAACCAGATTCAATCTTCTCTGTTTTCCGAAAGACTGAATGGCTCTCCTCTTCGGCTCTCATTACTAACTAAATGACCTGAGAGAGCAGAGGAGGCACAAGGCATCGATTCAGAATGTGTCCCAAATGGCACCCTAGTCTCTATATATTGCACTATGGGCCTTGGTCAAAAGTAGTGCACTGAAACAGGACAGTAATGAAAGGCAAAGAAGAAGAGAGGCAAGTTCCGAACCAAGAGGCCTCCAGTCCTTGTGTGATTCCCACTGCTCTCTTGGTTCTGCATGGAGCCAAAGGAACATTATCAAGCCTCAAATTAAAAGCACTTTTCCAAATCGCTAAAGCCCAACTTTTCTACAACCCAAACGTAATTCCTGGCCTTGGACACACTGAGCTCATCCCTGCAGGCCAATTGAAGACTTTAACACATGAAGGAGTCCCAACTTGTCTGTAACCCAAACAACCTAATGTCTGAACCCACTAAAGAAAGTCTAAGTCTAAGTCTCTTTCTCTCTCTCACACACACACACACACACACACACACACACACACACACACACACACACACACACACACACACACACACACTATCTCTACATTATGACTCTCTAGCGTGTAGTCCAAATGAGCCATGACTTACAAAATGACAATGAAAACTGATAATGCAGGTACCAATCGTATCTACACTGATCCAATTCAGAGGTTAGGGAAGAGTATTCATTCAAATTCAATAAAGCATACTGAAAGTATATTATGCTCTGTTGGCTAACAACGGTCACATGCTTGATTATACCTGTAGGACTCAAGCAGATGGAACAAAATGGTGATAATGGTAATCATTTGAATGTGTTTGACAGTCTTAGGAGGGGTAAAGCAGGTGATGTAGTAAAGTCAAAGGAATAATAATAATAAGAACATTACTTTCTTGTCTTTTTCCTTCATCCCAACCCCCCTATGAGACTAGGGTTGCAAAATTCCAGTAACTTTTCCCAAATTACCCAGTTTTCCAGAAATCCCAGTTGGAGGAGAGCCAGATATTTCCTACTTATTCCCTCCTATTTCCAGGAATCTACCAAATTGGAATTCTGGAAAACCAGAGAAGAAGAAGAAGAAAAAGAAGAAGAAGGTGTAAGTAGGTTGATTATATCTTAATTATGTCTAATGCTTGGGATGACGATTGGTTTTAGTGTACAGTATATTACGTGTAGTAGATTTCCCCTAAATAAAACAAGTAGGGGTTAATTCAGTGGAAGCACACAGACAGAAAGCTGACACCGTTTAGATTGAATGGCTCTCATTGTGCCCCAATTACAAATAAGCACAGCTCATTGAGCAGAGTAGAGTAGGGCAGGCAGAGAAATACAGAGCACACTAAACACACACAGAGAGGACAATTTGATTTAATACACCATTCACTAATGCCTTTTCTGTTATTCTATAATTCGTACACAAAACTAGCGGAATAATTCTGTGATAGAGTATTTCAATTTATGAGCCTTTAGAAGAAAGCTAACAGCTGAAAAGAGCTAATCTACAGAAGTGCCTTGGGTAGGAGAAGTGTCCTCAGTAGGGTTACTCAACTACCAGCCTTCGAGGGCTGAAGTACGGATAGTTTACTTTCATACCTGCCAGTTAATTGATCAATGAATACATTTGATTGGCAGATCTGAATCAATTTAATTACTGAATGGATTGAAAAAATGAAAACTAGAAGTGTAATGGCCTCCCTGGGACCATAGTTGAATGGCCCCTTGATGTAGTTGCTTCAGTGACACAACATTATTTTTTTTTAAACTATATCTTCCAGTAAACTACCACAATCTAATTGATATACTGAATCATATTACTCTATAGTGCCTAGGCTACCTATGCATACAAAAACAATAGTGCAATTGAAAAGGTCAACTTTGTGAGCAATCACAATAGCATTAGTATCGACCAAAGCTGATCTATATCCAAGGGCAGAGATGCAGCGTGGAATGAGAACAGAGCAGTATACGAATACTGAGAGGATGGAAGGATGCATTTCTCCTGGAAAGAAAGCACCCTGCAGCAAACTAGCTTGGAGACAAACCTGACAGTTGACCATAACTGTTCCCCACCAATACAGTAGGCCTATGTCAATGTCAGACAGTGGGAAGATGAAAAGAGAGAGAGAGAGAGAGAGACAGAGAGACAGAGAGACAGAGAGAGAGAGACAGAGAGAGAGAGAGAGACAGAGAGAGAGAGAGAGAGAGACAGAGAGACAGAGAGAGAGAGAGAGACAGAGAGACAGAGCGAGAGAGAGAGACAGAGAGACAGAGAGAGAGAGACAGAGAGAGAGGCAGAGAGACAGAGAGAGAGACAGAGAGAGAGAGAGAGACAGAGAGAGACAGAGAGAGAGAGACAGAGAGAGAGAGAGAGACAGAGAGAGACAGAGAGAGAGAGACAGAGAGAGAGAGAGAGAGACAGAGAGAGAGAGAGAGAGACAGAGAGAGAGAGACAGAGACAGAGAGAGAGAGAGAGAGACAGAGAGAGAGACAGAGAGAGAGACAGAGAGAGAGAGAGAGAGAGAGACAGAGAGACAGAGAGAGAGAGACAGAGAGACAGAGAGAGAGAGAGAGAGAGAGACAGAGAGAGAGACAGAGAGACAGAGAGAGAGACAGAGAGACAGAGAGAGAGACAGAGAGACAGAGCGAGAGAGAGAGACAGAGAGAGAGAGAGACAGAGAGAGAGAGAGGCAGAGAGAGAGAGGCAGAGAGACAGAGAGAGAGACAGAGAGAGAGAGAGAGACAGAGAGAGACAGAGAGAGAGAGACAGAGAGAGAGAGACAGAGAGAGAGAGAGAGAGAGAGAGACAGAGAGAGAGAGACAGAGACAGAGAGAGAGAGAGACAGAGAGACAGAGAGAGAGAGAGAGAGAGAGACAACAGCTGACCCATGGCCCTAAACTACTTCATAAACTCAGTAGTCAGCGAAGGAGAGTGTGAGGCACCAGCTTACATTTAACATTTACATTTGAGTAATTTAGTAGATGCTCTTATCCAAGGCAACATACAGTCAGTGCATTCAACTATGGTCGGTAAACAACCATATGCAGTATCACATTCATTGCCAATAAAACCCTCATCAAAATAACCACTATCTGCAAAACCAGTGTACAAGAAAGACAAGTAGAGAACAGATCACCGACTCCTGTACATCTGACAGCTCTTTCTTGAGAAGGAGGGAGAGTCCATGTGTGCATCCCAAATGGCACCTAATTTCCTATATAGCTCTATGGGCCCTGGTCAAAAGTAGTGCACTATATAGGGAATATGGTATCATTTGGGACCTAGTCAAAGTGTTTGTGCTGCAGACTGAGAGCCCTCCACTATATAGAGAAAAGACAGACATGCTCAACACAAGGTCAGACACCTTTAATTATGAGTACACCGTATGGGCACTGCTGTTTGGATACAATGAGAGCAAGGTCAGTCAGTGTATAAAGTGGGAGCTAACGGATATCTGTGAGGAGGAACAAGTGTCTGTTCTGATCTGTGTAGACACATTTGCCTGAAAGACTGTGTGTGTGTGTGTGTGTGTGTGTGTGTGTGTGTGTGTGTGTGTGTGTGTGTGTGTGTGTGTGTGTGTGTGTGTGTGTGTGTGTTTAACTATACTTATGGGGACCTGAAGTCTCCACAAGAATAGTAAACAAACAAATGTTTGACCAACTGGGGATATTTTGTTGGTCCCCCACAAGGTCAAATGCAATTTCTAGGGGGTTTATTGTTGAGGTTAGAATTAGTGTTAGGATTAGGCGCTAGGGTTCGTTTTAGGGTTAGGGCCAGGTTAGGGTTAGGGGTTAAGCAAAATAGGATTTTGAATGGGACATAATTATATGTCGCCACAAGGTGTGTGTGTGTGTGTTCACTGTGACCTGACAGGCTGACAGTAGAAATGGCCAGGCGAACGTATACACACAGTTCATCCCTCTCCGACAAACACACACACACACAAACACACACACACCAGAATGGCTCTGTGATGGCTCTGTCTCTGTGACAGCAGGTAATGATTAGTCATAGAGCAACATGGAGACATCTGAGTGGAGGAAGAAGAAACACGGACACACACAAGATCTCACGGTTTTACCAATTTGACTTCAGATTCTGACGTTTATCCACGTTTCTCCAAACGTCAACTTTTGAAGTGTTTTTTGACATCCTAGGTTGACTTCTTCTGTGCAGTATCGTTCCGTTTCTTGAACGGTTAAGTTAAGGGTTAAGATTTGGGATAGGGGTAATTTATTTTTAAAGAAATCATTGTCTACCACTGGGATTCAAAACGGGACCTACTTGATGGTAATAGTGCTCACAGTTTCCCCTAGTTGTTGGTTTAGAAGGCATCTCCCGACGTCCTGAAGACATGGAGAGACTTCAACTTTAAAGTGAATCTTAAGCGATCTGCCTGGGTGTGTGTATTTGTGTGTGAGTGTGTGATTTGTGATTAACAATGTCAACACTTCACCACATTAACGGGTTTACATAATCTTGCAGCATATTGTCTCAGTAGACCAATAGCATCATATATTTAGAGGTGTTAGTTTGTGAATTGCATAGCTGATGCTATATGTGGAAGTGAGTAACAACTGTCTAGTGTGTTTTTGTGTGGTGGTACATCTTTATAATTATAGTGATTTGAATTTCACACAGTTTAGCCATATGCACACGGAAACACACACACACACACATGCACTCACACACTACCGTTCAAAAAATGTGGGGTCACTTAGAAATGTCCTTGTTTTTGAAAGAAAAGCACTGTTTTTTCTAAAATGACATCAAATTGATCAGAAATACAGTGCAGACATTGTTCATGTTGTTTAATGACTATTGTAGCTGGAAACGGCTGATTTTTAAGCACAAGCACACACACACAATATCTACATAGGCGTACAGAGGCCCATTATCAGCAACCATCACTCCTGTGTTCCAATGGCACGTTGTGTTAAATAATCTAAGTTATCATTTTATAAGGCTAATTAATCATTAGAAAACCCTTTTGCAATTATGCTAGCACAGCTGAAAACTGTTGTCCTGATTAAAGAAGCAATAAAACTGGCGTAACGGTCGTCGGTGGAAGAAGGTGAGGACCAAAGTGCAGCGTGGTACTTGTTCATGTTATTTATTTCAACTGAACACTATCAAACAAAGAAACAAAAAAGCACAACCGAAACAGCTCCATCAGGTGTAAAACACACTAAACAGAAAAATAATCACCTACAACTCAAGGGTGAAAACAGGCTGCCTAAGTATGGTTCTCAATCAGGGACAACGATTGACAGCTGCCTCTGATTGAGAACCATACCAGGCCAAATACAGAACTACCAAATCATAGGAAAAAAAACATAGACTACCCACCCAACTCACGCCCTGACCATACTAAAACAAAGACATAACAAAAGAACTAAGGTCAGAAAGTGACAACTGGACTTCTTTAGACTAGTCGAGTATCTGGAGCATCAGCATTTGTGGGTTCGATTAGAGGCTCAAAATGGCCAGAACAAATAACTTTCTTCTGAAACCCGTCAGTCTATTCTTGTTCTGAGAAGGGGAAGGCTATTCCATGAGAGAAATTGCCAAGAAACTGAAGATCTCGTACAACGCTGTGTACTACTCCCTTCACATAACACCTCAAACTGGCTCTAACCAGAATAGAAAGAGGAGTGGGAGGCCCCAGTGCACAACTGAGCAAGAGGACAAGTACATTAGAGTGTCTAGTTTGAGAAACAGACGCCTCAAGTTCTCAACTGGCAGTTTCATTAAATAGCACCCGTAAAACACCAGTCTCAACGTCAACAGTGAAGAGAAGACTCCGGGATGCTGGCGTTCTAGGCTGAGTTGCAAAGAAAAAGCCATATCTCAGACTGGCCAATAAAAATAAAAGATTAAGATTGGCAAAAGAACACAGACACTGGACAGAGGAAGGTTGGAAAAAAGTGTTACGGACAGACAAATCTAAGTTTGAGGTGTTCAGGTCACAAAGAAGAACATTCGTGAGACGCAGAAAAAATGAAAAGATGCTGGAGGAGTGCTTGACACCATCTGTCAAGCATAAGCATGGTGGAAGCAATGTGATGGTCTGGAGGTGCTTTGGTGGTGGTAAAGTGGGAGATTTGTACAGGGTAAAAATGATTATAAAGAAGGACGGTGCTTAATTGGAGCCAATTTCCTCCTACAACAGGACAATGACCCAAAGTACAACTCCAAACTATGCAATAACTATTTAGGGACGAAGCAGTCAGCTGGTATTCTGTCTATAATGGAGTAGCCAGCACAGTCACCGGATCTCAACCCTATTGAGCTGTTGTGGGAGCAGCTTGACTGTATGGTACGTAAGAAGTGCCCATCAAGCCAATCCAACTTGTGGGAGGTGCTTCAGGAAGCATGGGGTGAAATCTCTTCAGATTACCTCAACAAATTGACAACTAGAATGCCAAAGGTCTGCAAGGCTGTAATTGCTGCAAATGGAGGATTCTTTGACGAAAGCAACGTTTTAAGGACACAATTATTATTTCAATTAAAAATCATTATTTATAACCTTGTCAATGTCTTGACTATATTTCCTTTTCATTTTGTAACTCATTTCATGTCTGTTTTAATAGAAAACAACACACACACACACACACACACACACACACACAAAGGGATTGAGGAGTGAGCCATAAAATGAACAGTGTTGCTAGTCTACTAGTATGTAAGGGACTCTGCAGCAGTGAAGCAAACAGAGTACAAGATAACCATCTCATTAATGTTGCCTAGAAACTAGACTGTTGTAAGGAACTAATAAACACACAACATGTACAAACACACACACATGCATGTTGACGTGTGTGTGTATTTGTGTGTGTGTTGACAGACAAATAGAAAGGCACAAACCCCCCCCCACACACACACACACACACACACACACACACACTGATCAATTACAGGAAGCACAAAAAAGCTAAGACAAATTCTCTCTCTCTGTAATGATCTATTGTCCTGGCTCTCCTGTTGAATCTCCAGATCAAGTATCGAGCATGCAGTCCAGCCCAGTGTTAGCTATTGTTTATCTGTATTTAATTCACTGCTAGAGAGAAACTGGCGCCAAACAGTATAAGATCGATATAAGATTGACTGGGCTCCTGAGTGGCGCAGCAGTCTAAGGCATTGCATTTCACTGCAAAAGGTGTCACTACAGTCCCTGTATCACATCCGGCCGTGATTGGGGGTCCCATAGGGCGGTGCACAATTGGCCCAGTATAGTCGGGGTAGACATTGCAAATAAGAATTTGTTCTTAACTGACTTGCCTAGTTAAATAAAGGTTTTCTCTGTATGCATCAATGATGTCGCTCTTGCTGCTGATGATTCTCTGATCCACCTCTCTGCAGACGACACCGTTCTGTATACTTCTGGCCCCTCTTTGGACACTGTGTTAACTAACCTCCAGACGAGTTTCAATGCCATACAACTCTCCTTTCTGTGGCCTCCAACTGCTCTTAAATGCAAGTAAAACTAAATGCATGCACTTCAACCGATCGCTGCCCGCACCTTCCCACCCGTCCAGCATCACTACGGTTCTGAGGTTCTGACTTAGAATATGTGGACAATTACAACTACCTAGGTGTCTGGATAGACTGTAAACTCTCCTTCCAGACTCATATTAAGCATCTCCAATCCAAAATTAAATCTAGAATCAGCTTCCTATTTCGTAACAAAGCATCCTTCGCTCATGCTGCCAAACATACCCTCGTAAAACTGACTATGATACCGATCCTCGACTACGGTGATGTCATTTATAAAATAGCCTCCAACACTCTACTTAGCAAATTGGATGCAGTCTATCACAGTGCCATCCGTTTTGTCACCAACACCAAAGTCACTACCCACCACTGCGACCTGTACGCTCTTGTTGGCTGGCCCTTGCTTCTGATTCGTCGCCAAACCCACTGACACCAGGTCATCTATAAGTATTTTCTAGGTAAAGCCCCGCCTTATCTCAGCTCACTGGTCACCATAGCAGCAACCACCCGTAGCACGCACTCCAGCAGGTATATTTCACTGGTCACCCCCAAAGCCTATTCCTCCTTTGGCTGCCTTTCCTTCCAGTTCTCTGCCGCCAATGACTGGAAGGAATGACAAAAATCACTGAAGCTGGAGACTCATATCTCCCTCATTAACTTTAAGCATCAGCTGTCAGAGCAACTTACAGATCACTACACCTGTACATAGCCCATCTGTAAATAGCCCATCCAACTACCTCATCCCCATATTGTTATTTTTTTTGTTTGTTCCTTTGCACCCCAGTATCTCTACTTGCACATCATCATCTGCACATCTATCACTCCAGTATTTAATTCCTAAATTGTAATTACTTCGCCACTAAGACCTATTTATTGTCTTACCTCCGTAATCTTACCTCATTTGCACACACTGTATATAGATGTTCTCTATCATGTTATTGACTGTACGTTTGTTTATCCCATGTGTAACTCCCATTATGTAACTATCCCATGTTGCAGTTGTCAATGAGAACTTGTTCTCAACTGGCCTACCTGGTTAAATAATGGTGAAATAAATAAACACTCTCCCCTACGATAGTGTGGATGGGCATTTGTAAATGGTGTTTTCCTTACACCAGTGATAATGTATAGTGTTGGATGTCATGTAGCCTATAGAATGTATAGTATGCTGAAGACAGATGTTATGCCGCCATACTGTTCCCTACATCATCCTTCTGAGATGGAAACTCGATGTTCTATAAATGTCAAAATAAAATAAATAAATGTTGGGATAGATTCTGAGGCAAATAAGCAACAGTTTCTTGACAATAAATCATTGTAGGAGTTGACATTGGTATCTTTATTTGAACCTTTATTTAACTAGGCAATATATCTACATATATTTCAGGATGTTGTTTATCCCTGGAAATAATCAGAATTCATGTGACCAATACAGCTTGTCCAACAAAATAAATGGTCTCTTGGCACAACTTACCTCGGGTATGGGGTAAGTCGAGCCGCGGGACAGGGTAGGTCGAGCCATGGGACAGGGTAGGTCGAGCCACTGGACAGAGTAAGTCGAGCAGCGGGACAGGGTAGGTCGAGCCACGGGACAGGGTAGGTCGAGCCACGGGACAGGGTAGGTCGAGCCACAGGACAGGGTAAGTCGAGCCACGGGACAGGGTAAGTTGAGCAGCGGGACAGGGTAAGTCGAGCCACGGGACAGGGTAAGTCGAGCAGCGGGACAGGGTAGGTCGAGCCGCGGGACAGGGTAAGTCGAGCCGCGGGACAGGGTAAGTCGAGCCGCGGGACAGGGTAAGTTGAGCCGCGGGACAGGGTAAGTCGAGCCGCGGGACAGGGTAGGTCGAGCCGCGGGACAGGGTAAGTCGAGCAGCGGGACAGGGTAAGTCGAGCCACGGGACAGGGTAAGTCGAGCAGCGGGACAGGGTAAGTCGAGCAGCGGGACAGGGTAAGTCGAGCCACGGGACAGGGTAAGTCGAGCAGCGGGACAGGGTAAGTCGAGCAGCGGGACAGGGTAAGTCGAGCCACGGGACAGGGTAGGTCGAGCCACGGGACAGGTTAGGTCGAGCCATGGGACAGGGTAAGTCGAGCTACGGGACAGGGTAAGTCGAGCAGCGGGACAGGGTAAGTCGAGCCACTGGACAGGGTAAGTCGAGCCACAGGACAGGGTAAGTCGAGCCACTGGACAGGGTAAGTCGAGCCACTGGACAGGGTAAGTCGAGCCACGGGACAGGGTAAGTCGAGCCACGGGACAGGGTAAGTCGAGCCACTGGACAGGGTAAGTCGAGCCACGGGACAGGGTAAGTCGAGCCACGGGACAGGGTAAGTCGAGCCACGGGACAGGGTAAGTCGAGCCACGGGACAGGGTAAGTCGAGCCACGGGACAGGGTAAGTCGAGCCACTGGACAGGGTAAGTCGAGCCACGGGACAGGGTAAGTCGAGCAGCGGGACAGGGTAAGTCGAGCAGCGGGACAGGGTAAGTTGAGCCACGGGACAGGGTAAGTCGAGCCACGGGACAGGGTAAGTCGAGCCACGGGACAGGGTAAGTCGAGCCACGGGACAGGGTAAGTCGAGCCACGGGACAGGGTAAGTCGAGCCACGGGACAGGGTAAGTCGAGCCACTGGACAGGGTAAGTCGAGCCACGGGACAGGGTAAGTCGAGCAGCGGGACAGGGTAAGTCGAGCAGCGGGACAGGGTAAGTCGAGCAGCGGGACAGGGTAAGTTGAGCCACGGGACAGGGTAAGTCGAGCCACTGGACAGGGTAAGTTGAGCAGCAGGACAGGGTAAGTCGAGCCACTGGACAGGGTAAGTTGAGCAGCAGGACAGGGTAAGTCGAGCAGCGGGACAGGGTAAGTTGAGCCGCCTACAATTTTCTGTACTGAATGAATTATTACTGTATAAAATCCTCATTCTAGTCATTGCTTGTTTATTATTTTGAGGTGCAAGGCCTGCTAGAGGGGGGATGGACTGCCCTATGCTCTAAGAATATGTTAGGACATGTCTCCCAAGTGACCTCTCATTGGAACTCTTGACCTGTCCATCACCACATTTGACCCAGCCAACCTGGCCCCCGGCCAATCGACAAGTGGGGCCAGGACAACTATAGTCCCCCTTACTGGTCCTTAGGGCAGAGTTCTTCCATGAGTGATGTGGATACTTTCAGTCAAGTGATTTACACTGTAGCTGAAGAGTGCACACTGGACTGCAAACTCTGGACACTTTTTCCCAACATGGTGTGGTGCTATTGCAAAATAATTGGACTGTTTAAACATGTGTAATTGCTATTATACCATATTATAGTCTTATTACAATGTTATCATTGTGTTACAATTACTTGCACTTCATAAAACCGCTACGACGGGCTCTCTTGTGTGCTGTGCATATTGTTAGTGTGGTTCTGTTAGTGTCCCATGACATTTCATGTGCTTAGTCTTTGAGTCTTTCCATGTGGTATCCCCATAGCATAGCTATGTGACCTAAGACGGTGGTTATCTTTTTTCTGTCCAAAACCGCTAAACCGACTCCATGAAACAATCACCCCTTCCTAAATATTTGGTCAAATTATACATTTTGTGTATGGTTTCCTAGAAACAAGGGTTGCTCAACTTACCCCTTTGGCTCAACTTACCCCACTCTCTCCTACTGTACAGGGCCTGGTTTCCCAAAAGCATCTTGCAGCTAAGTTCATCATTAGAACC
This sequence comes from Oncorhynchus mykiss, assembly GCF_013265735.2. NCBI lineage: Eukaryota > Metazoa > Chordata > Actinopteri > Salmoniformes > Salmonidae > Oncorhynchus > Oncorhynchus mykiss. The sequence goes on along the minus strand of NC_048584.1, from coordinate 29,933,505 downwards.
TTCGTAGGAGCATTGTTAAATCCAAAATCTTTCGATCCTATCAGTATTGACACATGCTCCAACAAAACACTTAGCGACTGTTCTCTCTGCATGGTGTTTTGAGAAACGCATGTTACATCTTCGGCCGTAGTAGGAAAGATACATCGTTAAACACTCGTGAGCATAAGTTCCATCGCTATCGGGTAACCGTGCCCTGAACGGTAGAGAAAAGGTAATACTTCTATACATCAAAATCATGATGATGAATGAACAAAAAACATTTTGTCGTTCATGTTTCCATTTGCTTTGTCTGCCTGTACTGTAGTGCAAAACCAGACAAATGTATTGTGGTCCTACGATATGTTGGTGAAATGGGACTCTTATGAGAGGGTGAGCTTCTCTAGATACAGTGAGGTGAAGGCAAGTCTGTGTCCTTGGGTTTCTCATAACAGTGTTTGTACAGCACAGTCCGTGTTTGAATAAAAGCCTAGCAGGACTCTTGTATTATTCCACAGCCCAGGCTGTGTTTGAATAAAAGCCTAGCAGGACTCTTGTATTGTTCAACAGTGCAAACACACCTGTTTGATTCAACACGTATTCTACTATACTCAGTCGGGGTCATACAGTATTATGAAATGATCTTTGTCATATCTATCATATCATATTATAGTCTTACTAATGAAAGAGGAATACCTGGGTTCAAAATACTGTTTGAAATAATTGCAAATACTTTATCTGGGCTTGATTGAGTGTGCCTGGCGCAATGGAACCAATAGTCAATCTAATTAGCATAATACACAAACCATGCAAAAAACAGATATCTCCAGCTTAAACTGAAGGATTTCATTATGTTACTTAAATTGACACACCGGTGCATCAATAGACTCGTTTTTTTTATCCATCTAAAATATGTTACCCGAATGACCAAGACAAACCTGTTTTAATAAAGTGGTCAAAGACTGCTTTCTCCTTGTGTTCTTGCACACATACCCATTACGCTGTCTCCCACCCATCCTACACAGACTTTAAAGGGTAGGAAGCATGAGTTTTTACTCACCAAAGTAAGTACCCGCAATAACATCTGCTAAACACGTGTAGGTGACCAATCCTATTTGATTTGAATCCCCTACATCCACCAATGTTGGCCTTCCGTATCTGTGGTGAAGGTGGCAGAGCTACAGTGATGTTTGTCAGACCAGGAGACATCCCGAAAACCGGTCTACTCATGAAAACATCTGTAGTGTCCGTAAGGCTAAAAACTAATATGACCCCACAATCGAAAGCTGAGACTCTCACGCACTTGTTTTGCCCTAGGACGTCCACAAGTCTCACAAGACATGTCTGAAGGTAAACCTTCACCAGTTTAAAAACATTATAGAAGTACTTTACTTCTGTCACGCCCTGACCTTAGTTATCTTTGTATTCTTTATTATTTTGGTTAGGTCAGGGTGTGACAAGGGTGATTGGTTTAGTTTTTGTATTGTCTAGGTGTTTTTGTCCTGTCTAGGGTTTTTGTATATCTATGGGGTTTTAGTATGTCTAGGTATATGTAGGTCTATGGTGGCCTGAATTGGTTCCAAATCAGAGACAGCTGTTTATCGTTATCTCTGATTGGGGATCCTATTTAGGTTGCCATTTCCCATTTTGGTTTTGTGGGTTATTGTCTATGTGTAGTTGTATGTCAGCACTCGTGTTTATAGCGTCACGTTCGTTTTTGTTAGTTTAAGTGTTCTTCATTTATTAAAAGAAGAATGTATTAATTTCACGCTGCGCCTTGGTCTCATCGTTATGACGAACGTGACAACTTCCCAAAAAAAGGGGGTTAAATATGGATTTTTAAAAATCCAGAGCTTTCTTATATCTCTCAGATATACGCTAAACACTTCAAAACAAACTTCCTTTAGATTGTTGTTTTTTTTACTCTCTGTTTTGCCATGTGTGAATATGTTACGAGTTTCTATGGGCTTAAAGCAGTAAGGCCAATTCAATATTTCATCAAATAGTTTATTTTATATCTACATAGGTCCTCCAGTTCAAAATCAAATAGCTGAATTATCCTTGGTATGACCGTCTTAAAACAATTCCATGTGTTAGCTTAGTAGAAACCCAGCCCTAGGCCTTTAGACTAGGGGGGCTTAAGACGGAGCCCAAGTCTGGTGTGAGTTTCTCATTCCAGCTACCCTTTTCTATTCTCAGGGCCTCCCAGAGTCTTTGAAACAACCTCAGGGTTTTGGAAAGGAAACTGCTTTTTTGGAAGTACTTGGCAAGGATTGATACCATAGATCACACAGGGAAACTTTGTAGGGTTCCTTTTGGCAGACGAAATCCATTCAGACATGCAGTGCTGTAGCCTGCTGTAGTGTTTCTCAGAATCTATGAATGCTTCAGAATCTACAAGTGTTCCAGAATCTATGAATGCTTCAGAATCTACAAGTGTTCCAGAATCTATGAATGCTTCAGAATCTACAAGTGTTCCAGAATCTATGAATGCTTCTGAATCTACAAGTGTTCCAGAATCTATGAATGCTTCTGAATCTACAAGTGTTCCAGAATCTATGAATGCTTCAGAATCTACAAGTGTTCCAGAATCTATGAATGCTTCAGAATCTACAAGTGTTCCAATATCTATGAATGCTTCAGAATCTACAAGTGTTCCAGAATCTATGAATGCTTCAGAATCTACAAGTGTTCCAGAATCTATGAATGCTTCAGAATCTACAAGTGTTCCAGAATCTATGAATGCTTCAGAATCTACAAGTGTTCCAGAATCTATGAATGCTTCAGAATCTACAAGTGTTCCAGAATCTATGAATGCTTCAGAATCTACAAGTGTTCCAGAATCTATGAATGCTTCAGAATCTACAAGTGTTCCAGAATCTATGAATGCTTCAGAATCTACAAGTGTTCCAGAATCTATGAATACTTCAGAATCTACAAGTGTTCCAGAATCTATGAGTGTTCCAGAATCTATGAATGCTTCAGAATCTACAAGTGTTCCAGAATATATGAGTGTTCCAGAATCTACAACTAATCCAGAAACAATGCTTTTGGAAAAATGTGGGTTAGTGGAAAGTTTCCCCTGACCTGACCTACATCGAATGTTGTTACTCGGTACATTAAATGCACCAATTGTAAAGATTCATTGAGGCTCTGTAGATTTGTAAGAAATAACTTTGTGGGGAAACTTCAATTTCACATATGATCTATGTGAAGTTAATGTTATAACATGTAACAACATATAAAAGTAATATGTGAAAACATGATATATGTACAAATATTTGAGCACGTGAAAATGAAATTAAATGGAAACATTTCAACATGTGATACCATCAAACTAATGTGACAACATTTGAAAGTTTTCACAGGTGAATCTGCAATTCACATGCGAGGTGACAACATAGTATTCTAATCACACGTGAAAAGGTTGTGTTATTAACATGTGTTCTCTAAAGGTAATACATGTGATTGGGAACATATGGTTTCATATGTGAACAACTGACCTCACATGTTTCTCTTTTGTTTTCACATGTGAAGATTTCAGCTCAATGTGAAAATAGCTATTTCATGTGAAACTATATATTTCACATGTTTTTTTGTTGTTGTAAGGGAAGTAATTCAATAGTATGGTGGTTTTAAGGTAAGTCACAGATAGAACAATGAGCCAGTTTCACCGGATGTATAAATCTGAAGCATCCGGTTGGCGTTTCCACTCTCAAATATGGAGAGAAGAGGAAGCCCAGTGGCCGGCAGTGGGAGAAGATGGAGCGAGGTGGATTTTGGTCGACATTCTGCTAATTTTCTCATCGATGAAACATTTGATCTCAATACAGTTTCCTATTCTCAAAACTAAAATCTGTTACTTACAGATTTGTAGACTTTACCCTTTGTTTCTAGAAATTGCGTTGTTAAAGAGTGCAAGGGCAACTTTAGTATTGCACACATGTACTTCACAGAGTAGTTGTTCCCTAAAGGAAATATGCAAATACATGCTAGAACGGGGTAATAGACTCTCACTAGCTCGTGCTTGGCTCTGCCCACCTCCTTGCTCTTTCTGCCCACTATGATTAATTTGCTCCCATTGGAAATGACTGGCTGTAGTCTATATTGGGTTAGTTCTATAAATGATTGGCATAAGGGATATGGTGTTCAGCTAAAATAGTGTAAAGATCTTTAATCAATAAGAGTACATTTGACATGATCACCTGGTGCTGACTTTTCAACATGACCCCACCTGATTTGAACTGACACCTCTGGATTTGAGAAACACTGAACTCTCTGCTGTGCCACAAAATCTGTAGCATTCTCAGAAGTCCCCTCCACATGTATTACCTACTGTATAATACATCTCTGCAATTAGTGACATGGCGCTATCTGCACTGCAGTTTTAGTTATCAGTTCATCTGACTTTTCTCTCATCGTTGATTTCATTGACTTATTTCATCAATTTGAGGGTTTTCTGTATAGTTGTCTAATGTTGGTGGGGAATATTATTCTGTTTTATTGTTACTCCTGAATCATTATGATAAATATAATTGTTCTTCTTGAGTGTATTTTTAACAAAGCTGAGATTTACTTTGAAGTGCAAAGTGAAGGAATACAGGAAAAATCTGTCATTGACACAGACACGGTTTCACATGATTTCGTGTTACATCTCCCATTTCACAACATTTACATGTGCAAAATGTCAAATGTAAAAAATGTCACATGAAATCATGTGATATTCCATATGTGAAATCACATTGTTTTTCCGTAAATGAAAATATAACATTTTTGTAGTGATATAATAATAACACGCACTTTCAGTTTCTCTTTTAGAAATGCCAGCATTATCACTTTTATACAATGGGTTACCAACATATTCAAATAATGATTTAAATATTTTAATTAAAAATGTTATTTTCATTAATTTATTCATACTATTTCATCCTTTCACTCAGTAGCTGTGAGGCATCTTTACACCCACCATCCTCTATCAGCTCTTCTTCCTAACTCTTAAGTGTTGTATCCCAAATGGCACCCTATTCCTACAAAGTGCACTACCTCTGGTCGAAAGTGGTACACTACAGTGCATTCGGAAAGTATTTAGACCCCCTTCCCGTTTTCAAGATTTTGTTACGTTACAGTCTTATTCTAAAATGGAATAAAGAACAACTTTTTCCTCATCAATCTACACACAATACCCCATAATGACAAAGCGAAAACAGGCTTTTAGACATTTTGCAAATGTATTACAAATTAAAATCAGAAATACCTTATTTACATAAGTATTCAGATCCTTTGCTTTGAGACTTGAAATTTTGCTCAGGTTCATCCAGTTTCCGTTGATCATCATTGAGATGTTTCTACAAGTTGATTGGAGTCCACCTGAGATAAATTAAATTGATTGGACATGGTTTGGAAAGGCACACACCTGTCCATATAAGGTCCCACAGTTGACAGTGCACTTCAGAGCAAAAAACAAGAAGTGAGGTCGAAGGCATTGTCCGTAGAGCTCTGAGACAGGATTGTGTCGAGGCACAGATCTGGGGAAGGGTACTAAAAAATGTCTGCAGCATTGAAGGTCCCCAAGAATACAGTGGCCTCCATCATTCTTAAATGAAAGAAGTTTGGAACCACCAAACTTCTCTTTCTAGAACTGGCCACCTAGCCAAACTGATCAATCAGGGGAGAATGGCTTTGGTCAGGGAAGGGACCAAGAACCCGATGGTCACTCTGACAGAGCTCCAGAGTTCCTCTGTGGAAATGGGAGAACCTTCCAGAAGGACAACCATCTCTGCAGCACTCCACCAATCAGGCCTTTATGTTAGAGTGGCCAGATGGAAGCCACTCCTCAGTAAAATGCACATGACAGCTTGCTTGGAGTTTGCCAAAAGGTACCTAAAGGACTCTCAGACCCTGATAAACAAGATTTTCTGGTCTGATGAAACCAAGATCGAACTTTTTGTCCTGAATGCCAAGCGTCACGTCAGGAGGAAACCTGGCACAATCCCTAGGGTGAAGCTTGGTGGAGGCAGCATCATGCTGTGGGGATGTTTTCAGCGGCAGGGACTGGGAGACTAGTCAGGAGACAGAGAGAGAGAGAGGTGGTTGTGAGTTACCCCTTATCCCCATCTCAGGACATATTGGTGCTCCACGTGTGTGTGTGTGTGTGTGTGTGTGTGTGTGTGTATGTGTGTGTGTGTGTGTGTGTGAGAGAGAGAGAGAGAGAGATGTCTTGTCTTCTGTAATGATCTCTGTAGTCGTTGGTTGGTGTTTCTTTGGTCTGATGGATTCACCTCAAGCCTTTCTCCCTGGTTGTGAGATGTGGTTGTAGAGAGAGAGAGAGAGAGAGAGAGAGAGAGAGAGACAGAGACAGAGAGAGACAGAGAGACAGAGAGACAGACAGACAGACAGACAGACAGACAGACAGACAGACAGACAGACAGACAGACAGACAGACAGACAGACAGACAGACAGACAGACAGACAGACAGACAGACAGACAGACAGACAAACAGACAGACAGAAAGACATGTGGAGTGAGGTCGACAAGACAGCGATAAATGGAGGGATGAAATCCCATCTTTCCAATCCTGCTCACTCCTCTTTGATTGTGTGTATGTGTGTGTGTGCACATGCGTGTGTGTGAGCATGTGTTGTGTGCTTGATGCTCAACTCTGTGGGCATGTGGAGGTGTGGACTCTCAGTTCAAGCCAGCCCAGACAGCAGCACTTAACTAAGATGGGGATTTATTTGCACACGGTGTATGTTAATTTGTGTGTGCGTGCGTGCGTGTGTGCGTGTGTGTGTGTGTGTGTGTGCGCGCATCCACACAACAAAGTGCGTACGGAAGAAGAATATCTAAGCAAATATTTTCGGTGTTGTGAGAGAGTTGCATCCTAATTGAGGATAAACTAATTGTCAAACTTCCTGACTGCTTATTTCATTACTTCCTCTAAAACCTCACTTGCTTTACACAAACACACACACACCTGAGCTGGGACATCTTAACCACAATAACAGGCTTATTCAATCAGTCAGGTCACCTGTGATACAAGTCACTATCCAATGCCCATCCATGACTGAGGACGTCGGGAGCAGAGTATGTGAGCGGAGCGGAGCTGGAATGGAGTGAGGAGCAGGGAGTGTGAGCGGAGCGGAGCTTGAATGGAGCGAGGAGCAGGGTGTATGAGCGGAGCGGAGCTGGAATGGAGTGAGGAGCAGATAATGTGAGTGAAGCGGAGCTGGAATGGAGCAAGGAGCAGGGAGTATGAGCGGAGCGGAGCTGGAATGGAGTGAGGAGCAGAGGGTGTGAGCGGAGAGGAGCTGGAGTGGAGCGAGGAGCCGAGTGTGTGAGCGGAGAGCAGCTGGAGTGGAGCAAGGAGCAGAGTGTGTGAGCGGAGAGGAGCTGGAGTGGAGCGAGGAGGCGAGTGTATGAGCGAAGCGGAGCTTGAATGGAGCGAGGAGCGGGGTGTGTGAGTGTAGCGGAGCTGGAGTGGAGCGAAAAGCAGGGTGTGTGAGCGGAGAGCAGCTGGAGTGGAGCAAGGAGCAGAGTGTGTGAGCGGAGAGGAGCTGGAGTGGAGCGAGGAGCCGAGTGTATGAGCGAAGCGGAGCTTGAATGGAGCGAGGAGCGGGGTGTGTGAGTGTAGCGGAGCTGGAGTGGAGCGAAAAGCAGGGTGTGTGAGTGGAGCTGGAGTGGAGCTGGAGTGCATCGAGGAGCAGAGTTTGTGAGCGGAACGGAGCTGGTATGGAGCGAAAAGCAGAGTGTGTGAGGGGAGCTGGAGTGGAGCGAGCAGCAGAGTGTGTGAGCGGAGCAGAGCTGGAATGGAGTGAAAAGCAGAGTGTGTGAGTGGAGCTGGAGTGGAGCGAGGAGCAGAGTTTGTGAGTGGAGCTGGAGTGGAGCGAGAGGCAGTGTGAGAGAAGAGCAGAGCTGAAGTGGAGCGAGCAGCAGAGTGTGTGAGTGGAGCGGAGCTGGAGTGGTGCAAGGAGCAGAGTGTGCCCAATTTTACTGGAGGGTGGGCCTTCTTGCCTGCTCCAATTTCGCTCCAGCATCACTCACTTCACAAGTTCAGGGCATGCCCGGCCCAGCATGTATTTGTAGGCTACTTGTGTGCTGCTATAGCCCCTTGCGTTAGCTACTGTCATGGAGTTCACTAAATATTTTCAGAATGAAGCTGACAGAACACACAGGTGCTAAATCAAGGTGACTTACAAAGATGAGGATCAAAAGCAAGAAAGAGCAATTAATTACATTTAATCCTAGTAATAATTCCCTGTCTTAGGTCAGTTAGGATCACCACTTTATTTTAAGAATGTGAAATGTCAGAATAATAGTAGAGAGAATTATTTATTTCAGCTATTATTTCTTTCATCACATTCCCAGTGGGTCAGAAGTTTACATACACCCAATTAGTATTTGGTAGCATTGCCTTCAAATTGTTTAACTTGGGTCAAATGTTTCGGGTAGCCTTCCACAAGCTTCCCACAATAAGTTGGGTGAATTTTGGCCCATTCCTCCTGACAGAGCTGGTGTAACTGAGTCAGGGTTGTAAAGGCCTCCTTGCTCGCACACGCTTTTTCAGTTCTGCACACACATTTTCTATAGGATTGAGGTCAGGCCTTTGTGATGGCCACTCCAATGCCTTGACTTGTTGTTGTCCTTAAGCCATTTTGCCACAACTCTGTAAGTATACTTGGGGTCATTGTCCATTTGGAAAACCCATTTGCGACCAAGCTTTAACTTCCTGACTGATGTCTTGAGATGTAGCTTCAATATATCCACATCATTTTCCGTCCTCATGATGCCATCTATTTTGTGAAGTGCACCAGTCCCTCCTGCAGCAAAGCACCTTCACAACATGATGCTGCAACCCCCGTGCTTCACGGTTGGGATGGTGTTCTTCGGCTTGCAAGCCTCCCCCTTTGTCCTCCAAACATAACGATGGTCATTATGACCAAACAGTTTTATTTTTGTTTCATCAGACAAGAGGACATTTCTCCAAAAATTACGATATTTGTCCCCATGTGCAGTTGCAAACTGTAGTCTGCCATTTTTATGGCAGTTTTGGAGAAGTGGCTTCTTCCTTGCTGAGCAGCCTTTCAGGTTGTGTCGATATAGGACTCGTTTTACTGTGGATATAGATACTTTTGTACCGGTTTTCTTCCAGCACCTTCACAAGGTCCTTTGCTATTGTTCTGGGATGGATTTGCACTTTTCACACCAAAGTAAGTTCATCTCTAGGAGACAGAACGCGTCTCCTTCCTGAGCGGTATGACAGCTGCGCGGTGCCATGGTGTTTATACTTGCGCACTATTGTTTGTACAGATGAACGTGGTACCTTCAGGCGTTTGTAAATTGGATGAACCAGACTTGTGGAGGTCTACAATTTTTTTTCTGAGGTCTTGGCTGATTTCTTTTGATTTTCCCATGATGTCAAGCAAAGAGGCACTGGGTTTGAAGGTAGGCCTTGAAATACATCCACAGGTACACCTCCAAATGATCAGAAGCTTATAAAGCCATGACATCGTTTTCTGGAATTTTAGTGTATGTAAACTTCTGACCCACTAGAATTGTGATACAGTGAATTATAAGTGAAATAATCTGTCTGTAAACAATTGTTGGAAGAATTACTTGTGTCATTCACAAGGTAGAAGTCCTAACCGACTTGCCAAAACTATAGTTAGTTAACAAGAAATTTGTGGAGTGGTTAAAAAATACGTTTTAATGACTCCAACCTAAGTGTATGTAAACTTCCGACTTCAACTGTAACTAAGTGTTTCATTGTTGCAAAGTATTTATAAACAAATCTCTTAAACATTTTGTTCATTTTCATTCTATTATCTATACCAGGGTTCATCAACCAGGTTTGGCCCCGGGACAATGTTTTTCTGAACTAATAGTCAGCAGACCAGAACATACTGTAATTATCATATAATATTAGCACAACTATTTGGCCTACACTACAAATTGAACAACATGTTAAACACATCTAATTAGTACATAATACATTAAGTGATAATAACATAATAACTTCGATCTGATTATGCTCATAAAATCACCAATGTCTCTATTCAATTACTATTTTTGTATATTTGGTGGGGAAAACAGGTCTACTTAGCCTACTGTAGCCTACACTACTTTTTAAACGTCAACATTCGTTCAGAACAGTTAGCTTGACAGCAAGATACAATGTCACTCTCAAAAAGTCTCAAAAGAAAGGTGAATAATGAAAATTGAAGTTTCAGGTTGGAATGGAGAGAGAGATACACGTTCATTCATCTTACCATCTTTTCCCAATGCCAAGCCAGTGTGTCTTATTTGCACTGAAAATGTCGCTGTTTGCAAATAATTAAATTCAAAGTGGCCTTCCCGCCCCAGACAGAGGCCCGACCCAGAAACATTTAAGCATTAACCGCAAGCTACACACAAGGCTTTTTTGGCTGACATATTCTGTCACTTAAACGGGTTAAATCTGCAGTTACAAGGAAGAGGGTCATGTACTGTACATGGTGAAAAAACTTGAGGCCTTTACTAGGAAGCTTGAGTGTTTCGATTTGGACTTTGATTATCTGAAAGGCTACTGCACTTCAGCACACATAAAAAGACAGACAGACGGACCAGGTCCACAGCATTGTCACAGAGGTGATGGAAGATTTCATCAAGCAGCTGAGTGACAACTTCTCCACCAGATTTGAAGATTACAGCATGCCCAAGGATGCCATTGGATTTGTACCTGATCCTCTCACAGTCCGCCCAGGTGGAGAATTCTCCTACCCTGCTAACAAAATGATACCCTCGCTGGATGAGGCCGCAATTCAAACTGAGCTGATTGAATTCTAGACAAATCAGGGGATGCGCTCAGAAGTGCAGCGTCCTTGCGTGCGTTTTGGGTGACATGCTCAGAGGAATACAAGACAATAAAGAAACTGTCATTTTATGTGCTAACAATATTTGGATCGATTTACACCTGTGAGTCCTCAGTTTCCTCTATGAACGCAATATAGACTCACAACAGGAACCAGCTTTAACATATGTCAGACTGCCTGCGCATTAATTAATAGCACATCCATCTCACCCGACATCCACAAGATTGATTGGGTTATTTAGCCTAAAAACCTTTAGGCCTACCTATATAAAAAATATAAAAAATCCATGCCCAGCCTGGCAAGAGTGGCCAAAAGGGTGTGTAGCAACCCCAGTGGCTCTGCAAGTGAGGAGAGGATATTCTCCACTGCTGGCCGGATTTCCAGGCACCATCGTATGAGCCTAAAGTCACAGACTAGCCAGACTTGTGTTTCTAAAAATGTATTCTAAAAATGATTTCAAAGGCACTGTCATGCCCTGACCATAGAGAGCCCTTGTTTCTCTATGGTGGGTCAGGGTGTGACTACGGGGTATTCTAGCTTATAATTTCTATGTTGTTTTCCAGTTTATATTTTCTATGTTGGCGTTTCGTATGATTCCCAATTAGAGGCAGCTGGTAATCGTTGTCTATTGTTTATTTCACTTTGAAATAAAGATGTGGCACTCCACATTTGCTGCGCCTTGGTCCCGTTCTTACGACAACCGGCATTTTTCATGTTTCATTCAATTTGTATTTAATTCTAAGTCACAGCCTATAATGATTTAATAGAACAACATGTTGTTTAAATGCTGAGCGCTTTATGTTCCTACCAGCCTATTGTGTCGCACTCGCAAATGCTTCACAGTGTATTTCCTTGTAGGCTATAACCTTGAAATAATATAGACAAAAAAAAGATGGTGTTCCTTCTTAGGCTCCCTGTCTGGCTCATTACCAGACAGGGATTTTATATGCTGTTCAATATGACATGTAGCCTATTTGAAATGATGTGTGCTTCTTACATTCACCTTTACATGTTTATTCAAATACTTTTCATTCAAATTCATATGGTTTGGTTTCAATACTTCAAAGCCAAATGGTAGGTCCAGGCAGTCACAAAAATAAATGGCTGTTGGTTAAACAGTGATTTTAATGAATGCAGTGAATTTGGAGCGGCAGTTTTTTCCCTGTGAGCACCGAGAGTTTTTTAGAGGAGCGGTTGTAAAGGACATGGAGCGTGATGAGCCGGATTTTCAACCACTCAACTTCGGGAGATGACGTGGAAACCGTCCACTAGGGGCAACATTGAGCACTTTCATCTTCAAGTAGGTTTCGGCTTTGCTCGGGTTGTGGACAGGGATGGTGAATGGGTGTAAGCATCTGACTCTGATTCCAAAAGTTTAAATCCAGTGATGGAAAGTTGTATTTGAAATGTTTTGTTTTAAGCCTATCCCAAACCTTAACCCTTTCCGTAACCCTTCGGTGTTAATGCCTAACCTTCAGAATTTGGAATTAATGCCTGAACTTAATCCTAACCTTAAACATTCTGAATTAATGCCTAAACTTAACCTTAAACACTTTGAAATTTGACGTTTGAGAAACATGGATGAACGTCTAATTCTGACGTGAGACTGTGAGAGATGATAGTGTTCAATCTGCACCCCGAGTCACACACTTACTCCCTGGACACTATTATCTAGTTGAATTATGGCCAGGAAATAGGGTCAATGATGCTACAGTGGCAAAGTTTAGTTTACACTGCCTGAAGCTATGTGATATTATGGATGAGTGATTATGCTGCTTGGATCCCCTGCTTACCTGGAAGAGTGTGTGTGTGTGTGTGTGTGTGTGTGTGTGTGTGTGTGTGTGTGTGTGTGTGTGTGTGTGTGTGTGTGTGTGTGTGTGTGTGTGTGTGTGTGTGTGTGTGTGTGTGTGTGTGTGTCAAACCTGACCTGAGACAAGAAGGGAGAAAGCGAGTAGAGAGAGAGACACAAGTAGAGGGAGAGGACAAACATAGACAATCTATGGAGGCAATTTCATTTAGCTTAAGATGACTGAATGAAATTGAAATTCATCTTCATTCAAGTGAAGTCATTTACTTCTATTAGGAAAAATTATCTGACATGACTATTTTACAAACAATATTTTACAAGACTATATTACAATGCAGTGAAAAGCAATATCATGCAATTTCATTATGAGCAGTGGCAGGCCAAAAAACTGTATGACTGATTAACATGAAATGAAAGTGAAAGAGAGAGAGTGGGAGTAAGATAGAGAATGAGAGAATGGGAGCAGGAGTGAGAAGAGGAGACATAATAGGAACAGAGGGAATGGAAGCTGAGAGAGAAAATGGGTGGTTGAGAGCGAATGGGAGGACAGAGAACCCGAGATGGAGATACAGGACACAGTGGATAAACACTGTAGAAGACACTAAGTCAGAATCTCAAATCAACCCCTAGATGAATGGGTAGATATAAGCATTATGTTCATAGTTTCATTTTCAGACATTTCCACCTATGAAGTCGGGTTTGGAATTTAGCCTACGCAGACAAGATGGTATAGCCTCGTCCCAGAGATGAACATGGTCCAATCAAAGGCCATAACAGGCCATCTACTGCATAGCCACCATGGGAAAAGAGAGGAGAGACAGAGAGAGGACAGCCAGAGAGAGAGAGGAGAGAGGAGAGACAGAGAGAGAAGAGACAGAGAGAGAGAGAGACAGAGAGAGAGAGAGACAGAGAGAGAGACATAGAGAGGAGAGACATAGAGAGGAGAGACCGAGAAAGACAGGAGAGAGAGGAGAGACAGTGAGAGAAATAGAGAAGAGAGAGAGAGAAACAGAGAGGAGAGACAGAGAGAGGAGACACAGAGAAAGGAGAGACAGTGAGAGACAGAGAGAGGAGAGACAAAGTGAAAGAAATAGAGAAGGGGCTGAGTGAGCAACAGAGGGAGAAGTGAGAGAGAGAGAGAAACATTGAGAGGAGAGACAGAGAGAGGAGACACAGAGAGAGGAGGGAGTGAGAGACATAGAGAGGAGAGAGTGAGAAACAGAGAGAGGAGAGAGAGAGTGAGAGAGAGAGGAGAGGCAAAGTGAGAGAAATAGAGAAGAGAGAGTGACAAAACAGAGAGGAGAGAGAGAGAGGAGAGACAGAGGAGAGAGTGGGAGACAGAGAGAGGAGAGAAAGAGTGAGAGACAGAGAGAGGTTGAGAGACAGTTTGCAAGTGGGAGGTGGAGACAGAGTGGGAGACTGCAGCAGTAAAGATAAGTGACAGACAGAAATGGTTTATTTTTTAAATTTAACCTTTATTTAACTAGACAAGTCAGTTAAGAACAAATTCTTATTTACAATGGCGGCCTACCGGGGAACAATGGGATAACTGCATTGTTCAGGGCCAGCTAGGAGATTCAATCCAGCAACCTTTAAGTTACTGGCCCAATGCTCTAACCACCAGGCCACCTGCAGCCCAAAAACGAAAGACGGAAGAAAGAGAAAGAGGTGGATATTTGCTACAGGGCTAAATCCTCCAACAACAGAAAGAGAGTATTTTACAGCCACCTCCCCAGACTCCTTCCTCCATCTTAGTAACATTATTAACAACAACAACACAGATGGTTTTGACCCAGCTCAGCAGGCTAGCACTTAATCTAAATTAAAACACCAAGGAGCAGCCAAGGAATACAGCAACATACAGTATACCCTCCGGGAAGTCAACATCGCAGCTCGGGCAGACTTCACATGACCTTTAGAACACAGATTGCAGAAGGAAAGAAAGAAATTCCAAGATTCCGGCAGAGTTGATTTGACATTATTCAGTCTTGTAAAGCCTCAGACTCCTGGAGTACTTGTTGCCGCCCAGCAGTGCCCAGTACACGTATGCTTGCATGATTGCTCGCACACACGCAACCTCAAATCTACACACACACAAAAAGTACACAGAGCCAATCTATATATTTCCATTCCAAAGCAGGATGAAGCAAGACCTGGGAGAGAGAACCTTAATGTAGCCAGGGCCTCTGGGCCACTGAGCACCACTGCACTGCAAAACGCACGCACGCACACACACACACACACACACACACACACAAGGTGGTTTGGTCTCCTTGTGATGTCCCTACTCCCTAGCTGAGTGACAATGCCGACACCCTCATTAATGATGATTTAACAGAGTAGGCTGACTTGCTGGCTGGTCGAGGAGCTAGACTCAGAGCAGCCAGTACAGTAAAGGGCCTCAGTCTGCTGACTGGGAGAGGGGAGGAAAGGAAAGGAGAGGGGAGGAAAGGAAAGGAAAGGAGAGGGGACAGGAGGAGGGGAGAGGATGGGAGGAGCTCCATTTCACTACTGCTTACTAAGGGGGAGAGGAAAGGAAGCAGGGATCTCCATCATCCCGACCCGCTCCACAGCTCCATAAACCTGGGGTCAAGGGGAGGAAAACCTAGCTCTTTTTTTACTACTAATGCTGTCCCCATCTAAACTCCACCATTGATTTACCTTGACTCTGACTGGGGTAACAAGCATGGTTGTTAATGCTAGGCTAGCAGAACTTCTCAGCCCAATTCAAAGCCGCAGAGCTGCAGAGAGCCGTGATAGTCCGCGTGGCTCAGTATTACACATTTACCAACCTCATTTCACTGTCTCTTTTTGAAGCGTGAACATTATGTCACAATGGAACGCTGACTGTCGCAGCTCCATGGCTGTGAACTCCCTAGCAAGCTTTACATCACACTATAAGCGTTGAGAGACCTAAATGTGTGAAGGTGGGTTGCTGTGCTGCTGCTTCCATTATGGCAAAGCAGTTATTTTTTTCCCTGCCTAGCTGGCTGGCTCTATTTAGTCTGTGACTAAACTGAACATAACAGCCAGGCTGAGTGTGTGGGTGTGTGGCTGTGCCAGTGCTAGCTGGCTGGGTGAGAACAGGTCCTTTGCAAACAGACAGACAAGCCAACAATGGCCGAGACAGCTGTTGCTGTCAGGGGTGAAGATAAAGGCATAGTCTACAAAAGAGAAAGAACACACTCACACACACACACACACACACACACACACACACACACACACACACACACACACACACACACACACACACAGCATGTTGGACATCTTGTAGAGAGCTGTTCCACTTCCTGCTATAAATAATACTCTGCATCACACAGTAGGTTGAGGGATCAATTCCCACAGGGATCACATACACATATTGTGCACAAACCGGTTGAATGAACATTGTTCCCACATCATTCCCTTCTGTTAACATGAATCATTCCCGTCGGATAACATGTGGAAAACTGATTTTCAAAAAGTCAAGTAAAGGGATTTAGAGAATTTGTCTTTTCCTTGGCAAACTTTTAATCTAAATCTAATGACATGGTTAAAATTTATATTTGAATTCACGTTAGTTGACAACTCAATCAAATGTAAATCCAAACTAGATGTTGTCCTGACGTCTGTGCCCAGTGGGTTGGCACTTTAATCCACTGCACGTGTTGGTTTTACAAAATTAAACGTATATACTGAAATGTGCTTCCAATGTGTTCCAAACGTTGCAGAATATTTTCCTCATCTCCCGCTTGATTCTTTGGTCATGCACCTTGGAGCAAGGTAACATAGAGGCAATGTTATTTTCCCTTTTAACTATAGGTCTTAATTGTGCTCCGTCCAGAGGCCCTCACTCAAACCACCAGTAAACAATCTTTACGGTCAATGTGAGTCCCTGTCAGTTTGTTTATTCCAACATTTTAGTAATTTGTCGTCATTACTGGACCGCCAAGCCACCACAGCACCACAGCACCAAGCCACCACAGCACCACAGCACCAAGCCACCACAGCACCACAGCACTACAGCACCAAGCCACCACAGCACCAAGCCACCACAGCGCCAAGCCACCGCAGCATTACAGCACCAAGCCACTACAGCACCAAGCCACCACAGCACCAAGCCACCACAGCACCAAGCCTCCACAACCTCCACAGCACCAAGCCACCACAGCATCACAGCATTACAGCACCAAGCCACCACAGCACAACAGCACCATGCCATCACAGCACCAAGCCACCACAGCACCAAGCCTCCACAGCATCACAGCACTACAGCACCAAGCCACCACAGCACCAAGCCACCACAGCACCACAGCACCAAGCCACCACAGCACCAAGCCCCCACAGCACCATAGCACCAAGCCACCACAGCACCAAGCCTCCACAGCACCACAGCACCATGCCACCACAGCACCAAGCCTCCACAGCACCACAGCACATTGCCACCACAGCACCAAGCCACCACAGCACCAAGCCACCACAGCATCACAGCACTACAGCACCAAGCCATCATAGCGCCACAGCACCAAGCCACCACAGCACCACAGCACCAAGCCACCACAGCACCAAGCCACCACAGCACCAAGCCACCATAGCATCACAGCACTATAGCACCAAGCCTTCACAGCACCACAGCACCAAGCCACCACAGCATCACAGCACTACAGCACCAAGCCTGCACAGCACCACAGCACCAAGCCACCACAGCATCACAGCACCAAGCCACCACAGCACCAAGCCACCACAGCACCAAACCACCACAGCACCACAGCACCACATTACTACTGCACCAAGCGACCACAGCACCACAGCACCAAGCCACCACAGCACCACAGCACTACAGCACCAAGCCACCACAGCACCACAGCACTACAGCACCAAGCCACCACAGCACCAAGCCACCACAGCACTACAGCACCAAGGCACTACAGCACCAAGCTACCACAGCACCAAGCCACCAGAGCAACAAGCCTCCACAGCACCACAGCACCAAGCCACCACAGCATCACAGCATTACAGCACCAAGCCACCACAGCACCACAGCACCATGCCACCACAGCACCAAGCCACCACAGCACCAAGCCTCCACAGCATCACAGCACTACAGCACCAAGCCACCACAGCACCAAGCCACCACAGCACCACAGCACCAAGCCACCACAGCACCAAGCCACCACAGCACCAAGCCACCACAGCACCATAGCACCAAGCCACCACAGCACCAAGCCTCCACAGCACCACAGCACCAAGCCTGCACAGCATCACAGCACTACAGCACCAAGCCATCATAGCACCACAGCACCAAGCCACCACAGCACCAAGCCACCACAGCACCAAGCCACCACAGCACCACAGCACCAAGCCACCACAGCACCAAGCCACCACAGCACCATGCCACCACAGCACCACAGCACCAAGCCACCACAGCATCACAGCACCAAGCCACCACAGCACCAAGTCACCACAGCACCAAGCCACCACAGCACCAAGCCACCACAGCATCACAGCACTACAGCACCAAGCCTGCACAGCACCACAGCACCAAGCCACCACAGCATCACAGCACGAAGCCACCACAGCACCAAGCCACCACAGCACCAAACCACCACAGCACCACAGCGCCACATTACTACAGCACCAAGCGACCACAGCACCAAGCCACCACAGCACCACAGCACTACAGCACCAAGCCACCACAGCACCACAGCACTACAGCATCAAGCCACCACAGCACCAAGCCACCACATCACTACAGCACCAAGGCACTACAGCACCAAGCCACCATAGCACCAAGCCACCACAGCAACAAGCCTCCACAGCACCACAGCACCAAGCCACCACAGCATCACAGCATTACAGCACCAAGCCACCACAGCACCACAGCACCATGCCACCACAGCACCAAGCCACCACAGCACCAAGCCTCCACAGCATCACAGCACTACAGCACCAAGCCACCACAGCACCAAGCCACCACAGCACCACAGCACCAAGCCACCACAGCACCAAGCCACCACAGCACCAAGCCACCACGGCACCAAGCCACCACAGCACCAAGCCACCACAGCACCACAGCACCATGCCACCACAGCACCAAGCCTCCACAGCACCACAGCACCATGCCACCACAGCACCAAGCCACCACAGCACCAAGCCTTCACAGCATCACAGCACTACAGCACCAAGCCATCATAGCACCACAGCACCAAGCCATCACAGCACCAAGCCACCACAGCACCACATCACCACGCCACCACAGCACCAAGCCACCACAGCACCAAGCCACCACAGCATCACAGCACTACAGCACCAAGCCTGCACAGCTCCACAGCACCAAGCCACCACAGCACCAAGCCACCACAGCACCACAGCACCAAGCCACCACAGCATCACAGCACCAAGCCACCACAGCACCAAGCCACCACAGCACCAAGCCACCACAGCACCACAGCACCAAGCCACCACAGCATCACAGCACCAAGCCACCACAGCACCAAGCCACCACAGCACCAAACACCACAGCACCACAGCACCACATTACCACAGCACCAAGCCACCACAGCACCAAGCCACCACAGCACCGCATTGGAACTTAATGGCATACAACATCATGGCACGCACACACTCTCTCACACATGCACACACTCACAGACGCACACACTCACAGTACCGTACCACTGCAACTTAAAGGCACTTACAAAAAGATTACAAACTATTGATGCACTGTTGGCTTCAAAAATATTGTCCTAATTATGCGTAGTTAACTATCAACGTGGGCTCTATTGGCACACACACACACGCACTCACGCACGCACGCATGCACGCACACACACACACACACACACACCGGTTAACAATCAATCAACGTGGCTCTTTTAGCTAGAAATGACAGTTCTATTACTCTGTTTTACAATCTCTAACATCCTTTTGTCCAATCTGTAGTCACATTTTCAAAACTCTAAACACAGTTAGCACAACATCCATCTATTAATACAATTCATGTTGTTTTCACAGAATATACAGTCAATTAACACATTTCTAAAATGCTTAAATGTTCTTTACATACAAGCTTACCTAATACCAAAATGATGGATCTTTCTTGTCTTATTTACAAATGCTTGCACACAGCATTCCAGAAATGAAGACCTAATATTCAAAACCTTAAATATAGCACAAAGCCTCTACTTATGCAACAACAGCATCTCAAAAGCTATATTGAATCAGCTGATAAGCATTTTTGAATGAACAGATAATTGAAACGTTGAGAAATAGCTGATTTACTGTAAGTTGTGTAAAATAGACCAATAAAAGCTGATTCTGGAGACATAGCCAGGTGTTGAAGTTATTTCAATTACATGGACACACACAGTAAAAAGGGGACTCTTTGGATTGATTTTGTTCAATGTGGATACAGAACAACACAGAGGAGCAGAGAGAGAAAAAAATGATGTCTGGACAAGGGAGAGGAGTAGTTGGACCAGGGAGAGGAATAGTTGAACCAGGGAGAGGAATAGTTGAACCAGGGAGAGGAGTAGTTGAACCAGGGAGAGGAGTAGTTGGACCAGGGAGAGGAGTAGTTGGACCAGGGAGAGGAGTAGCTGGACCAGGGAGAGGAGTAGTTGGACCAGGGAGAGAAGTAGTTGGACCAGGGAGAGGAGTAGTTGGACCAGGCAGAGGAGTAGTTGGACCAAGCAGAGGAGTAGTTGGACCAGGGAGAGGAGTAGCTGGACCAGGGAGAGGAGTAGTTGGACCAGGGAGAGGAGTAGCTGGACCAGGGAGAGGAGTAGCTGGACCAGGGAGAGGAGTAGCTGGACCAGGGAGAGGAGTAGTTGGACCAGGGAGAGGAATAGTTGGACCAGGGAGAGGAGTAGTTGGACCAGGGAGAAGAGTAGCTGGACCAGGGAGAGGAGTAGCTGGACCAGGGAGAGGAGTAGTTGGACCAGGCAGAGGAGTAGTTGGACCAAGCAGAGGAGTAGTTGGACCAGGGAGAAGAGTAGCTGGACCAGGGAGAGGAGTAGTTGGACCAGGGAGAGGAGTAGCTGGACCAGGGAGAGGAGTAGTTGGACCAGGGAGAGGAGTAGCTGGACCAGGGAGAGGAGTAGCTGGACCAGGGAGAGGAGTAGCTGGACCAGGGAGAGGAGTAGTTGGACCAGGGAGAGGAGTAGCTGGACCAGGGAGAGGAGTAGTTGGACCAGGGAGAGCAGTAGCTGGACCAGGGAGAGGAGTAGTTGGACCAGGGAGAGGAGTAGTTGGACCAGGCAGAGGAGTAGTTGGACCAGGCAGAGGAGTAGTTGGACCAGGCAGAGGAGTAGTTGGACCAGGGAGAGGAGTAGTTGAACCAGGGAGAGGAGTAGTTGGACCACTGTGTATCTGTCTCGCCGTGTATCTGTCTCACCGTGCACATGTCTCACCGTGTACCTGTCTCACCGTGTACCTGTCTAACTGTGTATCTGTCTCGCCGTGTATCTGTCTCGCCGTGTATCTGTCTCGCCGTGTATCTGTCTCGCCGTGTATCTGTCTCGCCGTGTATCTGTCTCGCCGTGTATCTGTCTCACTGTGTATCTGTCTCACTGTGTATCTGTCTCATTGTGTATCTGTCTCACTGTGTATCTGTCTCACTGTGTATCTGTCTCACTGTGTATCTGTCTCTCTGTGTATATATCTCACTGTCTATATGTGTCAGAGTAGAAGTTCAGAGAGCTCTTCTACATGAGTGTCTCAAGCAGCAGTGTGTGTGTGTCAGCAGGGGTTACCAGTGTGATGGAGACGGGGAGAGAGAGAGCGAGAGAGAGAGAAAGAGAGAGAGAAAGGGTTGCAGCGGATGATGTATTAGGAAAGTATTTGAAAATACTTTAAATATTGCCAATAGAAGTAGTTGATTTGGGCCACATTATTTAAAAATACTAAAACTCACAGAAAATAAGTGTCACAGAGACAACGATAAACAGCTGCCTCTGATTGAGAACCAATCTAGGCAACCATAGACATATAAACACCTAGACTAGAAAAACCCCTAGACAATACAAAAACTAAACAAATCACCCTCGTCTCACCCTGACCTAACCAAAGAAATAAAGAAAACAAAGATAACAAAGGTCAGGGCGTGACAATAAGTATTTAAACACACACACACACAGACTCTGCAGGGGAGCTGAACGAGGATGGTACGAATTGGGAAAGGACAGGTTGTGTACTGTTTGTATGTGTCACACCCTGGTCAAAGTATTTTGTGTTTATCTTTATTTATTTGGTCAGGCCAGGGTGTGGCATGGGTTTTTGTATGTGGTGTGTTTGTATGGGGATTGTAGCTAGTGGGGTGTTCTAGCTAAGTCTATGGCTGTCTGAAGTGGTTCTCAATCAGAGGCAGGTGTTTATCGTTGTCTCTGATTGGGAACCATATTTAGGCAGCCATATTCTTTGAGTTTGTCGTGGGTGATTGTCCTTAGTGTCTTTAGTGTTAGTTTGCACCAGTTTAGGCTGTTTCGGTTTTCATTACGTTTATTATTTTGCACTGTTTGTATTTAGATTCGTGTTGCTATAGTCACAATAAACATGGATCGTAATCTACACGCTGCATTTTGGTCCGACTCTCCTTCTCACGAAGAAAACCGTTACAGAATCACCCACCACAAAGGGACCAAGCAGCGTGTCAACAGGCAGGAACAGCCCAAAGTGGAGTACAGTATGGACTATACTTCTTGGGAGGAGATAGACAGGTGGGCGGTCGACCCAGGGAGAGTGCCGGAGCCCGCCTGGGATTCGATGGAGCAGTGCGCGGAAGGATATAGGAGAATGGAGTTTGCGAAGCAAGCAAGGCGGCGCGGACGGAGGCCCCATAGTCAGCCCCAAAAATTTCTTGGGGGGGGGCTCAGGGAGAGTGTGGCAGAGTCAGGAGCCAGACCTGAGCCAACTCTCCCTGTTCATCGTGAGGAGCCAAGGAGGAGACCAGAACCAGAGCCGGTGTTGGAGGTGAGCAAAACAGAGACTGTGAAGGAGTTAATGGGGAAATTGGAGGAGAGAGAAATGAGGGAGTTGCTGTGTTGGTGTTTTAAACATGGAATTCGCCCGATGGAGCGTGTCGGGGATTTGATGGCACCTGGGTCAGCGCTCCATACTCGTCCTGAGGTGCGTGTTAGTCGGCTGGTGAAGATGGTGCCAGTCTCACGTACCAGGCCTCCTGTGCACCTCCCTAGCCTTGCACGTCCTGTGCCAGCACCGCTCTCAAGATCTCCAGTACGCCTTCACAGTCTAACCCATCCTGTGCCACCTCCACACCCCAGCCCTCCGGTAGCAGCTCCCCGCACCAGGCTTCCTGTGCGTGTCCTCGGCCCAGTACCACCAGTGCCAGCACCACGCATCAGGCCTATAGTGCGCCTCGCCTGTCCAGCGCTGTCGGAGCCCTCCTCCTCTCCAGCGCTGTCGGAGTCTCCCGCCTGTTTAGCGCTGTTAGAGCCTTCCTTCTCTACAGCGCTGCCGGAGTCTCCCGCCTGTTCAGAACTGCCAGTTAGCATAGAGCTGCCAGTTAGCATAGAGCTGCCAGTTAGCATAGAGCTGCCAGTCTGCAAGGAGCTGCCAGTCTGCAAGGAGCTGCCAGTCTGCAAGGAGCTGCCAGTCTGCAAGGAGCTGCCAGTCTGCAAGGAGCCGCCAGAGCTGCCTGTCTGCAGGATGCCGCCAGAGCTGCCAGTCTGCAAGGAGCCGCCAGAGCTGCCAGTCTGCAAGGAGCCGCCAGAGCTGCCAGTTAGCATGGAGCAGCCAGGGCCGCCAGTCAGTATGGAGCAGCCAGGGCCGCCAGTCAGCATGGAGCAGCCAGGGCCGCCAGTCAGCATGGAGCAGCCAGGGCCGCCAGTCAGCATGGAGCAGCCAGTGCTGCCAGTCAGCATGGAGCAGCCAGTGCTGCCAGTCAGCATGGAGCAGCCAGTCAGCATGGAGCAGCCAGAGCAGCCAGTCAGCATGGAGCAGCCAGAGCTGCCAGTCAGCATGGAGCAGCCAGTCAGCATGGAGCAGCCAGAGCTGCCAGTCAGCATGGAGCAGCCAGTCAGCATGGAGCAGCCAGAGCTGCCAGTCATCATGGAGCAGCCAGTCAGCATGGAGCAGCCAGAGCTGCCAGTCGACCAGACTCTCCCAGATCTGCCAGTCGACCAGACTCTCCCAGATCTGCCAGTCGACCAGACTCTCCAAGATCTGCCAGTCGACCAGACTCTTCCAGATCTGCCAGTCGACCAGACTCTTCCAGATCTGCCAGTCGACCAGACTCTTCCAGATCTGCCAGTCGACCAGACTCTTCCAGATCTGCCAGTCGACCAGACTCTTCCAGATCTGCCAGTCGACCAGACTCTTCCAGATCTGCCAGTCTACCAGACTCTTCCAGATCTGCCAGTCTACCAGACTCTTCCAGATCTGCCAGTCTACCAGACTCTTCCAGATCTGCCAGTCGACCAGACTCTTCCAGATCTGCCAGTCGACCAGACTCTTCCAGATCTGCCAGTCGACCAGACTCTTCCAGATCTGCCAGTCGACCAGACTCTTCCAGATCTGCCAGTCGACCAGACTCTTCCAGATCTGCCAGTCGACCAGACTCTTCCAGATCTGCCAGTCGACCAGACTCTTCCAGATCTGCCAGTCGACCAGACTCTTCCAGATCTGCCAGTCGACCAGACTCTTCCAGATCTGCCAGTCGACCAGGATCTGCCAGTCAGCCAGGATCTGCCAGTCAGCCAGGATCTGCCGAAACCGCCAGCCAGCCAGGATCTGGTAGATTCGTCAACCTGCCTGAGCTTCCTCTCACTCCTGAGCTTCCTCTCACTCCTGAGCTTCCTCTCACTCCTGAGCTTCCTCTCACTCCTGAGCTTCCTCTCACTCCTGAGCTTCCCCTCAGTCCCGAGCTGCCTCAGTCCCGAGCTGCCCCTCAGTCCCGATCTGCTCCTCAGTCCAGTGGGGTTCTGGGTGAGGACTACTAGGCCATGGTCGGCGGCAAGGGTGGACTATCCAGGGACGCGAGGAGAAGGGACTAAGACATTGATTGAGTGGGGTCCACGTCCC
This sequence comes from Oncorhynchus mykiss, assembly GCF_013265735.2. Lineage (NCBI taxonomy): Eukaryota > Metazoa > Chordata > Actinopteri > Salmoniformes > Salmonidae > Oncorhynchus > Oncorhynchus mykiss. The sequence goes on along the minus strand of NC_048584.1, from coordinate 29,908,853 downwards.
GCGCCGGAGCCGCCACCATGGACAGACGCCCACCCGGACCCTCCCTATTGTTTTGAGGTGCGTTCGGGAGTCCGCACCTTAGGGGGGGGGTTCTGTCACACCCTGGTCAAAGTATTTTGTGTTTATCTTTATTTATTTGGTCAGGCCAGGGTGTGGCATGGGTTTTTGTATGTGGTGTGTTTGTATGGGGATTGTAGCTAGTGGGGTGTTCTAGCTAAGTCTATGGCTGTCTGAAGTGGTTCTCAATCAGAGGCAGGTGTTTATCGTTGTCTCTGATTGGGAACCATATTTAGGCAGCCATATTCTTTGAGTTTGTCGTGGGTGATTGTCCTTAGTGTCTTTAGTGTTAGTTTGCACCAGTTTAGGCTGTTTCGGTTTTCATTACGTTTATTATTTTGCACTGTTTGTATTTAGATTCGTGTTGCTATAGTCACAATAAACATGGATCGTAATCTACACGCTGCATTTTGGTCCGACTCTCCTTCTCACGAAGAAAACCGTTACAGTATGAAAATCAGAAAACCAGAAAAAAACATTTCAAACATAGAGAAGGACATCATTAAGCCACATTTTGCCCACTGGGCATCAGGTTGGCACACAGCTAGGCTTCAGGGCACACACACACACACACACACACACACACACACACACACACACACAGACATCGGACCTCAGTCACCATCAACTATGCCACACAGCCCATCACTAACCCTCAGGCTGCACTGGCAGGCACACTTGCTCTTTAGTGACATATCGCAGGAGCAAATGTTAAAATGAGGGGGAGCAGGGGGGACTCTCATTGACATTCTGTTTTCCTATTGCTCAAAATGTTCCCAAAATGCACCCATGGGTCCTGTCCTATACAGAGTTACGTGCAGTGCCTCTCAGAATGGAGAGCAGGGCTAGCTGAGCCAAGCCAAATGGCATAGAAATAGGATGTCACCTGCGTGCCAAAGACTCCTCCACAGCTAAGATGTAACACCTGACTGGAAAAATGGCTAATCTGGTGTTCTGGGTGAAAGCCAATTGAAAAATAGAATTGAGAGGCTGAAGGAAGATGATGACGCAGTCATTTAACATGGACGAGGTGTTTGTGTGTTTGTGTGTGTGTGTGTGTGTGTGTGTGTTTGTGTAGGTTACCAGCCGGTACAGAAGGTTTAGTCTGGCATGAAAAATGGCTGAGACTGAGGCTGATGATTTGGTTAATTTACACACTGGTGGATCCGTCATGACGCATCAGACAGTTCTAGTAGGCCTATCACAATGTTCTGGCTACAAGCCAATGGAAAGTAGGACTCTGATGATGCAGTCATTTAACTGTATAAGGAGGAGGTGTATCATTGAGTATCCATGACAATAATATCCTACACATATATATACACATCTCCAAGCCATCAGACTGTTAAATAGTCACCACAAGCTGGCCTTCACCCAGTACCCTGCCCTGAACTGAGTCCATGTTACTAGCCGGCTACCACCCGGTACTCTACCCTGCACCTTATAGACTGCTGCCCTATGTACATAGAGTCATTGAACACTGATCACTTTAATAATGTTTATATACTGTTTTACCCACTTCACATGCATATAATGTATTCTAGCCAAGGCTCATCCTATATAACTACTGCTGTACACACCTCTTCTATTCATATACTGTCTATAATGTCTATACACACCATCCTATATAACTACTGCTGTACACACCTCTTCTATTCATATACTGTCTATAATGTCTATACACACCATCCTATATATAACTACTGCTGTACACACATCTTCTATTCATATACTGTCTATAATGTCTATACACGCCATCCTATATATAACTACTGCTGTACACACCTCTTCTATTCATATACTGTCTATAATGTCTATACACACCATCCTATATAACTACTGCTGTACACACCTCTTCTATTCATATACTGTCTATAATGTCTATACACACCATCCTATATAACTACTGCTATACACACCATCCTATATAACTACTGCTGTACACACCTCTTCTATTCATATACTGTCCATAATGTCTATACACACCATCATATACATATACTATATGGCATTGCTTGTTCTGATATTTCTTAATTTCTGTATTTTCATTCGGGGGATTTGTGTGTATTGTTTTGTAATGTTCGGTATTACTGCACTGTGGGAGCTAGAAACATAAACATTTCGCTGCATCTGTGATAACATCTGCAAAATATGTGTATGTGAACAATACAATTAGATTTGATTTTAATACATATATGGTACATTTACTGGGTGAAAGCAAGTGGCAAAAGAGAATAGGAGACTGATGTGGAGCCTTTACATGGTGCAGGATCAGTGATGATACATACACTTACAGTAGGTCCAGTAAGTGATGATATGAATAATAGTGGCTCTAGTGTGACAATATCCTAAGGAAAGCCTGTCGAAAAATAGTCTGAGGCTGTTGATCTGGGCATTTTGCACGCTGTAGTATAAGCGATGATACATGCAATTTACGTAGAGCCAGTATTAATGAAGGCATGTCAGAGTAGGTAGGAGTGCTGATCTTGGATTAGTTTGGCATTTTACAGTAAATCATAATGAATAAGAGACTCTTCATGAACACACCCACAGGTCTATGATATGTCATCATGAGGACAGGCAGGCCTTCTGCCTCTACTAAATGCCACACATATTGATTTGTTGTCTTTTGGACAAGATAACAGGAGAGTAAAATCTGTCATCTGCAAAACTCGATGATGAGAATTATATGCCAATGTAATGTCACCCTGTTTCTCAGTGAGGAAAACAACCGATGATTAATCGCTGACTTGCTCAGGACTGCTGACCTTGCCATATTATGAGACATCATCTCTCCATATGTTTACCAACATATGCAATGAAAAAGAAGCACTCTCACAGGTCTCACTGTTGCTAACACATACATACATTGGTTATGGAGATATGACGATGAGTCCTACAAGGTCAGTGATATCACACACACTTAAACTGTAAATACACATAAAGATTTGAATCATTTCTGTGGATACTGTCCATGCATAGCTGATCTCAAAGATAAGCCGTGGCATTACATTAAGCCTTAATCAAAATGTACATCAAAACATGTCATGTCTAAATAATGGAAGGATATGTTGGCATAGTAAGTGCAGCAAATTCCCAGAAGATGAGCATGATATTGTACACGCTGTCTTGTGAGCAAAGCAGGATCATTCTTTATTAATGAATTTAGACTGACGCTTATCTTTGCATGCGTTTGTTTCTTACTCATATTTGTCACCACTCTGTCTGAATTAAATGAATGCATTAAATCACTGATGAGCTCGATTTTTATACTCACCAATAGTTGACACCACAGTCCCAACAAAGTAAAAAGCCCCTGTAAAATCCCATCGCGGCCTGAGAGCGTCAGCTCGGATCCCCGCGGCAATAGCTGTCTCGTACTCCCGTAGAAAAGAGTTCAGATCCTCCAAGCTGATGTTGAACGTCTCGCTGAAGTTGAAAAGTGTCCTGTTCCATCTGTCATGCGCCTGCACCTCCGAAGGCCGCTCTATAGCGGAAAACACTGCGGCACCGCACAGCAGATACAGAATAATCAAGACGGCGAGCAGCAAGAAGCGGCCGTTGTCTTCGTTTATGTGGAGGGAGCGGCAGCCTTGCAGTCGCTGGCCAGGCATTATCCAGACTTCAGCACCACTAGCGCGACGGACAGCGACCCGCCCCGCGTTGGACAGAGCATCCAATAACTTTATGGCCCCACTTTAGACTTCTTACAAAATATCAAAGGATATTGCAAGGGCTCAGAGCGTATTCCAAAAACGTTATAGGACATTTACAGAAGCCAGTCTCCCTTTTCATCAATTATATAGGCTAAGCTGGACAACCGACAAGAACCAACCCCAATTCTGGATACGCCAAACAGCCAAACAGATAGAACCTTTCGTTATTCCTTAGATTGGGACCGATTACTTTTTTGGCGGTATCCAGAGCATATCACATCAGTGCAATAGGCTACCCATCAACCCCTAATCCAAAAACAATCGAATTATCTTTAGTGGTAATGCAACAAAGTGAATCTAATCATATTTTCGGCTATTCCTCTTCCCCTTGACCACTGTGCAAGCTATAGGACCGGATATGCAGTCAGTATCCTCCGCTGGGTTGCTGCACCAAACCGCACATCCCCGGTGGGCTATTATATCACTTTCTGTCACTACCATTTGACACGGTCGAATTACTACACATAGAAAGAAGTCATTGCGATTTCCTGCGGGCGCATCTCGGTCATTTTGTTTCCTCTTTCTCTTCGCCTATTCAACTCCTCAATCTATCTTCCCATGACAGGCTATCTGATGCGGGTATAACGCGGAGCTGCAGTCCTAATGAGACAGTGATAGTCGAGAACAGACACTGGCAGCACATTGCATCGGATCTGTGGATCACTGCTGAGATCATGCTATACTAACTTCCCGAAGACTGTTGTGTCCCATGCAGCATAGCTACCACCGCCGTCACCATAGGCTATGCGGAGGAGGGGAGAGTCTGGAGAGGACACCACGGTTGAAAAATAATCTTCAAGGACGAAGCATCAACACTCAAACTTGCAGTGATATTCTGTTATTAAACATTCGTTGACGGTTTTAGTTGATGGCAGTTGAACGGGTACATATTTTATATTTGAGTCTATGGCCCTCTGACAACAATCCAGCTTTACTTTTTTTTCTTGAGTATCGTTTGACCAAATCCCATGGACACACATGTTCCCGAGACATGATTCATAGTAACCCCCTGTGGTATTTCTTTTCAATACTCCTTCAGTAGGCAGTGTCTATGGAGAGCCACAAAGAGTTCCCGGTGCTTAACGCATCAGTCCCTACTAGCAACAATTAGCCCATACTCTGCGATGAGCGACACACTTTTAAAGTAGGCTACTGTGTCTTTCCAAAGTCTTTGACACAGATAGCTATCAGCACGACTACAAGAACACAGCTTGTCGAATAACAGACACACCGATATCAACCGTAAATTAAAAAGGAAAATAAAGTCCGATTATACAGGCTCCATGAAACACTAAATCAAAGTCTACACTGACCCCGACGTGGCTTCTGCCGCTGTCGCTGCCGAACAGCTTTCAACACACGGGGGAGGCGAGTTGGGGGCGGCGCGCATCGTTTACCACAGCCGTTCCCGAATGCGCAAGAAAGAAAGGATGCGGAGAGCTGCACTCAAATCAGTTCGAGCTCCAACCGTCCTTGCGCGCGTCAGAGTAGTCCGGGCTTGTGCGGAACAGCAATCGTTCCCTTCTAAACGTTTTCAACTGTAGCCGAGGCTACATTAGGACTTTATGTGCGGTCTTGGGTTATATATCTGGAATGCATAGCATATGAGGCAATTCGTATCGGCAATAGACCATCTAACCGTTTTAATTTTCCAATAATTCATATATCTGACAGCATGAATGCTTCTATATCAAATACATTTTTTTGGGGGCTCACTTAAATAAACTTTCTACCAAAATCAATGTCGACCCGCAAAAGCCAGCAGTAGCGTGTATTCATGGCTGCCAATGGAAGCCAGGTTTCACCAAAACATTTACAAAATGTGTATAATGTATCTTTCTTCTCTCTGTGATTCATATATGTCCTTCAATTCACAAGAGGCTGAATGTATCTCACTGGAGAAAGCATACAAGCGAATGAATAGCTTATCTATCTAATGCTGTCTGGTCAGAAAAAGTTGTCACGACTTCCACCGAAGTCAGCTCCTCTCCTTGTTCGGGCGGCGTTCGGCGATCGACGTCACCGGCTTTCTAGCCATCGCCGCTCCATTTCTGACATATCCATTTGTTTTGTCTTGTTCCATTACACACCTGGTTTTCATTCCATAAGTAATGCATGTATTTAGTCCTCTGTTCTCCACCATGTCTTTGTATGTAATTGTTTATTGTTATTGTGGATTTTGTCAGGCGCAATACTTTTGCTATGTTCCGTGTTTTTGGCAAGTTATTGTTCTTATGTGCTGTCATTTTTGGACCGGAATTAAAGTGCGCCTGTTTATTACACTCGGCTCTCCTGCACCTGACTTCGCCTCCCGTACACACCCCTGACAAAAGTATGACATTGTTGCAGAATACCATCGAATGCAAGAATGCGAAGGAAGCCAGCGAGCATTTGGCCTCGCTTGATAATTAAAAAAATAAATAATAGCCAATCAGCATTGAGCCAAACTGAGCGAGCTCAACTGTGAACTGTCCTGGCACACCAAAAAAACGTTTTAAGGGAAGCCAGTTTGGATTTGGCTTCAGACAAATCACATCACAAGCCAAATGTCATTATTGACAGAATGCAAATTGAATTGCTGCATCTAGTTGTGTTGTTGACCTCTGGTGGCTAGCTAGTTCAAATTGTCCCTTTCCTAAATTAGCCAAGGATAGAGATAGGGATTTGGACTTGTGGTTTACTTAATTCTCTGTACTGGCCAATGATTATAATGACAATTCTGATCCAACCATACATTGTTGTGCCCCTGGCTTGAGGGGATGGAAGTTCAATATGTAGCAAGATGTAGTATGCTAATGTTAACTAGCTGGCCTGGCGGAAGTTAGGTTAGTGAGCAACTATTTTAGCCAGGTAGCCTAGGACAACAAAAACTAAACGTTTTTTCTACACCACACACACACTAGCACAGAAAAAGGTACCATGGACAGCCACATCATATGCAGCTTACGTTGATTGGACTAAATTGTTTTTGGTATCTTTTAGTTGTCACTGTATTAGACTAAGCAGAGGTGATTTGATGATGTTGAAATGTTGAAGTTGAAATGGTGCTGGAATAGTGGAGGCAGCTCCTGTTTTCTTTGCGACTTGCGGTAACTCTCTGTGGTTCTAAATAAATAGTTGTTTAGTAGTCCAAAAATGCTGGGAAAATGAATTTGCTCGACCATGCTGTAGGCCATGTAACTGTTTGTTACATGCAATATGTTTTGTGGACTTCACCGGAACAGATGTTGCTCTCCGGTTTTGTAATCAAACAAATGTGTAATATGGCTTTTTCTTCTGGATTGGCTTCCCTGCTGATTTGACCCTGGAAGACAGTGTTCGGTGAATAGCCTATTGATTGGATCATGGGCTCCAGAAGGGAGACACAGAAAGACAGAAACATTTGTCTCATTGGAAACACTATTTGCTTGCACCTTTACTTTCTCCTCTCCTCTCCTCTCCTCTCCTCTCCTCTCCTCCTCTCCTCTCCTCTCCTCTCCTCTCCTCTTCTCTTCTCTTCTCTTCTCTTCTCTTCTCTTCTCTTCTCTTCTCTCCTCTCCTCTCCTCTCCTCTTCTCTTCTCTTCTCTTCACTTCTCCTATCCCATGTCACATGGTTATAACATCTAGCGAAAAGACAGAAATGCCAACGGAGGCGGTATTGCGGTCTATATTCAGAACCACATTCCTGTAAAGCTTAGAGACGATCTAATGTTAAATACTGTTACTGTTAATACTATTACTGAAGTAATATGGCTACAGGTTCATCTACATCACCTAAAGCCCATTCTTGTGGGAAGCTGCTATAGACCAGCAAGTGCTAACAGTCAGTATCTGGATAATATGTGTGAAATGCTTGATAATGTATGTGTTATCAACAGAGAACTATATTTTCTGGGTGCCCACTCAGGAAAAAACATCAAACTGTAACAGTCAAATTTTTTTTAATTTTTTTATTTTACCTTTATTTAACCAGGCAAGTCAGTTAAGAACAAATTCTTATTTTCAATGACGGCCTGGGAACAGTGGGTTAAAAAAGCTGAAAAAAATATTGTTGTCTATCAACAATGACAAGCCACCAGGGTCTGACAATCTAGGTTGAAAATGACTGAGGATAAATAGCTGATGATATTGCCACTCCTATTTGCCACATCTTCAATTTAAGCCTATTAGAGAGCGTGTGCCCTCAGGCCTGGAGGAAAGCTAAAGTCATTTCGCTACCCAAGAATAGTAAACCCCCATTACTGGCTCAAATAGCCGACCAATCAGCCTGTTACCAACCCATAGTAAACTTCTGGAAAAAATTGTGTTTGACCAGCTATAATGCTATTTTACAGTAAACAAATTGACAACAGAATTTCAGCGTGCTTATAAGGAAGGACACTCAACAAGCACAGCACTTACACAAATGATTGGATGAGAGAAATTGATGATAAAATTATTGTGGGGGCTGTCATTTTAGACTTCAGTGCAGCTTTTGACATTATTGATCAGTCTGCTGCTGGAAAAATGTATGTGTTATGGCTTTACACCCCCTGGTACAATGTGGATAAAGAGTTACTTGTCCAACAGAACACAGAGGGTGTTCTTTAATGGAAGCCTATGAAATATAATCCAGTTAGAATCAGGAATTCCCCAGGTAGCTGTTTAGGCCCCTTGCTTTTTTCAATTTATACTAACGACATGCCACTGACTTTGAGTAAAGCCAGAGTTTCTATGTATGCGGATGACTCAACACTACACATGTCAGCTACTACAGCGACTGAAATGACTGAAACACTCAACAAAGAGCTGTAGTTAGTTTCAGAGTGGGTGGCAAGGAATAAGTTATCCCTAAATATTTCTAAAACTAAACGCATTGTAGTTAGAACAAAACACTCACCAAACCCTAAACCTCAACTAAATCTTGTAATAAATAATGTGGAAATTGAGCAAGTTGAGATGACTAAACTGCTTGGAGTAACATTAGATTGTAAACTCTCATGGTCAAAACATATTGATGCGGTGGTAGCTAAGATGGGGAGAAGTCTGTCTATAATAAAGTGATGCTCTGCCTTCTTAACAACACTATCAACAAGGCACGTCCTACAGGCCCTAGTTTTGTCGCACCTTGACTACTGTTTAGTCGTGTGGGCAGGTGCCACAAAAATGGACTTAGGAAAATTGCAATTGGCTCAGAACAGGGCAGCACGGCTGGCCCTTGGATGTACACAGAGAGCTAATATTAATAATATGCATGTCAATCTCTCCTGGCTGAAAGTGGAGGAGAGATTGACTTCATCACTACTTTTATTTATGAGAGGTATTATTGACATGTTGAATGCACCGAGCTGTCTGTCTAAACTACTGGCACACAGCTCGGACACCCATGCATACCCCACAAGACATGCCACAAGAGGTCTCTTCACTGTCCCCAAGTTCAGAACAGAGTATGGGAGGCACACAGTACTACATAGATCCATGGTAACATTAGATTTAAAAAACAGATTAAAAAAACACCTTATGGAACAGCGGGGACTGTGAAGCAACACAAACATTGGCACAGACACACACACACACACACACACACTAGACATGTGGTAGTGGTGGAGTAGGGGCCGGAGGGGGGAACACAGTGTGTTGTGAAATCTGTGAATGTATTGTCATGTTTTAAAATATTGTCGTATAAACTGACTTCATTTTGCTGGACCCCAGGAAGTGTAGCAGCTAATGGAGATCCATAATAACTACAAATACAAATACATAGGTGTCGATGCTGTCATGTGAACTTAGATAGATCCTGGTCATTAAATATTTCATTTTACCCATCAGGAATTTCCTTTATATATTCACCTTAGAAAATGTATCTACAGCTAATGGCAAATTTAAATGAGAACTGCCCATTCTGCCATATTAAATAACTCATATACAGTGGGGCAAAAAAGTATTTAGTCAGCCACCAATTGTGCAAGTTCTCCCACTTAAAAAGATGAGAGAGGCCTGTAATGTTCATCATAGGTACACTTCAACTATGACAGACAAAATGAGGAAAAAACATCCAGAAAATCACATTGTAGGATTTTTAATGAATTTATTTGCAAATTATGGTGGAAAACAAGTATTTGGTCACCTACAAACAAGCAAGATTTCTGGCTCTCACAGACCTGTAACTTCTTCTTTAAGAGGCTCCTCTGTCCTCCACTCGTTACCTGTATTAATGACACCTGTTTGAACTTGTTATCAGTATAAAAGACACCTGTCCACAACCTCAAACAGTCACACTCCAAAATCCACTATGGCCAAGACCAAAGAGCTGTCAAAGGACACCAGAAACAAAATTGTAGACCTGCACCAGGCTGGGAAGACTGAATCTGCAATAGGTAAGCAGCTTGGTTTGAAGAAATCAACTGTGGGAGCAATTATTAGGAAATGGAAGACATACAAGACCACTGATAATCTCCCTCGATCTGGGGCTCCACGCAAGATCTCACCCCGTGGGGTCAAAATGATTACAAGAACGGTGAGCAAAAATCCCAGAACCACACGGGGGGACCTAGTGAATGACCTGCAGAGAGCTGGGACCAAAGTAACAAAGCCTACCATCAGTAACACACTACGCCGCCAGGGACTCAAATTCTGCAGTGCCAGACGTGTCCCCCTGCTTAAGCCAGTACATGTCCAGGCCTGTCTGAAGTTTGCTAGAGAGCATTTGGATGATCCAGAAGAAGATTGGGAGAATGTCATATTATCAGATGAAACCAAAATATAACTTTTTGGTAAAAACTCAACTCGTCGTGTTTGAAGGACAAAGAATGCTGAGTTGCATCCAAAGAACACCATACCTACTGTGAAGCATGGGGTGGAAACATCATGCTTTGGGGCTGTTTTTCTGCAAAGGCACCAGGACGACTGATCCGTGTAAAGAAAAGAATGAATGGGGCCATGTATCGTGAGATTTTGAGTGAAAACCTCCTTCCATCAGCAAGGGCATTGAAGGTGAAACGTGGCTGGGTCTTTCAGCATGACAATGATCCCAAACACACCGCCCGGGCAACGAAGGAGTCACTTCGTAAGAAGCATTTCAAGGTCCTGGAGTGGCCTAGCCAGTCTCCAGATCACAACCCCATAGAAAATCTTTGGAGGGAGTTGAAAGTCCGTGTTGCCCAGCAACAGCCCCAAAACATCACTGCTCTAGAGTAGATCTGCATGGAGGAATGGGCCAAAATACCAGCAACAGTGTGTGAAAAGCTTGTGAAGACTTACATAAAACGTTTGACCTCTGTCATTGCCAACAAAGTGTATATAACAAAGTATTGAGATAAACTTTTGTTATAATGACCAAATACTTATTTTCCACCATAATTTGCAAAAAAAGTAATAAAACATTCTACAATGTGATTTTCTGGATTTTTTTTCTCATTTTGTCTGTCATAGTTGAAGTGTACCTATGATGAAAATTACAGGCCTCTCTCATCTTTTTAAGTGGGAGAACTTGCACAATTGGTGGCTGACTAAATACTTTTTTGCCCCGCTGTATATGTATTTTGAAGAATGGACCACTTATTGATCTCAGAGATCTAGGCTGCATAAGTGACTTAACTCTTGGACAGGAGATCAGTTCAGCCCTTTAGGCCACTACAGTGTATCTCTCTCAGTTTAACGCCTATTACTGGGGATCAGAGCTGCATAATAGTAAAGAGTATAAATAATACGACTTCTAATCCAATCAGGGAATATCCATTGAGATAGAATACAGAACAAAAGAACGTTGAGACCAATTATCCAATTATCTAGGCCCCCTGGGTAGTTCTCTGCTGCTCTTCTCAGGATGTTGGCTCTGACATAGGAGGGAGGAGAATCAGTGGGATACAAGAACAAAGGAGTAGGGAGGTGAGGGATGAAAAGTAAAGACACACAGAGAGGAGAGAAAAAAAAAGTGTTTAGTATTTTAGAAGGAATTAAAAGTAAGCCTGATATAATGGCAGAGATACAGGATATACCACCAAAGCCTTTACTCTCCCTTACAGGGACCTTGTCTGTCAAAATCAGCGCCTTGCCTCAGGTCTGCCCTTTCCCTCAGGCAAACTAACCAATTACTCTGAGTCTGTTATTACAGATGTTTCCTCAATGTTTAACACAACAGGCAACATACTCTGACTGGGAAAGAGGGAGCCCCTCAGCTCTTTCCACTCTCGCAAATGCAATATGTGGCTTGTCTTACCTATACCATGGGAACCCCTGCTACTAAGTCATGCACCATTAGCTAAGTTAATGGGGAGTAAACAGAGACTTTATAATCACACACACGCAAATGCATGCACGCACACACACACACAATCATAATGAAGAGGAGAAAGGGGACAAGAAGGATGGTGAAAATTACAATGATAAAGGGAGGAGAGGAAACAGGGAGAAGGATGAGGAGAACGATGATGAGGTGTTAAACATTGAGCACATGTGCTGCAGTTTAGTCATTACTGTAAGTGCTGTGAGAGGGTGCCATAGACCATAACCCTGACTCACTGTCTGTATCCTTAATGGCAACCTATTCTCTAAATAGTGCACTAATTCCAGGGCTCTGGTCCAAAGTAGTGCACTAGGGAATAGGGTGATATTTCAGACACACCCCTTGACTCACTGTCACAGGTCTGTTCTGCCTGTCTTGCTGCAGGGGACACTGGGAGGGTAGAGGAGACACGTGCACACAGGTAGGAGAGGTGAGAGGAGAGGGGGACGCCTACTATGTATGAATGCATATGATGAGGGGAAAGGAGAGGAGGGGAGGAGAGGAGAGAAGAGGAGAGCAGAGAGTAGGAGAAGAGGAGACGAGAGAGCAGGAGAGGAGAGAGGAGGAGAGGACAGAGGGGAGAGGAGGAGAGGAGAGAGGAGGAGAGGAGAGAGGAGTAGAGGAGAGAAAGGAGCACACACATTACAAGACAGGGGAGAAAGGGAGGCGGAGGTATGATGATGGAGACTGTCTTTCTGCTCTTTCTGAGTTTGGTAAGCAGAGTGAGAGCACATGGTGACATCAATCATCTTGTTATGTCACTTTCAGAAAACCTTTAATATGGCTTTTACGTTCCAATTACAATACAAAGCCTGTCCCAAGTCCCACCCTGGGAGTATGTCAGCCATGTTATAATGGCTGGTAAAGCCTGTGAGAGTGGGAGGGTGGAACGAGCGTGGGATAGGACAGGAATATTGATCGTGATCTGATTTGACGAGCCCGATGGCGTGGAAAACAGCCCTCGGAGAGATGAGACTGTGGAATCCTGTGGAATCTGGAATCTCATTTTTCATTCTGGCGCTGGAGAGCCAATGAAGTGGAAGCAACACTTAAGATCAGGGTCAAGGGTCTATTTCACATCAAATGGACGTGTTGCGGATGAAAAGCTGTGCATGATGAGGTGGTGTGCATAAAAATACATTTTGAGATTAAGGACCAAGTTTGTGAAGCCCTGCTCTAGACAACAGCGCACAGATACAGTCTGCATGATGAGCTTATTATGAACAAAATAGCTAGATTATTTTTAGTTATCAAATTGCAGCAAAGCATCCATGATCATGTCACTCGAATAGGATCCTCGATATTTATTGGAAATGAGCATCAAACTCATCACCTTGCACTTTCACCACATTGTAAAGTGAATCATAATTGATTTAATCTGTTAACCTAATAAACTGCATGCGTTCCCGACTAGTTGTAGTGGGAGTACCACACACCATGCCATCGCATCACTCCAAGTTTACATCAATATGATGGTTATTAAATCAATACTTGCACAATAAATCGTTTCCACCGATATTTCTCACGTAATTCATTTTACCGACGCAAAAAGATCCCACCTTGTCTAGTGTATTTTGTTTTGTCAACATTTGAAAAGTTTACCTACAAATGTTCTGTTTCCATCAGGCCTGTAATGGCCATTTTTTATCTAACATACTTTACTTGCATACAAGGTTGGATGGAAACCTGGATAATAATAGCTTATTCAGCCACAGTGAAAACTAAAACCTGTGCATAGTTATCTGTATGTATAGCCATTAGAAATCAGTTCCTTTTGCACCGCTCTCCTTCTTCTCGTTCTATAATTAATGATACTGTTTGACACCTGAGATCAAGGTTTTACAACTGTTGCCAGAAATTATATCTTCTAGATACCATTTAGTTTGAGATTGTATTTCCATTGTACTATCAATTCCCACCAGGTAAAATCTATTTAGTCTCTTCTGAAACGAAGCAAAAGGTTTTAAATATTCCATAACAGCAAACCATGGATCATCTCTCGACCAGAATACACATGGATGGGCCTCAGCGTCATCTACTAGAGAAAAATTACCCTTCTTACAGGTTATGTTAGTTGCAGTATCTGACATATTTCCAGTCAGCGTCACTACGTGCAGAGACCGTGGAAAGGTGATCATTTGTGGTCAATGTCCATGGTGCTAAGCATGCGCTTGACACGCGTTGTCCATGGTGCTGAAAGTGGTCCTATGCCTCTGAACTGAAGTGAACCGATAATAGAGCATCCTGTCGGGCTGTATCACCGCCTGGTACGGCAACTGCTCTGCCCACAACCGTAAGGATCTCCAGAGGGTAGTGAGGTCTGCACAACGCATCACCTGGGGCAAACTACCTGCCCTCCAGGACACCTACACCACCCGATGTCACAGGAAGGCCATAAAGATCATCAAGGACAACAATCACCTGAGCCACTGCCTGTTCACCCCGCTATCATCTAGAAGGCGAGGTCAGTATAAGTGCATCAAAGCAGGGACCGAGAGACTGAAAAACAGCTTCTATCTCAAGGCCATCAGACTGTTAGACAGCTACCACTAACATTGAGTGGCTGCTGCCAACATACTGACTCAACTCCAGCCACTTTAATAATGGAAATTGATGTAAATTGATGTAAAAAATGTATCACTTGCCACTTTAAACAACGCCACTTAATATAATGTTTACATACCCTACATTACTCATCTCATATGTATATGTACAGTATATACTGTACTCTATATCTATATCTATATCTACTGCATCTCTATGTAATACATGTATCACTAGCCACTTTAAACTATGCCACTTTGTTTACATACAGTGCCTTGCGAAAGTATTCGGCCCCCTTGAACTTTGCGACCTTTTGCCACATTTCAGGCTTCAAACATAAAGATATAAAACTGTATTTTTTGTGAAAAATCAACAACAAGTGGGACACAATCATGAAGTGGAACGACATTTATTGGATATTTCAAACTTTTTTAACAAATCAAAAACTGAAAAATTGGGCGTGCAAAATTATTCAGCCCCCTTAAGTTAATACTTTGTAGCGCCACCTTTTGCTGCGATTACAGCTGTAAGTCGCTTGAGGTATGTCTCTATCAGTTTTGCACATCAAGAGACTGAACATTTTTCCCATTCCTCCTTGCAAAACAGCTCGAGCTCAGTGAGGTTGGATGGAGAGCATTTGTGAACAGCAGTTTTCAGTTCTTTTCACAGATTCTCGATTGGATTCAGGTCTGGACTTTGACTTGGCCATTCTAACACCTGGATATGTTTATTTTTGAACCATTCCATTGTAGATTTTGCTTTATGTTTTGGATCATTGTCTTGTTGGAAGACAAATCTCCGTCCCAGTCTCAGGTCTTTTGCAGACTCCATCAGGTTTTCTTCCAGAATGGTCCTGTATTTGGCTCCATCCATCTTCCCATCAATTTTAACCATCTTCCCTGTCCCTGCTGAAGAAAAGCAGGCCCAAACCATGATGCTGCCACCACCATGTTTGACAGTGGGGATGGTGTGAGCTGTGTTGCTTTTACGCCAAACATAACGTTTTGCATTGTTGCCAAAAAGTTCCATTTTGGTTTCATCTGACCAGAGCACCTTCTTCCACATGTTTGGTGTGTCTCCCAGGTGGCTTGTGGCAAACTTTAAACAACACTTTTTATGGATATCTTTAAGAAATGGCTTTCTTCTTGCCACTCTTCCATAAAGGCCAGATTTGTGCAATATACAACTGATTGTTGTCCTATGGACAGAGTCTCCCACCTCAGCTGTAGATCTCTGCAGTTCATCCAGAGTGATCATGGGCCTCTTGGCTGCATCTCTGATCAGTCTTCTCCTTGTATGAGCTGAAAGTTTAGAGGGACGGCCAGGTCTTGGTAGATTTGCAGTGGTCTGATACTCCTTCCATTTCAATATTATCGCTTGCACAGTGCTCCTTGGGATGTTTAAAGCTTGGGAAATCTTTTTGTATCCAAATCCGGCTTTAAACTTCTTCACAACAGTATCTCGGACCTGCCTGGTGTGTTCCTTGTTCTTCATGATGCTCTCTGCGCTTTTAACGGACCTCTGAGACTATCACAGTGCAGGTGCATTTATACAGAGACTTGATTACACACAAGTGGATTGTATTTATCATCATTAGTCATTTAGGTCAACATTGGATCATTCAGAGATCCTCACTGAACTTCTGGAGAGAGTTTGCTGCACTGAAAGTAAAGGGGCTGAATAATTTTGCACGCCCAATTTTTCAGTTTTTGATTTGTTAAAAAAGTTTGAAATATCCAATAAATGTTGTTCCACTTCATGATTGTGTCCCAATTGTTGTTGATTCTTCACAAAAAAATACAGTTTTATATCTTTATGTTTGAAGCCTGAAATGTGGCAAAAGGTCGCAAAGTTCAAGGGGGCCGAATACTTTCGCAAGGCACTGTACCCTACATTACTCTTCTCATATGTATATACTGTACTCGATACCATCTACTGCATCTTGCCTATGCCGTTCTGTACCATCACTCATTCATATATCTTTATGTACATATTCTTTATCCCTTTACACTTGTGTGTATAAGGTAGTAGTTGTGGAATTGTTAGGTTAGATTACTTGTTGGTTATTACTGCATTGTCGGACCTAGAAGCACAAGCATTTTGCTACGCTCGCACTAACATTTGCTATCCATGTGTATGTGACAAATAACATTTGAATATCTGTCAAAACAGTAAAAAGTGAAAATACATGTTGGCTTTGATAATATCAGACAGTTCTCTGGTCAAAATAGAAACACTGGATTAGCATTTCCTCTGCCTCTACATGCGTACTTGTGATACATGCAGTGGCGACCAGTCATTCAGGGCGTTTTGAGCCACGCATTTTTCTGGGCGCTTGCCTGTATTGCATGTTATTTTGGCATTAATACGTGTCACATAGCAGTTTGCAAACAATGTAAAAATAATATATATAATTGAGTTAATAAAGCCACATAGAAACATGGTGTCTTTTTTGTTTTCTAGACTAAGGCAGCTACAAAATGCAGGTGTTTCAGCCTAGCTCAGTGCTTTCTGTGGTGGTGGGGCAAGCCAGCAGAAAATACGGAGCGTTGCTTCATAATTGGCTCAGTGTTTTGTCACTCATGGGTACCATACGTTACTGCCAAGTGTAAGAGGAGACATTGAAAATTCTAGTCATCCTCGTGAATAAAGTCGACAATCTACTGGTAAATCCTTCTTAATCGTTGTTTTATGAAGATAAATAATGAAGAGAAATTATTGATCAAACATGCTTATCGGCTGTTGGACATGAACATTACACAACAAGTTGGAAATCGCAAATTCAACGAGTGGTTTGGAAGGAATCTATGACAGTGGCTGTGTGGTCGCAAATATGGGATTATGGGGATCTTTTCCAAGTTTAAAATGATACATTTTCAACATTGGCCATGCTGTCAATGAAGCATGATTTGTGCCGGGCTCAAAACAACTGTTAACTCGGAGGACCCCCGCGCCACCTTCCTGTTCAAGTGAGTCGAGCACAACAATATGAGTCCAGAAATGTATTGTATCCTGAGTCATAAATGATGTAATATGCCAGGGAGATATGTATACTGTAGCTAGAAAGTAATACTAAGTGTATGTTGTGTAGTGAGATGTTAGTAGCCCATGTGCCTCACCCTAATAATTTGGTCTATTTCCCCTCTTAATTTTGCCTACTGTTCTGACTGTAGCCTATACCCTGTTTTAGAGAAATGTAGTCATCGAATATTGTAAGAGCTTTCATTGTCTGCTTATATGCCCCCTTTATTTATCCTATGGTTCTAACTTGGTGTACAGGGAGAACAGTGTAACAACGGCCCATGTTCTGAATTCTGTTGGTGTACATATTTTGCTAAACAAATAGTTATATTGACTAACCTTAAGTCCATCCTAGCTTGCTAATTGTCTTAAATCGAAATTACGGATTGCCTCTTATCCGCTTGTCGTCCCCTTATGCCATAGTTTGCACATCTCAATTGTTATTAGAAACCACATTTGTTTAAGCAGGTCAGCTATGTTTTTTTTTAAAGGCAGTAAATGAGGCTGAATGAACTGTTTGGCTGCCAGACAAGGCTCCGCTGACAGCTAGGTGTAGCAGTGGTAAGATGTTGGGACTACTGTAGGCCCGAACAGTTTGTGGGCACCCTTTGTCACCGTTATATTGCAATGTATTGTTTAGTGTAGTGTTTTGTAGTGTCTTTGCTGGCATGCAATCCACCTTTTTTTTTTTTTTGCCCCACCAAGATTTACATGCTAAATTGCCACTGGGTACATTAATAAAAAGTAACTAACCCAGTAACTCAAGGTGATTGTTATGATTTTTTGGGCAGAACTGGAGTGTTGACAGGAAATCAATTACTTGAACTAGGCCTGCATCAGCACGTTTTGTCCAACAAAGAACGGTCTTGTTTCAAATTTACTCTGACAGTCCATCTGATCCCTGCACCGAACTTTCGTCAGACAGCGGTGCCCTGCCGCCCGGAAAAAAAACCCATCAGTTATTGTAGACGGGCCAATACTGAACTACAATCCGATTTACTGGGGTTGGCGAAAAGCCCCTTTGTTAATTTTTCTACCACAGAAAAAAAATGAATTTGCCCTCCAAGGATGCAATTAGATTTATAAGCTTGTTGAGCTGGGGAATCCTGGAAGTGGTTTAATAACATTTTGGAGTTAAGAGGTAGGGAAGGTTTCCATCAGTCCTATCGTGTCAAGATGACCACTGTGTCCCCTAGTGTGCATATGCTGCTATTCCCTAGCCTCATCGTCACTCACCGTAAGTGGGTGTGCATATCAAACAAAATATATTCATTATTATATTGTAGGCCTATAAATCGGCCTATGCTGTAAAACAAATATAATTTCTGGAACATTTAGATCATGACACTGGGTAGTGTGTAACACAAAGATCCTGAATAGGCGGTAAAGTACATACTGTATTGTAACTTTGTTCACGGTAATAAAACATGATGATTTCTTAGCTGAACAATTCGAATCTAACCCCTATCGCCTGAGCACCATTCCCTCTATGTAGAGATAGTAACAAGACAATCAGAGGAGTCACTGTATTGCTTTCACTGTAATAAGTGAGCAACCTACTCCTGATATAAATGTTGTGCCAGTTTTTCCATTTAGAGACGTTAGCTACAGTAACAGTTCATTTCTAATCAGAACATTGCAAGATGAAAATAAAGGGAAATTGTTAGGCATGCAGTAAAACAGTTCAGAGATGTAAATATTCATATTTAAACTTAATACAGTACTTTCCTCTTGAGCGCCAAGATTCCTTTATTTGGTCCTTTGGGGAAATGCCTGCAACTAGACTACATTGGTAACTAATGGTTGCGTGCCACATCATCGATTGCACAGTCGAGCATCAGATTGCCATATTGTAAAATATGGTTAGCTGTCACGCCCTGACTGTAGAGTCTTTTAATGTCTCTATTTGGTTTGTTCAGGGTGTGATTTGGGGTGGGCATTCTATGTTTCGTTTTCTATGATTTGGTGTTTCTATGTTTTGGCCGGATATGGTTCTCAATCAGGGACAGCTGTCTATCGTCTCTGATTGGGAACCATACTTAGGTAGCCCTTTTCCCCTCCTTTCTTTGTGGGAAGTTGACTTTGTTTAGGGCACATAGCCTTTAGCTTCACGGTTTGTTTTTGTAGTGTTTATTGTTTTGTTCGGCATCATTTTTATGAATAAAAGAAAATGTACGCTCACAACGTTGCACCTTGGTCCTCTTCTTTTAACGGCCGTGACAGAACTTCCCACCACCAAGAGACCAAGCAGCGTGGTAAGGAGGAGCAGCGTGTTCAGGACTCCTGGACATGGGAAGAGATCCTGGACGGGAAAGGACCCTGGAGGCAGGCTGGGGAGTATCGCCGTCCACGGAAGGAACAGGAAGCAGCTAAAGCTGAGAGGCGACGTTATGAGGGAACACGGCTGGCAAGGAAGCCCGAGAGGCAGCCCCAAAAAACCTTTGGGGGGGTGCACACGGGGAGTGTGGCAGAGTCAGGTTGGAGACCTGAGCCAACTCCCCGTGCTTACCATGGTGGGCGTCGTAATGGTCAGGCACCGTGTTATGCGGTGGAGCGCATGGTGTCTCCAGTACGCGTTCTTAGCCCGGTGCGCTACATCCCAGCTCCCCGCATCTGCCGGGCTAGGGTGAGCATCCAGCCAGGACGGATTGTGCAAGACCTGCTCTCCAGACCTCCAGTGCGTCTCCTCAGGCCAGGATATCCTATGCCGGCTCTGCGCACTGTGTCTCCGGTGCGTCTGCACAGCCCAGTGCGTCCTGTGCTTGCGCCCCGCACGTGCCGGGCCAAAGTCACCATCCAGCCAGGACGGGTTGTGCAGGCACTTAGCTCGAGACCTCCAGTGCGCCTCCACGGCCCAGTGTATCCGGTGCCTCGGCCAAGGACAAGGCCTCCTGCATGTCTCCCCAGCCTGGTGAGTTCTGTGCCTGCTCCCAGAGCCGGGCCTCCTGTGTGTCTCTCCACTCCAGTGAGGATCCATGGCACGAAGCCTCCAGTGACGATCCATGGCAAGAAGCCTCCAGTGATGATCCATGGCACGAAGCCTCCAGTGATGATCCATGGCACGAAGCCTCCAGTGATGATCCATGGCAAGAAACCTCCATTGATGATCCATGACACGAAGCCTCCAGTGATGATCCATGGCAAGAAGCCTCCATTGATGATCCATGGCACGAAGCCTCCAGTGATGATCCATGGCACGAAGCCTCCAGTGATGATCCATGGCAAGAAGCCTCCAGTGATGATCCATGACACGAAGCCTCCAGTGATGATCCATGGCAAGAAGCCTCCAGTGATGATCCATGGCACGAAGCCTCCAGTGATGATTCATGGCAAGAAGCCTCCATTGATGATCCAGGACACGAAGCCTCCAGTGATGATCCATGGCAAGAAGCCTCCAGTGATGACCCATGGCAAGAAGCCTCCATTGATGATCCATGGCACGAAGCCTCCAGTGATGATCCATGGCACGAAGCTTCCAGTAATGATCCATGGCAAGAAGCCTCCAGTGGTGAGACACAGCACAAAGCCTCCAGTGATGATCCATGGCACGAAGCTTCCAGTAATGATCCATGGCACGAAGCCTCCAGTGATGATCCATGGCACAAAGCCTACAGTGATGATCCATGGCACGAAGCCTCCAGTGATGATCCATGGCAAGAAGCCTCCAGTGATGATCCATGGCACAAAGCCTCCAGTGATGATCCATGGCACGAAGCCTCCAGTGATGATCCATGGCAAGAAGCCTCCAGTGATGATCCATGGCACGAAGCCTCCAGTGATGATCCATGGCACGAAGCTTCCAGTGATGATTCATGGCAAGAAGCCTCCATTGATGATCCATGACACGAAGCCTCCAGTGATGATCCATGGCAAGAAGCCTCCAGTGATGATCCATGGCAAGAAGCCTCCATTGATGATCCATGGCACCAAGCCTCCAGTGATGATCCATGGCACGAAGCTTCCAGTAATGATCCATGGAAAGAAGCCTCCAGTGGTGAGACACAGCACAAAGCCTCCAGTGATGATCCATGGCACGAAGCCTCCAGTGATGATCCATGGCACGAAGCCTCCAGTGATGATCCATGGCACGAAGCCTCCAATGATGATCCATGGCAAGAAGCCTCCAGTGATGATCCATGGCACGAAGCCTCCAGTGATGATCCATGGCACGAAGCCTCCAGTGATGATCCATGGTAAGAAGCCTCCAGTGATGATCCATGTCACAAAGCCTCCAGTGGTGAGACATGGCACGAAGCCTCCAACGAGGGCCTCCAGTCCAGAGCCTCCAGCGACGGTCTCCAGTCCGGAGCCTCCAGCGACGCCCTCCAGTCCGGAACCTCCAGCGACGCCCTCCAGTCCGGAGCCCGCAGCAACGAGGGTGCCCAGTCCGGGGCCCGCAGCAACGAGGGTGCCCAGTCCTGGGCCCACAGCAACGAGGGTGCCCAGTCCGAGGCCCGCAACGAGGGTGCCTAGTCCGGGGTCCACCTCAACAAGGGTCCCCAGTCCGGGGGCGGCGGCGAGGTCCCCCACACCAGAGGCGTCACCAAAGCGGGGTGAGCCAGAGGTGGAGCGGGGTCTGCGTCCCGCACCTGAGCCGCCACCATGGATGGATGCCCACCCAGACCCTCCCCTATAGGTTCAGGTTTTGCGTCCGGAGTCCGCACCTTTGGGGGGGGGGGGGGGGGTACTGTCAAGCCCTGACCGTAGAGAGCCTTGGGGTGGGCATTCTATGTTTCGTTTTCTATGATTTGGCGTTTCTATGTTTTGGCCGGGTATGGTTCTCAATCAGGGACAGCTGTCTATCATTGTCTCTGATTGGGAACCATACTTAGGTAGCCCCTTTTCCCTTCTCCTTTGTGGGAAGTTGACTTTATTTAGGGCACATAGCCTTTAGCTTCACGGTTTGTTTTTGTAGTTTTTATTGTTTAGTTCAGCTTCTTTTCAAATAAAAGGAAAATGTACACTCACCACGCTGCGCCTTGGTCCTCCTCCTTCAACAGCCGTGACATTAGCTGATATGTTAAACACCTATCCAGGCGTTAAGAGATATAGCAGGCTTGAAATGCAATGTAGTCAGCTTGAAACATGGCCACTTATTTGCCTGACAAGAACTCAGACAGTTCATGGACCTGGAACTCATGGAACTCAGCCCAGCAGCTAATCACCTTTTATGTATCATAACACAAGGCGAGACCCAGGTGCAGACACAGGAGGCTGGAGTCTTAGATGTTTAATAATCCAAAAATTAGTAGGCAAGAGAATGGTCATGTACAGGCAAAAGCAGAAAACCAGTTCAGAGTCCAGGAGGTACAGAGTGGCAGGCAGGCTCGAAGTCAAGGCAGGCAGAATGGTCAGGCAGGCGGGTACAGAGTCCAGAAACAGGCAAGGGTCAAAACCAGTTCAGAGTCCAGGAGGTACAGAGTGGCAGGCAGGCTCGAAGTCAAGGCAGGCAGAATGGTCAGGCAGGCGGGTACAGAGTCCAGAAACAGGCAAGGGTCAAAACCGGAAGGACTAGAAAAAGGAGAATAGCAAAGGCAGGAGAACGGGAAAAACCGCTGGTTGACTTGGAACATACAAGACGAACTGGCACCGAGAGACAGGAAACACAGAGATAAATACAATGTGGAAAACAAGCAACACCTGGAGGGGGTGGAGACAATAACGAGGACAGGTGAAACAGATCAGGGTGTGAGAGTATGGATCCCTAAAGGCACCATATTGCCTATATAGTGCACTACTTTTGACCAGGGCCCACAGCATATTTCTCACCATTGAGCAATTCTGAAAATAGTCCAATCATAACTTGGCATCGGTCCAGACTAAAGAATTCTTCAAGGTTGCTGTTTTATTGTACACAAACACACAAATGCACGCAAGCAGGCAGACACACACACACACACACACAAATGCACGCAAGCAGGCAGACACACACACACACACACACCTAGCGGACCTGTCAGGTTTACTTTTCTACTTTTCTACAGTCCCAGGGGAATGGAATTATAAACGCACAAAGCCTTGCTTTCTTCCAGACAAGCCAAATGCTATTCAGAAAAAGTGCCAGTTCTTCATAATACTTGGTGCCTGTCAGTGTATGTGCTATATTTTAAGTGTGTTAGTGTGTTGAATGTGCATGTGTGTGTGTGTGTGTGTGTGTGTGTGTGTGTGTGTGTGTGTGTGTGTGTGTGTGTGTGTGTGTGTGTGTGTGTGTGTGTGTGTGTGTGTGTGGCATGACTGTAGCTTGTCCAAAACTAACTACAACAAAACAGCAACCTTGAAGAATTCTTTAGTCTTAGTCTGGACCTCTGGACGGGCTCTGAGACCTAACGGGCTCTGTGTCAATGCTGATGCTTTAAACTGGTTTTATGGTTCAGAAAAAGTAATTTAACCAGAATATAACCAACTGGTTTCAGTAATTATGTCATTTTTCATGATGAGATCAATACTTTTGTTGTTGTTTAGGCACTTCAGACTTTCATCTTATCTGGCAAGATTCCATTATTTGGTTCTTTGGAAAAAAGCCTGAAATTACTTGGACATGATATCGAACCCTTGCTTGCTCTTTAGGCTGAAATTTCAACATCAACCTGCCTGTCAGAATTACAATGATTTTTTTCTTAATATTAATGACCGTTATTATAAATTGGAGCATCTACTAACTCAATGTCAAACATCAAGCCACATTGGGCGCTGTCACGCCCTGGCCATAGAGAGGCTTTTATTCTCTATTTTGGTTAGGCCAGGGTGTGACTAGGGTGGGCATTCTAGTTTAATTTTTTCTATGTTTTCTATTTCTTTGTTTTTGGCAGAGTGTGGTTCCCAATCAGAGGCAGCTGTCTATTGTTGTCTCTGATTGGGAATCATACTTAGGAAGCCTTTTTCCCACCTGTGTTTTGTGGGTATGTGTTTTCTGTATAGTTGATTTGCCTTACAGAACTGTTCGGGTTTTCTCCTCTTTGTTATTTTGTTCGAGTGTTTTGAGTAATAAATAATAATGAGCACTTACCACGCTGCGCTTTGGTCCGATCCTCATTCTGATGAGAGATATATATATATACTGTATATATATATAGTGTACTTATTTTGCCCAGAGCCAATAGGGTGCCATTTGGGCCACATACATAATCTAATCTTTTTAAGTCTCGACCTCATTCTCTCTTGCCTTCAGGCTCTCCCACGACTACTTCAATTAGATGTGATCAGAGATAGTATTAAGTATGTGGAAAGGCTATCGGGATAGGGCCTGCACTGGGGGGTTCTATCAAGCACACCACGGACGGACGGACAGACAGACAGACAGACATGCACACTCAGAAATAAACACACACACAGGCACACCGCACACACACCAGTAGGCCTCCGATAAATAGTGTAATAGTCTCAGAAAGAAACAGGTAGCATATGTGACCCTAGCATAGTGTCTGGCAGGGCATCTGACTCTTGTGTTTCAATCCTGACTTGTGTTGAGGCTCTACTTGGTGTTCCAGATGGTTGAATACTAATACCCTGTTCACAAAGTCATGTAGACCCTTATCAAACTCTGCTGGCTCAGATCTTTTCACATTGTCCCTTTCAGCACAGTTCCAGCTACTAGGGTGGAGGCGTAACAAGGCCAGCTCAGTACATTACAAATACTGACTGGTTTGGCTCAGCCGGGTCTGGCTCAGTAGTGTAAAAAGCCTTTCGGAGGGAGGCTAGTCTGTATCATGGCACCGGAGAAGATGGCTGACGTTTTACTTGCTCCTAACCAACTGTTTTTTTGTTAGTTTTTTTGCATTGTTTGTAACTTATTTTGTTACTTATTTTTTACATAATGTTGCTGCTACCGTCACTTTTGACTTAAAATAACTTCTGGACATCAGAACAGCGATTACTCACCACGAACTGGCAGAAGCTTTTTTTTCCCTTAACGAGTCAGACGAGCCCGATGTGAAGGACATACTGCTTTCCCAGGAACAGGCCCAAATTCTGACATCTGAGTGAAGAGAGGACAGAGGTCGGGCTGCCTTCTGAGAATTCGTAAGCGATCGAATAAACCCCCACTGCCTTCTGTTCTACTAGCTAACATGCAATCATTGGGAAATAAAATCGACAGCCTACGAGGAAGATTAAACTACCAACGGGAAATTAAAAACGGTAATATCATATGCTTCACGGATTCGTGGCTGAACGACGACATTATCAACATACAGCTGGCTGGTTATACTCTGTATCGGCAAGATAGAATAGCGACGTCTGCTAAGACAAGGGGTGGCAGACTATGTACACTACAGTTCAAATGTTTGGGTCACAAAAACTAATTGTTTGTCCATTAAAATAACATCAAATTGACCAGAAATACAGTGTAGACATTGTTAATGTTGTAAATGACTGTTGTAGCTGGAAACTACAGATTTCTTATGGAATATCTACATAGGCGTACAGAGGCCCATTACCAGGAACCATCACTCCTGTGTTCCAATGGCACGTTGTGTTAAATAATCCAAATTGATCATTTTAAAAGGCTTATTGATCATTAGAAAACCCTTTGCAATTATGTTAGCACAGCTGGAAACTGTTGTCCTGATTAAAGAAGCAACAATACTGGCCTTCTTTAGACTAGTTGAGTATCTGGAGCATCAGCATTTGTGGATTCGATTACAGGCTCAAAATGGCCAGAAACAAAGAACCTGCTTCTGAAACTAGTCAGTCTATTCTTGTTCTGAGAAATGAAGGCTATTCAATGCGAGAAATTGCCAAGAAACTGAAGATCTCGTACAACACTGTACTACTCCCTTCACAGAACAGCGGAATCTGGCTCTAAACAGAATAGAAAGAGGAGTGGGAGGCCCTGGGACACAATTGAGCAAGAGGATAAGTACATTAGAGTGTCTAGTTTGAGAAACAGACACCTCACAAGTCCTCAACTAGCAGCTTCATTAAATAGTACCCGCAAACACCAGTCTCAACACCAACAGTTAAGAGACGACTCCGGGATGCTGGTCTTCTAGGCAGAGTTCCTCTGTCCAGTGTCTGTGTTCTTTTGCCCATCTTCATCTTTTATGTTTATTGGCCGGTCTGAGATATGGCTTTTTCTTTGCAACTATGCCTAGAAGGCCAGCGGCTTGAAGGCCGCCTAGAAGGCCAGTGAAGAGTCACCTCTTCACTGTTGACGTTGAGACTGGTGTTTTGCGGGTACTATTTAATGAAGCTGCCAGGTAACAAAATGACAAACTAACATTAATCCTGAAGCGGGGAACAGAGCTAGGGAACAGATACCTAGGTGTCTGGTTAGACTGTAAACTCACTTCCAGACTCACATTAAACATCTCCAATCTCAAATTACATCTGGAATTGGCTTCCTATTTCGCAACAAAGCCTCTTTCACTCATGCCGCCAAACATACCCTCATAAAACTGACTATCTTACCGATCCTTGACTTTGGCGATGTCATCTACAAAATAGCCCCCAACACTCTACTCAGGAAACTGGATGTAGTCTATCACAGTGCCATCCATTTTATCACCAAAGCCCCATATACTACTCACCACTGCGACCTGTATGCTCTCGTTGGCTGGCCCTCCCTACATATCTATATCTCACTACATATCCGTCGCCAAACCCCAAAGACTATAAGTCTTTGCTGTTCTTACAGTGTTCTCCCTGTACACCAAGTCAGAACCGTAGGATAAATAAAGGGGGCATATAAGCAGACAATGAAAGCTCTTATAATATTCAATGATTACATTTCTCAAAAACAGGTTATAGGCTACGTGGGCACCACCAAGTCAGAACAGTAGACGAAATTAAGAGGTGAAAATAGACCAAATTATTAGGGTGAGGCACATGGGTAACTAACATCTTGCTACACAACATACACATAATATTACTTTCTTAGCTACAGTATACATATCTCCCCGGCATATTACATAATTTATGCAACCCCACCTTATCTCAGCTCACTGGTCACCATAGCAACACCCACTGGTCATCCCCAAAGCCAACACTTCTTTTGGCCGCCTTTCCTTCCAGTTCTCTGAAGCTGGAGTCTTGTATCTCCCTCTCTAACTTTAAGCACCAGCTGTCAGAGCATCTTACCGATCACTGTACCTGTACACAGCCAATCTGTAAATAGCACACCCAACTACCTCATCCCCATATTATTACTTACCCTCTTGCTCTTTTTCACCCAGTATCTCTACTTTCACGTCATCATCTGCATCTATCACTCCAGTATTAATGCTACATTGTAATTATTTTTGCCTCTAGGGCCTATTTATTGCCTACCTCCATACTCTTCTACATTTGCACAGACTGTACATGGATTTTTCAATTTTTCTTTTCTTTTGTGTTATTGACTGTACGTTTGTTTATGTGTAACTCTGTGTTGTTGTTTTTGTCGCACTGCTTTGCTTTATCTTGGCCAGGCCACAGTTGTAAATTAGAAGTTGTTCTCAACTGGCCTACCTGGTTAAATAAATTAACAGATATAGGGGAGGAAATTAACACAGGTGATTGAGTCCAGGTGAGTGCAATGAATCACTGATGCCCGTGACGAGGGAAGCAGTTGTGTGTAATGCTGGGGAGCCTGGTGCCTTCGAGCGCCAGGGAGGGAGAGCGGGAGCAGGCATGACACAAACAGGCAAAGTGTTAATACAGGACTAAGATTGAATCGTACTACACCGGCTCCGATGCTCATCGGATGTGGCAGGGCTTGCAAACCATTACAGACTACAAAAGGAAGCACAGCCGAGAGATGCCCAGTGAAACGAGTCTACCAGACGAGCTAAACTACTTCTATGCTCGCTTCGAGGCAAATAACACTGACACATGCACGAGAGCACCAGCTGTTCCGGAAGAAACGCTCTCTGCAGCTAATGTGAGTAAGAACTTTAAACAGGTCAACATTCACAAGGCCGCAGGGCCAAACGGATTACCAGGATGTGTACTGAGAGCATGCGCTGACCAACTGGCAGGTGTCTTCACTGACATTTTCAACCTCTCCCTGTCTGAGTCCGTATTACCAACAGGTTTTAAGCAGACCACCATAGTCCCTGTGCCCAAGAACACTAAGGTAACCTGCCTAAATGACCACGACCCGTAGCACTCACAGCTGTAGCCATGAAGTGCTTTGAAAGGCTGGTAATGGCTCACATCAACATCATTACCCCAGAAACTCTAGACTCACTCCAATTTGCATACCGCCCTAACAGATCCACCGATAATGCATTCTCTATTGCACTCCACACTGACTTTTCCCACCTGGACAAAAGGAACACCTACGTATGTGAGAATGCTATTCATTGACTTCAACACCATAGTGCCCTCAAAGCTTATCAATAAGCTAAGGACTCTGGGACTTAACACCTCCCTCTGCAACTGGATCCTGGACCTCCTGATGACCCGCCACCAGGGGGCCCTCAGGGGTGTGTGCTCAGTCCCTTCCTGTACTCCCTGTTCACTCATGACTGCACGGCCAGGCACAACTCCAACACCATCATTAAGTTTGCCGATGACAAAACAGTGGTAGGCCTGATCACCGACAACGACGAGACAGCCTATAGGAAGGAGGTCAGAGACCTGGTCATGTGGTGCCAGGACAACCAACTCTCCCTCAACGTAATCAAGACAATGGAGGTGATTATGGACTACAGGAAATTGAGGATAGAGCACCCCCCATTTTCTTCGACAGGGCTGTAGTGGAGCAGGTTGTGAGCTTCAAGTTCCTTGTCCACATCACCAACAAACTAACATGGTCCAAGCACACCAAGACAGTCATAAAGAGGGCACGACAAAACCTATTCCCTCTCAGGAGACTGAAAATATTTGGCATGGGTCCTCAGATCCTCAAAAGGTTCTACAGCTGCACCATCGAGAGCATCATGACTGGTTGCATCACTGCCTGTTATGGCAACTGCTCGGATTCCGACCGCAAGGCACTACAGAGGGCAGTGCGTACGGCCCAGTACATCACTGGGGCCAAGCTTCCTGCCATCCAAGACCTCTATACCAGGCGGTGTCAGAGGAAGGCCCTAAAAATTGTCAAAGACTCTAGCCACCCAAGTCATAGAGTGCTATTTCTGCTACTGCACGGTAAGACTCCTGAACATCTAATCAAATAGCTACTCAGACTATTTGCATTGCCCCCCCACCCAAACCCTCTTTTACAACGCTGCTACTCTCTGTTATTATCTATGCATAGTCACTTTAATAACTCTACCTACATATTACCTCAATTACCTCGACTAACCGGTGCCCCCTCACATTGACCCCTGTATATAGTCTCGCTATTGATATTTTTACTGCTGCTATTTCATTACTTGTTCCTTTTATTTCTTATTCTTATTTTTATTTTTTTAAACTGCATTGTTGGTTTGGGGCTTGTAAGTAAGCATTTCCCTGTAAGGTCTACCTACACCTGTTGTAATCGGAGCATGTGACTAATTACATTTTATTTTATTTGAGTTTATTTAGTGTTATTTGACCAGTAATGAGAAAAGAGTAGAACCAGTAAGTAGCCTTCTATAACCAAATACTGTATGTCCACTGATAAGGGATAGCAGTAGTAACTAATAACAGGATCAAGTCTGAAGCAGCGTGCCAGTTATTGCCCTTATGTAAAACTAATAGACAATGTGGACACTAATCCCTTGACTTAAACCCTCCTAGAATTTGTCAAATAAATAACTCTGGAACAGTGGAACTCCAACCAAAAGAGCTGTATCTTATCGAAGCAGCTGTGTATTTTAATGGCTAAGGCTTTGGAGGAAAGCACTGTAAATTGCTGTACGATGATGGTAATGCATCTGACTGTTGGGCATCCAATATGTCAAGGTATTCATTTTATCTGTCCCTATATAAGCAATACAAAAAAGGGAGGAAGAAGACAAGACAGAATGAAGAGGCAAAAAATACACCGCAGGGCTGCATTCCAACATTCTAAGGGCTCTATTCAATCCGCATTGCGGAAGTTAAGCTTTACAGTGTGATTCAAATTTAAAAGCAATGTTCCCGCTTTAGTGGAGACTGCGTTCACGGTAAACACTGTATATGTCATCTCAATCTGAAATTACCGTTACATTTCTATCGCGGAATCTTAAAACGCTTTACGGATTAAATAGAGCCCTTGGTCTTCCAGTGGGATGCTGAGGCGTAATACTCCTGAGTTTAACAGCTGAACGACATTCTGTTGGCTATGACAGAGGACAGAACATCAAGCATTAGAACTACTGAGGCTGAGAGTACTACAGGGCAGTTTCCCATGCCAATAAAGCCCTTAGAATTGAATTGAATTTATAGAGAGATCGAGAGAGAGAGAGAGAGAGAGATACACTACAAGAGAGGAAAGCTTGATGAAGAGGACATAAATGAGAGAAGAGTGAGATAGAGGAGAGATAAAACAGAGAGAGAGTGGCAGTAAATGTATCTGAGCTGTATACAGTGTGCTACATTCTCAACTCAACAGAAGAATGGTAATGATCAAGTCAGAGATAAATCTATACTGAGAACAAACACATATAATCAAGAGAATGTTGTATGTGATGGGAGAGGCATCCAAGCTTAATTTGCTATAAACGTACATTTACATATTCTGCACAGAAAGTGTCACGTTCTTCCAGAGAAGTGTAATTTTACTAGTCAATCTACTCATGTGTTTTGGTCATTATGCATAAGCACAGACACAAAAGCACATGCAGGCAGGCAGGCACACACACATACACAAACACACACACAGAACAGGGACATGTAATCGAGATGGGAGAGGTAGCCAAGTGTCTCTCTTACTTTTACTGTACCCTCCGTAGAACATGTTGCATGTTCTTCCACAGAGAACAGCAAGGTTTCGTCCCAAATAGCACCTTGTTCCCTACATAGTCCACTACTTTGACCAGAACCATATGGGCCCTGCTCAAAAGTAGTGCACTGTATAGGAAATGGGCTGCGTTTTGGGACACAGCTCGTGATAATACTATTCAGTCTGTTTATGTCTTTATCGGTTTTGATCATTAGGCAAACGCTATATGAAAATAGCCTGCTAAAGGCAGAGATCGTGATCACTGATGTGTTGATTAGCTACGGACACTGAGTATACAAAACATTAAGAACACCTGCTCTTTCCATGACATAGACTGACCAGGTGAATCCAGGTGAAACCTATGATCCCTTATTAATGTCACCTGTTAAATCCACTTCAATCTGTGTGAAGGGGAGGAGACCGGTTAAAGAAGGATTTTTAAGACTTGAGACAATTTAGATATGAATTGTGTATGCCTGCCATTCAGAGGGAGAATGGGCAAGACAAAGGATTTAAGTGCCTTAGAATGCACCGGTTACCGGTTTGAGTGTGTCAAGAACTGCAAAGCTGCTGGGATTTTCACGCTCAACAGTTTCCCGTGTGTATCACGAATGGTCCACAACCCAAAGGACATCGAGCTAACTTGACACTGTGAGAAGCATTGGAATCAACATGGGCCAGCATCCCTGTGGAACGCTTTCGACACCTTGTAGAGTCCATGCCCTGACCAATTGAGACTGTTCTGAGAGCAAATGTAGGTGCAACTCAATATTAGGAAGGTGTTCCTAATGTTTTGTAGACTCAGTGTATATCTCTCACTATAAATGAGAGAGGGCTATAGAAATGGAATTGACAATAAGAACGGAAACACAATCTGATTAAATCTAGTTAGCCAAAATAATGCTCAGACACCAGGTCCCATATCTTACATTTTATCACAGCAGGATAGTCCGCTTAGCAACAATCATCACTGTTTTCCAGTGTAGAGAGATAATGATTACTATTGGAACACTCAACATTCTGATGCATTCCATTCTATACAAACAATCCATTCACTCACAATTCCCTCTAGTGTTGTATTTACATAAGTTATTGACAACACATTGTCTTTTACAATAATGACCTGATCGAACAGAGACAAATATACTGGTATACAACACAACTCATTACCCCGCCAATCACACACAGTGTCAGAAAAGGTATGGCCCCACACAGCCAGTGTGCACTACAAAGGGATGACACAGAGACATAGTGCTCTGTCGATAGAAAGTCTACTGCTCGCTTCAATATTTATAGGTGCTGTAGATAAATCCTGGAAACAGAGAACGTTTGGAGTCAAGCTATCTGTAAATCCAACAAATAAGTCAATAAAGCAACCAAGCAAACTTCCAGATCACAACCAAACTATCAATCTTAACCTACACCTGGCTCTAACATGCGACATTGTGATTGTGCATAAAACAAGTGCAAAGCAGCAACCAAACTACCACCAAGCCTACAGTGCACTAATTTTACCAAACTACTACCAAGCCTGCAGTGCACCAATCTTACCAAACTACCACCAAGCCTGCAGTGCACCAATCTTACCAAACTACCACCAAGCCTACAGTGTACCAATCTTACCAAACTACCACCAAGCCTACAGTGCACCAATCTTAGCAAACTACCACCAAGCCTACAGTGCACCAATCTTACCAAACTACCACCAAGCCTACGGTGTACCAATCTTACCAAACTACCACCAAGCCTACGGTGTACCAATTTTAGCAAACTACCACCAAGCCTACAGTGTACCAATTTTAGCAAACTACCACCAAGCCTACAGTGTACCAATTTTAGCAAACTACCACCAAGCCTACGGTGTACCAATCTTACCAAACTACCACCAAGCCTACAGTGTACCAATTTTAGCAAACTACCACCAAGCCTACAGTGTACCAATTTTAGCAAACTACCACCAAGCCTACAGTGTACCAATTTTAGCAAACTACCACCAAGCCTACAGTGTACCAATTTTAGCAAACTACCACCAAGCCTACAGTGTACCAATTTTAGCAAACTACCACCAAGCCTACAGTGTACCAATTTTAGCAAACTACCACCAAGCCTACGGTGTACCAATCTTACCAAACTACCACCAAGCCTACGGTGTACCAATCTTACCAAACTACCACCAAGCCTACGGTGTACCAATTTTAGCAAACTACCACCAAGCCTACGGTGTACCAATTTTAGCAAACTACCACCAAGCCTACGGTGTACCAATCTTACCAAACTACCACCAAGCCTACGGTGTACCAATCTTACCAAACTACCACCAAGCCTACGGTGTACCAATTTTAGCAAACTACCACCAAGCCTACGGTGCACCAATCTTACCAAACTACCACCAAGCCTACGGTGTACCAATTTTACCAAACTACCACCAAGCCTACGGTGCACCAATCTTACCAAACTACCACCAAGCCTACGGTGTACCAATTTTACCAAACTACCACCAAGCCTACGGTGCACCAATCTTACCAAACTACCACCAAGCCTACAGTGTACCAATCTCACCAAACTACCACCAAGCCTACAGTGTACCAATCTCACCAAACTACCACCAAGCCTACAGTGTACCAATCTCACCAAACTACCACCAAGCCTACAGTGTACCAATCTCACCAAACTACCACCAAGCCTACAGTGTACCAATCTCACCAAACTACCACCAAGCCTACAGTGTACCAATCTCACCAAACTACCACCAAGCCTACGGTGTACCAATCTCACCAAACTACCACCAAGCCTACAGTGTACCAATCTCACCAAACTACCACCAAGCCTACGGTGTACCAATCTCACCAAACTACCACCAAGCCTACAGTGTACCAATCTCACCAAACTACCACCAAGCCTACGGTGCACCAATTTTAGCAAACTACCACCAAGCCTACAGTGTACCAATCTCACCAAACTACCACCAAGCCTACGGTGCACCAATCTCACCAAACTACCACCAAGCCTACAGTGTACCAATCTCACCAAACTACCACCAAGCCTACGGTGCACCAATTTTAGCAAACTACCACCAAGCCTACGGTGTACCAATCTCACCAAACTACCACCAAGCCTACGGTGCACCAATTTTACCAAACTACCACCAAGCCTACGGTGCACCAATTTTACCAAACTACCACCAAGCCTACGGTGCACCAATCTTACCAAACTACCACCAAGCCTACGGTGTACCAATCTTACCAAACTACCACCAAGCCTACGGTGCACCAATCTTACCAAACTACCAAGCTCACACAGAGTTATCTTACACCGTGCATGCTTCAGCACGCGACATTGTAATTGTACATAACATTCAAGTTAATTGCCTGTATGAACAGCGAATATATCTGCAGTGTTTAGCTGAAACAAAGAGGCTGAGCGTTTGCTAACATATTCTAACCTGGCCGTTAATGAAGTGTGATGAATGAATGTTGATTTGAGACACCGGTTTTCCATGTGCCACCCGTCTACTCTTCTACCCTTTTAATAAATCATTATTAATGAGTGTGTCTGCACTGTCCCTCAGCTAGGGAGTAGGTACATCACAGTGTGTGTATGTGTGTATGTTTTCTTTTTCAGAATGAATTCATCAAACCCAATTTCACAATTTGGAATGGCCACACACACATGTAATGTCCTCCCCAGCTGTTGTCATGTCACAGTGTTGTATGACTAATGGTCCAGCTGTGTGTGTAGGGAATGATCACATTACAACCCCTCTCACTTCTAACGGGTTCTCCATCCATCCCTCCATCTCAACCCCACCCTTGGGATTCTTCTGAGAGCAAATCAAAGTTATTGCCACGAGTGTGTGTGTGTGTGTGTGTGTGTGTGTGTGCACGCCCGATCCTAAGCAAAAGGAATCCATTTGATCATCGTCGGCACGGTAACTGAGGGACAGACAGACATCCCCCATCTCAGTTGCGTTGCCATGCTAGTTAGTTATCCAAAAGAAACATAAACACACACACGCTCTTCATCCTCAGACAGCCGAGTCCTCTAATAGATGTGACAGATGCCTTGATGCCTATTTGCATAGAACTAAAGGAAGTGTGTCTGATCCACCTGGACACATTCAAGAAGTGTGCCTAAACCACCCAGAAACTTCTATCCATATCAGTGATAGAACTAATTGGAAAACCTCTTGCTGAGATTCAACCGAGTGAAGCGACAAACTTTCAGCATTTCTGTTCTCATGTGTCTTGCATATACTATTGTTACAAAACCAATGAACTAGCCTGCTAATATTGTTGCACTCATTACGGCCTAGTCTGTAACCTGAATGAATGTTTGCACTAATGTGCAGCATTTGAGGACTGTGTTGGATGCATATTTTTTTATTTTGCCAGGCAAGTCAGTTAAGAACAAATTCTTATTTACAATGACATCCTACCAGGAAACAGTGGGTTAACTGCCTTGTTCAGGGGGAGAACAACAGATATTTTCCTTGTCAGCTCAGGGATTTGATGCAGCAACCTTTTGGTTACTGGCCCAACGCTCTAACCACTAGGCTACATTGCCTTGGTCCAGGGCAAGCTCTGTCTCTCTTGGCCTTCTGGTTGGCCAGTCCAAGCAGATTATTGTTGGTTCAGATGGTGACGAAAATAAACATACAAAACGGAAACGACAAACATGCATGCCCAAACTAAAGATTCAAAAAAACATGAAAGGCCTCATGGCCACCAAAGTTCGCAGTCTCACGGCTCTGTAAGCTGGCAATCTGACTGACAATCTAAATTGGCAGCACTTGCTTATCAAGCAATGGCTCAGCACCTAGACCCGGTTGCTGCCACCTGGGGGATGGAGTGTGGAAGTGTATACTGGATAGTGTGTTTGTCCATGTCTTAATTCTAACCTTTCCCCACATTTCATAACATTATAGTCACATAGGCCTGAAACAGCAGCAACAGCAGCCGTAGACAGATGGAGACCAGGGTGCTGGGTCAATTGTGTGGCAATGCCAAGATCTTAGGTTCAGTTGCCGTTGGGATCTCATTGTAAACATATGAAGAATGCACAGGTGGTTGGTGACACCTCAATTGGGAAGGACGGGCTCCTGGTAATGGCTGGAGCGGAATCAGTAGAATGGTATCAAATACATCAAACACATGGTTTCAATGAGGTTGATGCCATTCCATTTGTTCCTTTCCAGCCATTATTATGAGCCGTCCTCCCCTCAGCAGCCTCCACTGGAAGAATGTTGCCTATGTACTCCCACTATAAGCAGCTTTGGGTAGAAGCGTCTAATTAGTGACATCTACTATATTAACATAAGGAGCCCAGAGGCTGGAAGCTCAGTGAGCTACCTTCACAAATAAAGGTTTGGGACTAGCTAGCTACACATACCGTTTATAGAGATTTCCTTTCATGAAAAACCCCTAGCTGGGGAGAAATGACCATGGCACTGTGGTGGTTAATTTCTGTATTACCAAATGAGGAAAGAGACAAACTTCACACACGAGTCAGAGTTATACTTAAACTACATCTTTAATAATAAGAGCTTTGCAATAGCAATGACTTTCAATGATGCGCCATTTCTAATGAACCATTG
Source organism: Oncorhynchus mykiss (assembly GCF_013265735.2). Lineage (NCBI taxonomy): Eukaryota > Metazoa > Chordata > Actinopteri > Salmoniformes > Salmonidae > Oncorhynchus > Oncorhynchus mykiss. The sequence goes on along the minus strand of NC_048584.1, from coordinate 29,871,905 downwards.
AAAGTGACAGCACAATGGCTACTGAGATCTTTTATAGCAAAGATACACCTCCTAGTCGACATAACAAACCACAGATATTAGGAACAATTCACAAAGGAAGACTTTATAAATGGAATGGAGTATCCCGTTGCCAGATAGCATTCGCTATAAATTATTGTTCAGTTTGGTCCCTAAGACGAGGTTCTAATCTTGTTCCTGGTACTTCATAGCACAGAACCGTTACCTCATGTTCACTGGAATGCTCTTTAGGTTTTATCACCCAAAGACATCGTAAAGCTCCTCTGTCAGTGTTATCTCATAGAGGCCCATCCTCAGTAGAACACACACACAATAGTTAACAGAACACTCTATTCTGTCGAATAAAACAACTATTATAATGCAATACAAGCATTATAACATAATCTTGCAATTTCCACGACATCGCTCAGGGCACTTTTATTCCACCATCGTACAACTGGTATCGCCTCTGGAGCTTACTCTTTAAGATGAAGCCTTGGATACTAAATTCCAACTAGCCTATCAAACACACACAAACGAACGTACACGCACACAAGACACACACCCAAAACTAAAACCCATGTGGAAAAGAACGCACCATTACACAATATTTTGTAAAGCTCATCCTTTCAACCACTGCTACCAAAATAAATCTCCCTGTCTTTTATACATATATACAGAACCAGTTAAAAGTTTGGACACACCTACTCATTCAAGGGTTTTTCTTTATTTGTACTATTTTCTACATTGTAGAATAATATTGAAGACATGACAACTCTGAAATAACACATATGGAATCATGTAGTAACCAAAAAAGTGCTAAACAAATTAAAATATATTTGAGATTTGAGATTCTCCAAAGCAGCAGCCCTTTGCCTTGATGACAGCATTGCACACTCTTGGCATTCTCTCAACCAGCTTCACCTGGAATGCTTTTTCAACGGCCTTGAAGGAGTTCCCACATATGCTGAGCACTTGTTGGCTGCTTTTCCTTCACTCTGCGGTCCAACTCATCCCAAACCATCTCAATTGGGTTGAGGTCGAGTGATTGTGGAGGCCAGGTCATCTGATGCAGCACTCCATCACTATCCTTCTTGGTCAAATAGTCCTTACATAGCCTGGAGGTGTGTTTTGGGTCATTGTCCTGTTGAAAAAAAAAATGATAGTCCCACTAAGTGCAAACCACATGGGATGGTGTATCGCTGCAGAATGCTGTGGTAGCAGTGCTGGTTAAGTGTGCCTTGAATTCTAAATAAATCTTCTTGTCTTAAAGTAATGATGGACTCTCATTTCTTTTTCTTATTTGAGCTGTTATTGCCATGATATGGACTTGGCCTTTTACCAAATAGGGCTATCTTCTGTATACCAACCCTACCTTGTCACAACACAACTGAGTGGCTCAAACGCATAAAACGCACAAATTAACTTTTAACAAGGCCCACCTGTTAATTGAAATGCATTTCAGGTGACTACCTCATGAAGCTGGTTGAGAGAATGTCAAGAGTGTGCAAAGCTGTCATCAAGGCAAAGGGTGGTTACTTTGAAGAATCCTTTTTGGTTACTAAATGATTCTATACGTGTTATTTCATAGTTTCGATGTCTTCACTATTATTCTATAATGTAGAAAACAGCACAAATAAAGAAAAACACTTGAAGGAGTAGGTGTGTCCACACTTTTGACTGATACTGTATATATATATAGAGCAAAGAGAAATGACAGTCCATCATTACTTAAAGACATGAAAGTCAGTCAATACGGAACACTTCAAGAATTTTGACCATTTTCTCAAGTGCAGTTGCAAAAACCATCAAGCACTATAATGAAACTGGCTCTCATGAGGACCACCACAGGAAAGGAAGACCCATAGTTACCTCTGCTGCAGATCATATGTTTAAAAAAAATAGATTTTTTTTATTTCACCTTTATTTAACCAGGTAGGCCAGTTGAGAACAAGTCAATCACAACTGGGACCTGGCCAAGAAAAAGCAATGCAGTGTGACACAAAAAACAACACAGAGTTACACATGGAATAAACAAACGTACAGTCAATAACACAATAGAAAAAAGTCTATATACAGTGTGTGCAAATGGCGTGAGGAGGTAGGCAATAAATAGGCCATAGTGGCGAAGTAATTACAATTTAGCAAATTAACACTGGAGTGAGAGATGTGCAGATGATGACGTGCAAGTAGAAATACTGGTGTGCAAAAGAGCAAAAAGTAAATAAAAACAATATGGGGATGAGGTAGGTTGATTGGATGGGCTATTTGCAGATGGGCTGTGTATAGCTGCAGCGATCGGTTAGCTGCTCAGATAGATGATGTTTAAATTTAGTGAGGGAGATAAAAGTCTCCAACTTCAGCGATTTTTGCAATTCGTTCCAGTCATTGGCAGCAGAGAACCGGAAGGAAAGGCGGCCAAAGGAGGTGTTGACTTTGGGGATGACCAGTGAGATATACCTGCTGGAGCGCATGCTATGGGTTGGTGTTGTTATCGTAACCAGTGAGCTGAGATAAGGTGGAGCTTTACCTAGCAAAGACTTATAGATGACCTGGAGTCGGTGCATCTGGCGACAAATATGTTGCGAGGGCCAGCCGACGAGAGCATACAGGTCGCAGTGGTGGGTAGTATATGGGGCTTTGGTACAGTATATGGCACTGTGATAGGCTGCATCCAGTTTGCTGATGTCACGTTCTGACCTTTATTTCCTTTGTTTTGTCATTAGTTAGTATGGTCAGGGCGTGAGTTGGGGTGGGCAGTCTATGTTTGTTTTTCTATGATTTGGGTATTTCTATGTTTCGGCCTAGTATAGTTCTCAATCAGAGGCAGGTGTCATTAGTTGTCTCTGATTGAGAATCATACTTAGGTAGCCTGGGTTTACTGTGTGTTTGTGGGTGATTGTTCCTGTCTCTGTGTTTGCACCAGATAGGACTGTTTTGGGGTTTTCACGGTTCTTGTTTTGTATTCAGTTGTTCATGTGTACATTTACGTATTAAAAGAACCATGGACACTTACCACGCCGCATGTTGGTCCTCTGATCCTTTTCGCCTCTCCTCTTCGGAGGAAGAGGAGGAAATCCCTTACAGCTGAGTAGAGTGTTGGAGACTATTTTGTAAATGACATCGCCGAAGTCGAGGATAGGTAGGATTGTCAGTTTTAGAGATTTGAGATGTTTGGCTGTGTGAGTGAGTGAAGGATGCTTTGTTGCGAAATAGGAAACTGATTCTAGATTTAATTTTGGATTGGAGATGTTTAATATGAGTCTGGAAGGAGAGTTTACAGTCTAACCAGATACCTTGGTATTTGGAGTTGTCCATGATGCTAGTCGCGGGCGGGTGCGGGCAGCGATCGGTTGAAGAGCATGCATTTAGTTTTACTAGCGTTTAAGAGTAGTTGGAGACTACAACAGACAGATCTCAATGTCAACTGTTCAGAGGAGACACCAATAAGAAGAGACTTGCTTGGGCCAAGAAACACGAGCAATGGACATTAGACAGGTGGAAATCTGTCCTTTCGCCTGATGAGTCTAAATTGGAGATGTTTGGTTCCAAACGCTGTGTCTTTGTGAGACGCAGAGTAGGTGAATGGGTAATATCTGTATGTGTAGTTCCCACCGTGAAGCATGGAGGAGGAGGTGTGATGGTGTGGGGGTGAGTTTGCTGGTGACACTGGTGACACTCAACCAGCATTGCTACCATAGCATTCTGCAGCATTAAGCCATCCCATCTGGTTTGTGCTAAGTGGGACTATCATTTGTTTTTCAACAGGACAATGACCTAAAACACACCTCCAGACTGTGTAAGGCCTATATGACCAAGAAGGAGAGTGATGGAGTGCTGTATCAGATGACCTGGCCTCCACAATCAACCGATGAGTTGGACCGCAGAGTGAAGGAAAAGTAGCCAACAAGTGCTCAGCATATGTGGGAACTCCTTCAAGACTGTTGGAAAAGCATTCCAGGTGAAGCTGGTGTAGAGAATGCCAAGTGTGTGCAAAGCTGTCATCAAGGCAAAGGGTGGCTACATTGAATAATCTTAAATATAAGATATATTTTGATTTAACACTTTTTTGATTACTACATGATTCCATGTGTTATTTCATAGTTTTGATGTCTTCACTATTATTATAAAATGTAGAAAATAGTTCAAATGAAAAAAAAACTTGGAATGGGTAGGTGTATCCCAAACTTTCCCAAACTATCCCCAAACTGTTGACAAAAAGTTGGAAGCACTGAATAATCTACAGTGTCATTGTGTGCTGTAGCATTAAATATTTACCTTCACTGGAACTAAGGGGCCTACCCCAAACCATGAAAAACAACTCCAGACCAATTATTACTCATCCACCAAACTTTACAGTTGGCACTATGCATCCGGGCAGGTAGCATTCTCCTGGCATCCGCCAAAGCCAGATTTGTCCATCTGGACTGCAAGATGGTGAAGCTTGATTCATCACTCCAGAGAACGCGTTTCCACTGCTCCAGAGTCCAATGGCGTTGAGCGTTACACCACTCCAGCTGATGCTTGGAGTGTGTATGATGATCTTAGACTTGTGTGCGGCTGCTTGGCCATGGAAACCCATTTCATGAAGCTCCCGACAAACAGTTATTGTGCTGATGTTGCTTCAAGATGCAGTTTGGAACTCGATAGTGAGTGTTGCAACCGAGAACAGTTGATTTTTATGCGCTACGCACTTTAGCACTCGGCAGTCCCGTTCTGTGAGCTTGTGTGGCCTACCACTTCACAACTGAGCCATTGTTGCTCCTTCACAATAACAGCACTTACAGTTAACTTGGGGCAGCTCTAGCAGGGCAGGCATTTTACGAACTGACTTGTTGGAAAGGAGGCATCCTATGACGTTGCCACATTGAAAGTTACTGAGCTCTTCAGTAAGGCCAATCTACTGCCAATGTTTGTCTGTGGAGATTGCATGGCTGTGTGCTCGATTTTACACACCTGTCAGCAATGGGTGTGGCTGAAATAGCCTAATCCACTTGTTTGAAGTGGTGTAAGTGCAGTGAAGCGGTCTGAATACTTTCCGAATGCACTGTATATATTTGCTATGGGGAGGCAAACAAATTGCTGTGCTAAAGTCAATTCCTCTAAAAAAACAGATTCATCATCTCTCCGAAGCTTCCCATCATTGTAGTTTGTGTTTGTGTGTCTGTGTGTGCACGTGTGTGCACGTGTGTTAGAGTATATCCATATAGATGAAAAAACAGGAAGGACTTTTAAACATCCATGGACCTCCTCAGGGTGATCATTTCTGCAGCCTTGAGTTAAGTGAATCATTATCTGAAGGTAATGCCTTGTAATTGACACTCAGCCTGGGGGTGAATGCAGTATAATGGCCTCTGATTAGTCATTTGTTCAAACCAGCAATCCTCACCAGTCTTGAGTGGTACTAGTAAATGAGGCTCAACTGACATCTTCCATTAGCATGGGTACCAGTCCCTTTAGCTAATCATCTCCCTGTGCTCCATGTTATGTGCTAAAGAGACTGGCCTTTCTGCCATCATCAAATATGAACCTTTTATCATTAATGAGCTCGAGGAGAAGAGAGGATTGTATCCTGATTCGATCGCCCTCACAGCTATCCTCCAATCACAATTATGCAAATATTGGAACAATAAAACTTTTTTCAGCACAGAACAGCATTGGTATCTGGTTGCTAAGCAACCATTTTTTGTTTGTCCAGAGATGAAACCAGTCTGTCAGAAGTTGTTAGCTCAAGTCTAAATTCTCATTCAGTGATAATGCCCGAGAAGCCAGTGTTTGGAGGATATATTGGCACAGGTGTTGTTAGCCCGGAGACGAAGTCGAAGGCCGGAAAACCGTTCCAATATATCCTCCAAACACAGTCTTCTAGGGCATTATCACTTTTATACAACGGGTTACCAACATATTAAAATAATGATTTACATATTTTAATTTAAAACCTTATTTTTCATTAATTTATTCATACTATTTCATCCTTCCACAAGATAAGTCCTGACACAAATCTAGGGTTGCTACCCAAGCCGGCTGGTCATTCGTTCTATCGGTTCGGTTGCTAGACCCAGTCGTTCAGTCTTTTTGTTCTGTATCGATGGATACAGAACAAAGCGGCCCAGTCGTTGTTTCTAAATGTTCCATTGCCATACTAACTGGCAACTTTCTTACCTCTTTCTTGTTAGCTAGCCAACTACAGCTAACTTACAGTCACGTCGATACAGCTCACTCATTAGGACACTGTTGCTCAGAGGAGCTAGCCAACAACACAGCTAACACAATCACTTCAAATGATATTTCTTTGTATATTACATCCATAAAATGATTAAATCAAATCAAGTTGTATTTGTCACATGTTGTTGCGCTGAATAGAACAGGTGTAGTAGACCTTACCGTGAAATGCTTACAAGCCCTTAACCAACAATGGAGTTTTAAGAAAATAGAGTTAAGAAAATATTTACTAAATAAACTAAAGTAAAAAAGTAACACAATAAAATAGCAATAATGAGGCTGTATACAGAGGGTACCGGTACCGAGTCAATGTGCAGGGGTACAGGTTAGTCGAGGTAATTCGTACATGTAGGTAGGGGTAAAGTGACTATGCTTAGACAGAGAGTAGCAGCAGTGTAAAAACAAAGGGGGGGGGGGGGCTGTCAATGCAAATAGTACAGGTGGACATTTGATTAATTGTTCAGCAGTCTTACGGCTTGGGGGTAGAAGCTGTTAAGGAGCCTTTTGGACCTAGACTTGACACTCTGGTAACACTTGCCATGCGGTAGCAGAGAGAACAATCTATGACTTGGGTGACTTGAGACCTTGACCATTTTTTGGGCCTTCCTCTGACACCGCCTAGTATATAGGTCCTGTGATATACTGGGCTGTGCGCACTACCCTCTGTAGCGCCTTATGGTCGGTTGCCGAGCAGTTGTCATACCAACAGCTAATTCATGATTTCGACTGGCTGAGAAACACTGCCTGTCTGTTTCATCACGACTCCTGACACGTTCATTACTATTTTTTTTAATTTATTTTTTTTTCACCTTTATTTAACCAGGTAGGCTAGTTGAGAACAAGTTCTCATTTGCAACTGCGACCTGGCCAAGATAAACTATGGGACAGCTGGAGATCGAATTTGAATATTCAAACAATGTTGCAAATGTTGGAAAGACAGACAGCAAGGTTTATGCAAACCTCCGCTGTTAAAAACTAACTGTTAGTCTAAAAGAAATGTGAGATAATGTCTAGATGCATTTTATAGTGGAGATCAAGTTTATTAATTGTCTGGCTGGGCTGAGGAGACAGCGGATTGCGCAGTCAGATGGAACAGAGTAAATAGGCATTTTAACATCATAGATTTAGCTGGTGGTAACTTGTGGAATAGACACCGGCTGGAATGTGCTTTTAACCAATCAGCATTCAGGATTAGATCCTCCCGTTGTAAAAAAGTACACTTGAAGTCGGAAGTTTACATACACCTCAGCCAAATACATTTAAACTCAGTTTTTCACAATTCCTGACGTTTAATCTTAGTAACAATTCCCTGTCTTAGGCCAGTTAGGATCACCACTTTATTTTAAGAATGTGAAATGTCAGAACAATAGTAGAGAGAATGATTTATTTCAGCTTTTATTTCTTTCATTCCATTCCTAGTGGGTCAGAAGTTTACATACACTCAATTAGTATGTGGTAGCATTGCCTTTAAATTTTGTAACTTGGGTCAAACGTTTCGGGTAGCCTTCCACAAGCTTCCCACAATAAGTTGGGTGAATTTTGGCCCATTCCTCCTGACAGAGCTGGTGTAACTGAGTCAGGTTTGTAAGGCCTTCTTTCTTCACACACACTTTTTCAGTTCTGCCCAGAAATGTTCTATGGAATTGAGGTCAGGGCTTTGTGATGGCCACTTCAATACTTTGACTTTGTTGCCCCTAAGCCATTTTGTTACAACTTTGGAAGTATGCCTGGGGTCATTATCCATTTAGAAGACCCTTGCGCACTATTGTTTGTACAGATGAACGTGGTACCTTCAAGCGTTTGGAAATTGCTCCCAAGGATGAACCAGACTTGTGGAGGTCTACAATTTGTTTTCTGAGGTCTTGGCTGATATCATTAGATTTTCCCATGATGTCAAGCAAAGAGGCACTGAGTTTGAAGGTAGGCCTTGAAATACATCTACAGGAACACCTCCAATTGATGTCAATTAGCCTATCAGATGCTTCTAAAGCCATGACATCATTTTCTGGAATTTTCCAAGCTGTTTAAAGGCACAGTTATCTTAGTGTATGTAAACCTCTGACCCACTGGAATTGTGATACAGTGATTTATAAGTGAAATAATCTGTCTGTAAACAATTGTTGGAAAAATTACTTGGGTCATGCACAAAGTAGATTTCCTAACCGACTTGCCAAAACTATAGTTTGTTAAGAAGTGCACTATATGGGAATAGGGTGCCATTTGGGACACACCCACACTGTTTTGATTCATGCTTCAGTCTCTCCACAACATTGGCGTCGCTAGCTAGTACCATGCAACTGAGCCACAAAGGACCAATTGAGTGGTCCTTCCAACTTCCACAATCTCCAACTGTGTGGCACTTCCTATTGCTACCTTGGACTCATCTCTGCTGAGCTAGCCATTTTTCCCCTCAACACGCCTTCACTACAGCTGCTACACTGGTTTGTACCCTTGGGCTGACTTTGGCCTGAATATGTAAGTTATGGAATACATACTGTACTGTTATTCAATGAATAATGTACGTGTCTATACCACCATGTCTGACTGAGATGGTATGTTGAGGAAAATAAATGCTGCACTAGCTTACTTTTAAGCTAAGGTGCATGGACATTGAAGCAAACTGAAAATCTTCAGAAACTGTTGGTAGGACAATCGAAGTTTGCTTCAAAAATCTGTCTATTATTATTGAAACCTTGTATTGGCCTGGGGTCTATTGCCCTTCTGCTGCCCACGCCACACCAAGCCAACCTGGCCAAAAGCAGGAGGACATCTGCCATAGACATGCTCTCATCTCCAGTCCTGGCATGATCTCACTGCGACACCTTTCACACTTCTGAATTGGGCTGACCTGGTTACTCAACCACCATAGAATAATGCTGGAAAGCACGTGCAAATAAAACATGTATAATAATTAAAAATAATAGAATATATAACATCTGAATCAGCACAGTTGTCTGAATAGCGTGAAAAGGGTCATAGAGATATGTTACATGCACTCCTCTTCAAGACTGGCACCCTATCTAAGACTGGCACAACCCTCGCTGTGACAGGAGGCACGGGGCACAGAACGGGCAGATGACAGAGCCATGGGAGATGGGCAAAGGGTAAGGAACAACACTCACTTCCATGGTTGTTAATCAATGTCAATTGGAGGGTGGGAATAAGGGAGGGAGCAGAACAAGATGTGGGAGAAGGCTCTGTCTGGAGTACTGCAGGGAGCAGCACACGGACCTTACCAGCCTGGTGTCTAAGACAGAGATGCTTCTGGCCCAGAGGGAGAGCAGGGAGGCCCCAGCCCACCACAGCACACATGTGGACCGACCTACACGACCTAGCTGACCGCTGCCTGCGGGTGAACAGGGACCCCTTGGTGTACGAGAACTGTCCCCAGGGTAGACAGCCCTAGTGCACCACCTGGAACCTCCGCTGTGGGGCCATGGCAATGGAAGGAGTGTAAGAGGCCCGGGACAGCCAGGAGAGAATCAACTTAATCTGCTACCAAAGATAGGAGCTTCTTAGGGAAGGGGGGCTGTGAACCTCCTCGGGTTCATATCATAGTTCTAAGCTGTTTTCTTATTTATTTCAACATATTTCATTGTTTTGAAACCAAATGTAATTTCTGCTAATCAAAAAAAATATATATATACTATATTATAAAGTGAATTCAATAAACTTAATTCTAATGAATAGAATATACTCTAGTATATTATTATATGACTAAATAATACAGTACAAGCTCTTAGAACCTTGTGATCCTTGAGGGAGATATCTTACTTTCAACAAACTGTAGTCCTGTTCCACATTCAGGTTTCACTTCATTGTGAGTTACTGAGGTAAGCAATTATGTCTCTTTAATGATGCTCATCAAAGCACCCACCAGGATACAGCATCAGCATTATCTCATTTTATTTGGAGACACTAATAGCTTTCATATTCTTCCCCAGAAAATCACCTTTAGTTCTGACAGTGTTGCTGAATAGAAGACAATTATGACTGTTTCTGCATTTCCGCTACATTTTCTGTGTCAAATGAAGTTGGTGAGCCTGTGCTAATAGTGTTTTTGACACATGCACATTGGAGAAGAACAGTAGATTATGACCGAGGGTCGAATGGAGAACAGGTGCTCATTGGAACAGGTTGCAATTACAGTACTGTTTACTGACACAACGGACCAGAATACACTTAGTAATTATCAAACCCAGCAGTTTGGCAGGAGGCCACAGAGTGCCCATTCAATGCTTAGGGCACTTTGACATATCGCCTGTACACTCTTAGAAAAAAAGGGTACCTAAAGGGTTCTTTGGCTGTCTCCATAGGAGAACCCATTTTGGTTCCAGGTAGAAGACAGCACTTATTTTTCTAAGAGTGTATGATCTAAAAATATAAATGTAACATGCAACAATTTCATTGATTTTACTGAGCTACAGTTCATATAAGGAAATCAGTCAATTGAAATAAATTCATTAGGCCCAGACCTATGTATTTCACATGACTGGGCAGGGGTGCAGCCAATCAGAGTTTTCCCTCACAAAATGTCTTTATTACATACAGAAATACTCCTCTTTCATCAGCTGTCCGGGTGGCTGGTCTCAGACGATCCCACAGGTGAAGAAGTTGGATGTGGAGGTCCTGGTGTGGCGTGGTTATAAATGGTCTGTAGTTGTGAGGCCGGTTGGACGTACTGCCAAATTCTTTAAAACAATGTTGGAGGTGGGTTATCGTACAGAAATTAACATTAAATTATCTGGCAACAACGCTGGTGGACATTCCTGCAGTCAGCATGCCAATTGCAAAAAAACCTTTGACATCTGTGGCGTGTCGAATGACAAAACTGCAAGGTGCACCTGGGTAATGATCATGCTGTTTAAATCAGCTTCTTGATATGCCACATTTTAGAGAATAAGCTTTCTGTGTGTATGGAACATTTCTGTGATATTTTATTTCAGCTCATGAAACATTGGAACAACACTTTACATGTTGCATTTATATTTCTGTTCAGTATAAATTCCGGAGTGTTTGTTACCCTGATCAGCGTTATAAGGCGTCAAAAGCAAACAAACGCTGAAAAGGGGAACTTTTGCTTGACAAGATAGCTTGGTAAAGTCATATAGAATGTGTGTCTCGCTAATCACACCCTGAAATGGGTATTTACAGGTCTTGTGAAACCAAAACCTATTTTGGAGAATTCTCACAAACGCTCCAGAAAACTGAACCAGGGTACTGAATTTAATATGTGAAAACACCCTTAATCAACCAATCAGACTTCTTTCTAAGGTGATTAGACCGGAAGTGTGCCACACAAGGGGTGCCACTGCCACGGCAAACTGAGGTGATTACCACAGCACCAAACTCATGGCTGTAGGCTTATAATTTGGGGTCACACAATGAGACCTCTGCGTTAAAGGTTTTAATATTGTTACAGAAGATTGTCTAATAACTTCACACTGTAAATCGAGATTAGAATTCACCACTCGCCATGGGTTTATTGGCCATCTGGCAATTCTGGCAAATGCCAGATGGGCCGGACCATCTTTTGTTGGGTGGGCTGGTTGAAATCTACCCCAAAAAGTTAAAGACACAAAAAAGGGACACAGCCTGCGGCCCAAGAGCCTAATAATTTTATGATTTTTGCCCAATTTCTCTGTTTTCATTATAATATATTTCAGCATTTGCCTGATCAGTGGGCAATGGCCGCCGGCCAGGTTTTCTGATTGGCTGAGCTGAGGTCGGGCAAAAATTCACATTCAAAGTCAAACGTGCGTCAGCAAAGAGACCTGCTCTGACTCTTTGTCATCAGTCAGCCCAGATCATGGATTGTAAAAAAAAGGATTCTGCTGGTCCGAGTGCTGTGAAATGATGCTATGCTTAGCACCGACAGATCAGCTGCTGCTGCAGAAGACGGTGCAGTCGGGGTGAAAACAGAGAAAGATACACACATACACAGGCACAGATTTAGCCTACCGCTGACAGTTAATTAAGGATCTGCCTCTTTTCACCTAAAATGACATACCCAAATCTAACTGCCAGTAACTCAGGCCCTTAGGCAAGGATATGCATATTCTGGGTACCATTTGAAAGGAAACACTTTGAAGACCCATCTCCCGGCTAGGGCTCCTGGGCTACTGCTGAAGCCCACTCCTCGGCTACAATATCCGGACCCCTTCTAATGCAGGTACGGGGCATGGAACCCCGCCGATCCTTCACGACTGGAATACCGACACAATCTGCCTGAGGATCCCAACAGGCCCCTCACTCGCAATGTCCTCTGAAGGCCCATTCTGCTAACTGCGGCCTGCTAGCTATCTATAGCATATTGGACTCTTCGCTGATCCACCGGCCAGTTTCTTGGACCACTAAACCCATTTTGCCAATTGGACTTGGACCCCTCTGCTACTTGAAACCCTACTAACTCCACGACTGGTCTATCGACGTCACCACACAAGGAGGCAAAAACAGACTTTTCACCCATCGCGACGTCCCTCTAAGGCCCTTATGCTAGCTTGCTAGACCCGGCCTGCTAAATGCTAGCTTGCTAGCCCTGGCCTGCTAACTGTCTGAGTCGGCGTATCCCCAGCCAGCCCAACCACTAACTGGACCCATACGATCACTTGGTTACGCATGCCTCTCCCTAATATCAATATGCCTTGTCCATTACTGTCCTGGTTAGTGATTACTGTCTTATTTCACTGTAGAGCCTATAGCCCTGCTCAATATGCCTTAACCAACCATATTGTTCCACCTCCCACATATGCGATGACATCACCTGGTTTAAACGTCTCTAGAGACTATATCTCTCTCTTCATTACTTAATGCCTAGGTTTACCTCCAATGTACTCTCTTCCTACCATACCTTTGTCTGCACATTATGCCTTGAATCTATGCTATCGTGCCCAGACACCTGCTCCCTTTACTCTCTGTTCCGAACGTGCTAGACGGCCAGTTCTTATAGCCTTTAGCAGTACCCTTATCCTACTTCTCCTCCGTTCCTCTGGTGATGTAGAGGTTAATCCAGGACCTGCAGTGCCTAGCTCCACTCCTTCTCCCCAGGTGCTCTCATTTGTTGACTTCTGTAACCGTAAAAGCCTTGGTTTCATGCATGTTAACATTAGAAGCCTACACCCTAATTTGATTTATTCACTGCTTTAGCACATTCTTCCAAGCCGGATGTCTTAGCCGTGTCTGAATCCTGGCTTAGGAAAACCACAAAAAAAACTGACATTTCCATCCCTAACTATAACATTTTCCGCCAAGATAGAACTTGCTAAAGTGAGCGGTGTTGCAATCTACTGCAGAGATAGCCTGCAGAGTTCTATCTTACTATCCAGGTCTGCACCAAAACAATTCAAGCTTCTACTTCTAGAAATTCACCTTTCCAGAAACAAGTCTCTCACCGTTGCCGCTTGCTATCTGCCCCCAGCTGTGCCCTGGACACCATATGTGAGTTGATTGCCCCCCATCTATCTTCTGAGCTCATGCTGCTAGGTGACCTAAACTGGGACATGCTTAACACCCCGGCCATCCTACAATCTAAGCTAGATGCCCTCAATCTCACACAAATTATCAATGAACCTACCAGGTACAACCCCAAATCCGTAAACACGGGCTCCCTCATAGATCTCATCCTAATTAACTCGCCCTCCAAATACAGCTCTGCTGTTTTCAAACAAGATCTCAGCGATCACTGCCTCATTGCCTGCATCCATAAAGGGTCTGTGGTCAAACGACCACCCCTCATCACTGTCAAACGCTCCCTAAAACACTTCTGCGAACAGGCCTTTCTAATTGACCTGGCCGGGGTATCCTGGACTGACATTGACCTCATCCCGTCAGCAGAGGATGCCTGTTTATTCTTTAAAAGTGCCGTCCTCACCATCTTAAATAAGCATGCTCCATTCAAAAAATGTAGAACTAGGAATAGATATAGCCCTTGGTTCACTCCAGACCTGTCTGCCCTTGACCAGCACAAAAGCATCCTGTGTTTAGCATCGAATAGCCCCCGTGATAGGCAACTTTTTAGGGAAGTTAGGAACCAATATACACAGGCAGTTAGGAAAGCTAAGGCTAGCTTTTTCAAATAGAAATGTGCATCCTGTAGTAGAAACTCAAAAATGTTCTGGGACACTGTAAATTCTATGGAGAATAAGAGCACCTCCTCCCAGCTGCACACTGCACTGAGGCTTGGAAACACTGTCACTACTGATAAATCCACAATAATTGAGAATTTCAATAAGCATTTTTCTACGGCTGGCCATGCTTTCCACCTGGCTACCCCTACCCCGGTCAACAGCCCTGCGCTCCCCACAGCAACTCGCCCAAACCTCCCCTGCTTCTCCTTCACCCAAATCCAAAGTGGGTGGGGTTATATCCTGCCTGTTTGGCCCTGTCCGGGGGTATCATCGGAAGGAGCCACAGTGCCTCCTGACCCCTCCTGTCTCAACCTCCAGTATTTATGCTGCAGTGGTTTATCTGTTGGGGGGCTGGGGTCAGTCTGTTATATCTGGAGTACTTCTCCTGAGCCCCAGGACCATGCCTCAGGACTACCTGACATGATGACTCCTTGCTGTCCCCAGTCCGCCTGGCCGTGCTGCTGCTCCAGTTTCAACTGTTCTGCCTGCGGCTATGGAACCCTGACCTGTTCACCGGATGTGCTACCTGTCCCAGACCTGCTGTTTTCAACTCTCTAGAGACAGCAGGAGCGGTAGAGATACTCTTAATAATTGGCTATGAAAAGCCAACTGACATTTACTCCTGAGGTGCTGACTTGTTGCACCCTCGACAACTACTGTGATTATTATTATTTGACCATGCTGGTCATTTATGAACATTTGAACATCTTGGCCATGTTCTGTTATAATCTGCACCCGGCACAGCCAGAAGAGGACTGGCCACCCCTCATAGCCTGGTTTCTTCCTAGGTTTTGGCCTTTCTAGGGAGTTTTTCCTGGCCACCGTGCTTCAACACCTGCATTGCTTGCTGTTTGGGGTTTTAGGCTGGGTTTCTGTACAGAACTTGAGATATCAGCTGATGTAAGAAGGGCTATATAAATACATTTGATTTGATTTGATCCAGATAGCTGATGTTCTGAAAGAGCTGCAAAATCTGGACCCCTACAAATCAGCCGGGCTAGACAATCTGGACCCTCTCTTTCTAAAATTATCTGCCGAAATTATTGCGACCCCTAATCCTAGCCTGTTCAACCTCTTCCGTATCGTCTGACATTCCCATAGATTGGAAAGCTGCCGGAGTCATGGGTGCACCTCAGCCACGCTCAAGGTCCATAATGATATCATAACCGCCATCGATAAGAGATATTACTGTGCAGCCATATTCATCGACCTGGCTAAGGCTTTCGACACTGTCAACCACAAAATTCTTATTGGCAGACTCAACAGGTTCCTCAAATGATTGCCTCGCTTGGTTCACCAACTACTTTCCGATAGAGTTCAGTATGTCAAATCGGAGGGCCTGTTGTCCGGACCTCTGGCAGTCTAAATGGGGGTGCCACAGGGTTCAATTCTCGGGCCAACTCTCTTCTCTGTATACATCAATGATGTTGCTCTCACTGCTGGTGACGTCTTTAATCCACCTCTACGCAGACATCACCATTCTGTATACTTCTGGCCCTTCGTTGGACACTGTGTTAACTAACCTCCAACTCTCCTTCTGTGGCCTCCAACTGCTCTTAAATGCAAGTAAAACTAAGTGCATACTCTTCAACCGATCGCTTTCCGCACCTGCCCGCCCGTCTAGCATCACTACTCTGGATGGTTCTGACTTAGAATATGTGGACAACTATAAATACCTAGGTGTCTGGTTAGACTGTAAACTCTCCTTACAGACTCACATTAAACATCTTTTAAACCTAAAAACGGCTTCCTATTTCGCAACAAAGCCTCCTCCACTCACGTCGCCAAACATACCCTCGTAAAACTGACTATCCTACCGATCCTTGACGTCGGCGATGTCATTTACTTCCATAGCTTCCAATACTTTACTCAGCAAACTGGATGAAGTCTATCACAGTGCCATTCGTTTTGTCACCAAAGCCCCATATAACACCCACCACTGCGACCTGTATGCTCTCATTGGCTGGCCCTTGCTACATATGAGAACTTGTTCTCAACTAGCTTACCTGGTTAAATAAAGGTGAAATAAATAAAATAAATTTAAAGATTGTCGCCAGACCCACTGGCTCCAGCTCATCGTCTATAATAGGTAAAGCTCCGCCTTATCTCAGCTCACTGGTCACGATAACAACACCCACCCATAGCACGCGCTCCAGCAGGTATATCTCACTTTCCCTTTCAGTTCTCTGCTGCCAATGACTGGAACGAATTGCAAACATCACTACAGCTGTACATAGCCCATCTGTAAATTGCCCACCCAATCTACCTACCCCATCCCCATATTGTTTTTATTTACATTTCTGCTCTTTTTCACACCAGTATTTCTACTTGCACATCACCATCTGCTCATCTATCACTCCAGTGTTAATTTGCTAAATTGTAATTACTTCGCTACTATGGCATATTTATTGCCTTACCTTCTCATGCCATTTGCACACACTGTATATAGACTTTCTTTATTTTCTTCCATTGTGTTATTGACTGTACGCTTGTTTATTCTGTGTGTAACTGTGTTGTTGTTTGTGTCGAACTGCTTTGCTTTATCTTGGCCAGGTCGCAGTTGTAAATGAGAACTTGTTCTCAACTAGATTACCTGGTTAAATAAATCAAATAAACACACAATCCATGTCTCAATTATCTCAAGGCTTAAACATTCTTCTTTGACCAGTTAAATGTACCTAAATATAATCGAAAATGTCATCTACATAATCCCAAAAAGTAATTATTTATCATGAGAGGGCCATGGATTTATCAACAAGCCCTCATAGTCTCACTGCAGAATTAGACATTTATCCACGTTTCTCCAAACGTCAAATTTAAAAGGTTAAGTGCAAATTACCGGGGAGCCAGGATGAGACATGAGCTCCTCTAAAGGCAACAAAAGTCAAACTTTGGGCCGGGGTTCTAAATATTGATAATTTGACCTACGCCAATAGCAAGATGCATCAATCTCACCAGAGAAAGCATCAGAGCGAGCGAAATAGCGCCCCCCCCCCCCCCCCCCCCCCCCCCCCCCCCCTCTGCCTCTGTATGTGTAGCCCAAGTATCTGATGCTGTCTGGACATACTGAGACAGAGGGGTGCTGTTTCTCGCGCTTGGAAGCAATCTCAGGTGAGACAGATTCAGCCACTTGTGAATTGAAGGTACATTTTAAGACATGATTTTATCTGTTTTTTCTTTTCTTTTCTTGTTCACATTTTTATGGAAGCATTGCTTCCATTGGCCTTCATGGATACGCACCACTGTAGTTGGCTTCATGACAATCCCCAAATGTCATTACACTTGTGTTTATAACTAATGTCTCTTTCCAGTCATCAAATGGCGCGTGCACAGTTTGGATGCTGGAATTATTTTGGAGTGGACGAACTTGCGCACCCGCAGGTAGCCTACTTTTTGTGATTTGTTTGACAATGATGAAAACATCATGACTGGTTATATTCATGTCACATTAAAATGGAATACATTTTTACCATTAAATATCTCCACTATTAGACCCATTCATTTCTTGGGGTGACCCCAATAGAGGCTCCCCCGAATGTCACAGTATAGTTTGCACTCTGCGGTTAAGGTTTTGGATAGGGTCAAAACATTGAGTTTAGGCACTCATTCCGAATGGTTTTAAGATAAGGGGTTTGGGATAGGGTTAAAAAAATGCAAAATACAGTACTGGGACCAACCTTCTGATACAGAGTCATGGGATTATGCCCATCAGCCAACCCCATCCACAGTCCCCAAGCAAACCCAAGCATACTTGATGGTAATTATATACCAACATGGCAAAAAAGAAAACACGAAGCAGACCAAACTTTTGGTCCTTTAAAAACCTGGTGTATGTTAAATATTGTGTGCTATAGCTTGGAAAAAATATAAATGTGACTCTGGATGACAACATAATGATGTTTGTTTCCAACATTATGGCTGCTTTCCTAATGAAGTTAAATCCGTATTGTGTTTTGTTTCCTTGCCACAATACATACGAGTATCGCGATACTGGTGTCATCGTCCCGGCCCAATAGTAATAGCGCTCACTGTTGCCCCTAGTGGCCGGTTTTGAAGGCATTTCCTGACTTCCTCAGCACATGGCTAGATGTCCAATCGAAGTCACTCGAGCGATCTGCCTGGATTTATTGCTTACCTTATTGGGTTGCAGTATAAATGAGAGGCAGGTAATCCATACGTCTGGTTCTCTTGTTTTGTCCCAAATGGCACCTTATTCCCTACATAGTGGACTACATTAGACCAGAGTCCTAAGGGCCCTATGGGCAATATGCCGGTAATAGGGTGCCAATTAATACCCTCTATCTTCAGCCCCTAATACCCATCCACTCGATCGGAGGTAAATGTTGTGTCACATCAAAAATCACTTTAACCTTGCCTGAGAACTACGTATTACAGCCATGGGAGTGACCAACAGCAGCAGCAGTGTGTGTGTGTGTGCATGTGAGCCATGAGAGTGACCGACAGCAGTGTGTGTGTGTGTGCATGTGAGCCATGGGAGTGACCGACAGCAGCAGCAGCGTGTGTGAAAGTGCATGTGAGCCATGGGAGTGACAAACAGACAGTATCTTTCAAAGACCCATGGACACTCTGTCTGTCACAGATCATTGAGTTATAGTGGAAGGGATGGCCCTGTCGCTATGAGGAAGTGGCCTAGTTGTTATGGGGAAGTAATCAGTTAGAATGAATCTGTCTGATAACATTGAGTTTACCACATCAATCACCGGCTTCGTTAATAAGTGCATCGTCGACATCGTCTCCACGGTGACCGTACATATAATGTACCAGTCAAAAGTATGAACACACCTACTCATTCAAGGGTTTTTCTTTATTTTTTATTTTTTTTCTACATTGTAGAATGATAGTGAAGACATCAAAACTATGAAATAACACATATTGAATCATGTAGTAACCAAAAAAGTGTTCAACAAATCAAAAATATATGTTATGTTTGAGATTCTTCAAAGTAACCACCCTTTTTGCCCGGCCAAAAAAAACTAGCAGAGGAGAAGGGCCTTGGTCAGGGAGGTGACCAAGAACCCGATGTTCACTCTGACAGAGCTCCAGAGTTCCTCTGTGGAGATGGGAGAACCTTCCAGAAGGACAACCATCTCTGCAGCACTCCACCAATCAGGCCTTTATGGTAGTGGCCAGACGGATGCCCATCCTCAGTAAAAGGCACATGACAGCCCGCTTGGAGTTTTCCAAAAGGAACCTTAAGGACTCTCAGAACATGAGAAACAAGATTCTCGGGTCTGATGAAACCAAGATCCAACTCTTTGGCCTGAATGCCAAGTGTCACGTCTAGACAGAACCTGGCACCATCCCTACACTGAAGCATGGTGGTAGCATCCTGCTGTGGGGGTGTTTATCAGAGGCAGGGACTGGGAGACTAGTCAGGATCGATGAACGGGGAGAAGTACAAAGAGATCCTTGAAGAAAACCTGCTTCAGAGCTCTCAAGAGCTCAGACTGGGGTGAAGGTTCACTTTCCAACAGGACACCGACCCAACGCACACAGCCAAGACAAAGCAGGAGTGGCTTTGGGACAAGTCTCGGAATGTCCTTGAGTGGTCCAGACAGAGCCTGGACTTGATCCCGATCTAACATCTCTGGAAAGACCTGAAAATAGCTTTGCAACAAAGCTCCCACTCCAACCTGACAGAGTTTGAGGATCTGCAGAGAAGAATGTGAGAAACTCCCAAATACAGGTGTGCCAAGCCTGTAACATCATACCCAAGAAGACTCGAGGCTGTAATTGCTGCCAAAGGTGCTTCAACAAAGAACTAAGTAAAGGGTCTGAATACTTATGTAGATATTTCCGTTTTTTATTCATAATACATTTGCTAAAATTTCAAAAAACCTATTTTTGCTTTGTCATTGTGGGGTATTGTGGGGGGGAAACGATCTAATCAATTTTAGAATAAGTCTAACCTAACAAAATGTGAAAATGTCAAGAGGTCTAAATACTTTCCGAAGGCACTTTATATGAACCAGAGGCTTTCACAAATATTAGAGACATCATTTCACAATGTCAAGGTTCTCTGGAGGTCTCTGATAAGCAGCTGTGGCTTTATCCTCATTCTACCTTCAAAACAAACCTTGTGAGTTACCTGTGTGACACACAACATAAGTGCTTATGTCTGTCTGCGCTGGGAGAAAAGAGGTGGAGACATTTGCTGTTTTCATTTAGTACAGATTTGAACACCGAAGTCCCCTGAATCAAATTGAGTAGCCAGCCGGTGCACGTGATATTTGGTACCAGGTTCTAAGAATAGTAGCCCCCCTACACTTGGCATTTACCAAGAATAGAAACTAGTGCTATCCACAAAGTTCCACGATATTGTAGCGGTTTCAGGGATTGTGTGGCTGATGGACGTTATGTGCCTGCGGGGTTTCTTCGTTTTTTGGATGCTATGACCACGGACAGCAATGTGAAGTATTCCCCAGAGGCAGGACCACGGACAGCTCAGGTTAAAACTTCTAGACCGCAGCAGAACTGACACGTCTGTCTCCAGTTGTAATCAGAGCCAAACTGCAGACAGGTGAAACCAATCAGTGCCTCTACTTAACTATGTCCTGGGTTTTGTATCTTTGTCTTATCTTTGACCCCGGCTGGTGAAGGAGTAGGAGGTTATTGGAGAGACAGTGGAGAAGGAGGTTTTTAAGAAAAAAGGAAATCATTATTTCAACAAGGAATCCCAAAGACCAAGTATGGAGAACCTTTAATTGGGGACGAAGTATTTACTCTGTTTAGAGTTTTGTATTTCAGGAACGCTGCCGAAGCCTGATAATAATAAACCTCTTTATCCCTTCACTTGGACTGGTGGTGTGTGTTTGTATGTGTAAACTCTGCCTTTCAAAGATCTTGGCGCCGAAACGGTCACAATATTCAAGAAAGTGTACATATGACAGAGGAAGATGGTGGGAGGAGCTATAGTAGGATGGTCTCATTGTAATGGCTGGAATGGAATCAATGGAATGGTAGCAAACACAAAGACATGAAATCAACCTGCTTGACTCCATCCTATTCATTCCAATCCAGCCATCGCAATGAGCCCATCCTCCTATAGCTTCTCTCACCAGCCTCCTCTGACATAATGTAGGACATATGACATACAGTGCATTCGGAATGTATTTAGACCCCTTGAAAAAGTGTATTTTTAAGACATTTGTTAATTTCTAAAAACACGTTTTCGCTTTGTCATTATGGGGTATTGTTTGTAGATTGAGACAAAACATTTATTTTATCAATTTTAGTATTAGGCTGTAATGTAGAAATGTGGAAAATGGAAAGGGGTCTGAATACTTTCAAATGCACTGTATGCAAGCCCATTATCCACCTTTCACAGAAAAATGCATTGAAAGTAACGGAGCGTAACTTTTTTCACCTCAACTGGCTATCGGAGTTTACCCACCAATTTATTTGACTACATCACTGCAGACAACCAATCAGTGCCACTCCATATCACCCAGTGACAGTTTACCTGTTTGTCCCAGTTTGTTCGCTAGTCAACCATGTCTGCCGTCTCTGGAGAAACAGAGGCAGCGCCTTATTTGTTATTTAGTGCACTACCTTTGACCAGGGCCAAAAGCAGCGCTAGATAGGGAATAGGGTGCCATTTGCGACACACACAGAGTTGAATCCAGCCGTGAGACAGAATGCTGCCTCAGCCCGGTCCTCGATCGATACCTGCCGTCAGAAGAGGAATAAGGGAGTCCTGACAAATGTCATTAGGAAATTCTCAAACTCAATTACTTCACTTAGCACAAGCATGACAAATTATTCAGGCAGGCAATGACACAGCAAGGCGACCACACACAAACAGATAATAAAAACAATTAACATAAAAACTGAAATATTTACACACAACAAATATAAGAGGATAAAATAACAATAACTGAACAACTAAAAAGCATCCCAAGGAAAAGCAAAGCTAAAAACACACCCTGCTCGGCGGCCCTACTCTCCCTCTCACAAAGCTGTAAGTGTAACGGATGTGAAATAGCTAGCTAGTTAGCGGTGGTGTGCGCTAAATAGCGTTTCAATCGGTGACGTCACTTGCTCTGAGACCTTGAAGTAGTGGTTCCCCTTGCTCTGCAAGGGCCGCGGCTTTTGTGGAGCGATGGGTAACGATGCTTCGTGGGTGACTGTTGTTGATGTGTGCAGAGGGTCCCTGGTTCGCGCCCGGGTATGGGCGAGGGGACGGTATAAAGTTGTACTGTTACATAAGCACACCCCTAAACACAAACATAAATGTACACCCCATTGATATAACACTCACCCACATACAGTAACTGTACATAATCAAGAGGTACATTAAAGGCTCATGGTCCCACATGACCCACTCGATCTTGTTTTCTTGTTTCTCTCTCCCTTTCTTGCTCTCTATTACTCTTTCCCTCCTTCCAGTGCTTCAGCTGGCCTCCTATGACCTAGAAAAGAGCCATTGAAAGCAGGCCATTGAGGCCAGGGACACTAACTAGCACAGGCAGGTCGATCGCCTCCAAATGCGTTTTTTGACATTTGTCCAATGATAGATATACAGCGATGTTTGTTGCAGTTGAATAAACTTCTAATATCAACCGAATCTCCTGAGATTATGTTGAACTAGTAGCAGTCTACCAGAAGTCAGGCCATCATCTCTCACTGAGCAGCTGAGACACTGGATGTGCCTCCTATGGGTCCTGGTCAAAAGTAGTGCACTACTGTAGGGAATAGGGGGCCATTTGGGACGAAGGCCCTGCTTCATTGGTCCTCTCCGTTCCCCACTCTACACACTGACTCTAGAGTTTTGTTTTCAAATGAGATGCTCTTTCTCTCTCTTATTAATAGTGTGTATATTCATTCGGAGGATGCTACACGAGGACAGAAATAATGTAGCCTTCATTGCATTATTTTGAACACAAATTTTAAAGGAAAAATTATCTCAGTGGAAGAAAAATAGCTTTGGATTCAGTGCAGCCCTACAATCTGCATGTAGCCTACTGTGGTATTTCATACACACTGTGCATGTGACCTAAATAAGTAGGGCACCATTCTGAATTACAATGGGCCTACCCACTGTGTAACCTAACCTGAGCATACTGAGGAGCACAGCATTTAAAAAGCATAAGATCCCAACTGACTACAGATACACTACAATCTATTCAGAAAGTATTTAGACCCCTTGGCTTTTTCCACATTTGTTACTTTACAGCCTTATTCTAAAATGGATTATAATGGTTTTCCCCCCCTCATCAAGCTACACACAATACCCCATAATGACAAATGTATTAAACATTTTTTGTGAAAAACTTGTTATCGCTTTGTCATTATGGGGTATTGTGTGTATATTGAAAATGTTTAATTCAATCCGTTTTAGAATAAGGCCTGTATGGTAGAAAATGACAAGATTATGTTTTAATGCTGTTTATGCATCAAATAAGCCATGCAATCTCCACAGACAAACATTGGAATGGCCTTACTGAAGAGCTCAGTGACTTTCAACGTGACACCGTCATAGGATGCCACCTTTCCAACAAGTCAGTTTGTTAAATTTCTGCCCTGCTAGAGCTGCCCCGGTCAACTGAAAGTGTTGTTATTGTGAAGTGGAAACATCTAGCAACAAAATAAATACACACACATACATACATTTATATACATAGTTTGAACAGACTGTAGCAGGCTACTAGTGGCACTGCAGGGATAAGGGTCCCCTTATGCTACAAAGTACTGGAAAATATAACAACGAAGGCTTCATTAAAAAGTGTCAAAATAGAGGCCCAACATACTTATAATTCTGAAAAGTTGTTGCAACAACAACAACCACCATTTCCCTTCTCATATATGAACTGCTAATTCCTGCAAATATAAAACTGTATGCCAAATGGCATACGGCTCCCTACAGTATATTACTTTTGACCAGAACCCTGGGCAAAAGTAGGGTCCCTGGGCAAAAGTGGTGAGCTACATAGGGAATGCAATTGGGATGCATTTAAAATGCAACCTAGTTTTACAGTATTTCAACACAGTACCCCTTACAATACATAGACAGGACCAGCAGCTCTGTCAGCCTGAAAGTGTCTCCGGAACTAACAGAGTGACAGCTAGGCCATCACTAATTAGGCATTGCTCCTGTCCTGGTCAAAGCCCCACTGGGCTTTGTTAGCACTAAGGGGAGAGGAGAGGTCTTGGTTTCCACTGGGCTTTGTTAGCACTAATGGGAGAGGAGAGATCTTGGTCTCCACTGGGCTTTGTTAGCACTAAGGGGAGAGGAGAGGTCTTGGCTCTCCACTGGGCTTTGTTAGCACTAAGGGGAGAGGAGAGATCTTGGTCTCCACTGGGCTTTGTTAGCACTAAGGGGAGAGGAGAGATATTGGTCTCCACTGGGCTTTGTTAGCACTAAGGGGAGAGGAGAGATCTTGGTCTCCACTGGGCTTTGTTAGCACTAAGGGGAAAAGAGAGATCTTGGTCTCCACTGGGCTTTGTTAGCACTAAGGGGAGGGGAGAGGTCTTGGTCTCCACTGGGCTTTGTTAGCACTAAGGGGAGAGGAGAGGTCTTGGTCTCCACTGGGCTTTGTTAGCACTAAGGGGAGAGGAAAATTGTACTGAGCACACAGCTATTTTTTCATACAATGCAACAAATTGTATCAGAAACATGCCTAAGACATGCTTAAGACATCACAGCACAGTTAAATCAAAGCAAGCAGGATGTCAAGTTATAATGCAAGTGAAGCCGTGGTTTACAATATATGTGTAATTATAAATCCTATTGCCTTTCTGTTTATGTGACTAGTCTTTGTGTACATCACAAATGGCACCCTATTTTCTACATACAGTAGTCTACTAATTTTGACAGCCCCAGTGATGGTCTATAATTAGAGTGGTGATAATAGACTGAAGTCAAAAGTGGAATGTAATCTACAGTACATAATGCTTTATTTGTGTCGGTGGACGGTGAAGTGAACATCTTGCCAAAAGACCTGATACACACACACACACACACACACACACACACACACACACACACACACACATCTGTGAGGGTGAACACTACACAGTATAACAAGCAGGCCCCCTGACAGATAATAAACTAATGACTTTGTGCTCCACAGGGTGGGCCAGAACCATGTATTGTATATATAGTACATATTGTATACAGAAATATGCCATATCTAGAGTAGGCAGGGATTTACTATTACTAATGCCAGGAAGATCATTTCTCACTCTCGTGTCACAATGATTGATGGTGGCCCATGCCAACTGCAAAGAGCTGGATAGACTGATACTGAACCTGGCTGAGATTGGGGATGAGGTAAGCTTCTATGATGAAGGATTTCAGATAAGGAATAACATATTTGCTGTTGTGCCTGAGAGTTTGAGTTTAAAATGTGATTAAGTCTGCATCTACAAGTGTACGTTCATCTAGGTGTGTGTGTGTGTGTGTGTGTGTGTGTGTGTGTGTGTGTGTGTGTGTGTGTGTGTGTGTGTGTGTGTGTGTGTGTGTGTGTGTGTGTGTGTGTGCGTGCGTTTGTGTGTGCGTGCGCATGCGAGGAGCAAATAAGACAGGTGTGGTGACAATAAAACAGCACTTGTTCAGTCTATACTGAATGAGTTATGGGGAGTGACATAGTAGATTTGGCTTTCTGTGAATGGAGTTATTACTTTTTCTCTAAAATATCCACCTCCTTTTTGAACGCTTTTAAAACACAAAAGACAAAATTGGGAAACTTCCTCTGCGCATTATCATAATTCATATGCGTTCCACTAGAAAACCCTGCATTAGAATGTTTCTGTTAGCCGAGACTTCCTGACAAAATACCATGCATTCATAACATTGTGTTGGGGGGGTTAGGCATCTAAAGCTCATTTCCTGTATTTTTACACAATCCAATACGCAGTCTTCATTTAGAACAAAAAGTAAGCAGAAATGCCCACAGTCATCAAGCTAGGTAAGAAATCATTATTACATGTGTTTAAGTGGTTAATAAGGCTGAACTAAATGGTAATTCAAAAATGTAATTCAATAATAAATATTGTGTTGCTCCCTTAACCCATAGCCTAAATGAACAACTCTTGAAAAAATACAAAGGCTTTTGTCTTTATTAAGACATCCTCTATATAACATTTCAGCAAGACCGACCAGTCAGCCTGAGCCGCCTTCATGCCCGACCCCCAGCAGTCTAGTCAACAACTTAACTCTCTCCCAACAATTTCCTTCCCAGTTCACACCTTAATTTTTTTTAATTCCCAAGGGAAAGGTTTGGAACATAAAACAAAACATATACATTAACACACAGAAACAGCAAATCCTCCATATAATTAATCTCATAGGACTAATAGTTCTGTAGAGCTCTTTTTACTTGCACACAATGTAGCTGGGTTGCCCCGACCTGTCCCTAGGGGTCCACCACCCTGCAGAGCCCCAACCCAACACACCCCACTCAGCTTTAGGATCTTAGTGAAACATTCAATATTGGTTTTGGGTGTGTTAGGCCAAGGCCAGAGTGACAACCCACAGGACGGCAGACCCCAAGGGCAAGGACTGAGCAGCCCAGCAGCTAGGGGTTGCCGAAACAGGTATCTCCCTTGACGAGAGCATGTTTTCAATACAGACTCCTTTAGTCATACTGTATTCCATATAAAGCATTCAGACCTTATGGAAGGTTCCCAGTATACCCTCAGTGGTGGAAAAAATACCCAATTGTCATACTTGAGTAAAAGTAACGATACCTTAATAGAAAATGACTCAAGTAAAAGTCACCCAGTAAAATACTCCTTGAGTAAAAGTCTAAAAGTATTTGGTTTTAAATATACTTCAGTTTCAAAAGTAAATGTAATTGCAAAAAATATACTCAAGTATCATGTTCCTTATATTTCAAATATATTATATATAACAAGTGCACCATTTTCTTGTTTTTGTTATTTACGGATCGCCAGGGGCATGCTCAGATACTCAGACATCTTTACAAACTAAGCATTTGTGTTTAGCGAGTCCGCCAGATCAGAGGCAGTAGGGATGACCAGGGATGTTCTCTTGATACTACTACATTCTGTGAGCTTGTGTGGCCTACCACTTCGTAGCTGAGCCGTTGTTGCTCCTAGACATTTCCACTTTCACAATGGCAGCACCTACAGCACGAACTGACTTGTTGGAAAGGTGGCATCCTATGACGGTGCAACGTTGAAAGTCACTGAGCTCTTCAGTAAGGCCATTCTACTGCCAATGTTTGTCTATGGAGACTGCATGGCTGTGTGCTCAATGTTATACCCCTGCCAGCAACGGGTGTGGCTGAAATATACTAATCCACTAATTTGAAGGGGTGTCCACATACTTTGTATATATAGTGTAAGTGTGAATTGGATCATTTTCCAGTACTTTTGAGTGTCAGGGAAAATGTATGGTGTAAAAAGTACATGATTTTCTTTAGGAATTTAGGGAAGTAAAAGTAAAAGTTGACAAAATCTAAATAGTGAAGTACAGATACCCCCAAAAACTACTTAAAAAGGAAAGGTTCACCCATTTGAAATGTTACATTCTTTTTGTACATATCTGAGCAATGTTCTATTGATTCCGTGGGTAATTTCATGTGTATCTGAGTTGTTGGCGTTCAAGCAGGCAGAAATCTGGCAGGTATGACGTAGCACTGTGATAAAGTCGTTCTCATTACACTGGAAGTTAATAGGAATATGACTTTTAGATCGCTAAAACGTCTATCATACATCACATTTCCATTCTGGCTGATGTCATAACTTCGGAGGATGTCTTCTCTCGAATAAGCCTTTGATCATATTTTTGCGATATTCCTTCCTCAAGAAATTTGCAATTTAACAAAGGGTCAAGCACAGTTTTCTCCTTCTTCTATGATATAATGGCAGTCTGCAAACAAACATTAAAGGTGCATGCTGCCACCTACTGTGCTGGAGTGTGTATTGTCAATCACAGTTTACAACATTAGCGCCACATTTCTAAATCCTCCTACCCAACTCAGTACTTTTGAGAAAATAAAGAGCCCTACTAACTTCTAATAGATCCTCCCCATCCCCAAAATCCCATCCAACCCCGTCCAACTTCAATGACCGTACACTTCAATCTTTCCCTCTCTTCAACATACAACAATACAAGCACATTTCTCCTATTTGTCTGCCTCTTTAGCCCAGGGTGCATTGCATGGTGCCATTGCCAGAGATATTCGAGAAAGGACATAGGAATCCAATGAATGAAGAACGTATAACGCCCCAAACCAGTAGACTGTTGACCGATCATGTTCATGTTCATGTTCATGTTGACAATTATTCTTGATGGTTGTAGTCATCTCAAATAAAGCTGTGAAGGACCTCTCTCTTTTGACAAACATATCAAGACTGTTTCAAGGATAGCTTTTTTCCATCTACGTAACATTGCAAAAATCTGAAACTTTCTGTCCAAAAATGATGCAGAAAAATGTATCCATGCTTTTGTCACTTCTAGATTAGACTACTGCAATGCTCTACTTTCCAGCTACCCGGATAAAGCACTAAATAAACTCCAGTTAGTGCTAAACACGGCTGCTAGAATCTTGACTAAAACCAAACAATTTGATCATATTACTCCAGTGCTAGCCTCTCTACATTGGCTTCCTGTTTAGGCAAGGGCTGATTTCAAGGTTTTACTGCTAACCTACAAAGCATTACATGGGCTTGCTCCTACCTATCTTTCCGATTTGGTCCTGCCTTACATACCTACACGTACGCTACGGTCACAAGACGCAGGCCTCCTTACTGTCCCTAGAATTTCTAAGCAAACAGCTGGAGGCAGGGCTTTCTCCTATAGAGCTCAATTTTTATGGAATGGTCTGCCTATCCATGTGAGAGACGCAGACTCGGTCTCAACCTTTCAATCTTTATTGAAGACTCATCTCTTCAGTGGGTCATATGATTGAGTGTAGTCTGGCCCAGGAGTGTGAAGGTGAACGGAAAGGCACTGGAGCAACGAACTGCCCTTGCTGTCTCTGCCTGGCCGGTTCCCCTCTTTCCACTGGGATTCCCTGCCTCTAACCTATTACAGGGGCTGAGTCCCCCCGCGGCCATGGAACACTGACCTGTTCACCGGATGTGCTACTTGTCCCAGACCTGCTGTTTTCAACTCTCTAGAGACAGCAGGAGCAGTAGAGATACTCTGAATGATTGGCTATGAAAAGCCAACTGACAGTTGCACCCTCGACAACCACTGTGATTATTATTATTTGACCCTGCTGGTCATCTATGAACATTTGAACATCTTGGCTATGTTCTGTTATAATCTGCACCCGGCACAGCCAGAAGAGGACTGGCCACCCCTCATAGCCTGGTTCCTCTCTAGGTTTCTTCCTAGGTTCTGGCCTTGCTAGGGAGTTTTTCCTGGCCACCGTGCTTCTACACCTGCATTGCTTGCTGTTTAGGGTTTTAGACTGGGTTTCTGTACAGCACTTTGAGACATCAGCTGATGTAAGAAGGGCTTTATAAATACATTTGATTGATTGAAATACATGTTGCATCACGCGGTTGTTAAGTTAATTGTCATGCAATCCCTTCTCAAAGTGACGATTTTCCTCAAAAGTACGTAATATCACGATTCCAAAGCTATACATTTTTACAGATAGCAAGTTACTTATCTCACATTTTGTAAAAAAATTGTAATAATGTACTTCTTGTTGACGAATTTCGTGCTAATTTGCGTTTTTGAGCTAGCGCCCAATAGACTCCCATTCACTCCTTGAAGGAGAGCGATCCTTGTCCCACAATCACCCAGAATGCACCGAGCGGCCCATTGACGTATCATGGGAAATGTTTCCCCACCTCCTCAAAAGTATATATGTCGTTGCAAATGTCAGTCTCCACTCTGTGAGGCACATTAATCTGCAGGTTGAACATGGTAAGATTGTAGACTCCTTAATTGATAGTGCATATTTTTTAGGTGATTTTACAACTACATACTTTACATGATGATATTGTTTTTGCTACATTTGCTAGCTAGCTAGCCACCCATCTAGCAATTGTCATACTTAAGCAAAAAGTAAATACTAGACATAAAATTCCTTATTTTAACCAGCATTTCAAAAAATCCCCATTCGGTTACACTGTTCTGACCAGAAAAATAAAGTTCTGAACCAGTTCCATCCCCCCAAAAATATCAGTTTATATTGTTCCTTTCTGTTCCTTTGTAAACCTCTGAAATATATATTTTTACACATTTAGCTTGACGTTGAATTACTTCACCAATCAGTAGCAGCTATGGAGCAGGTAAGCGATTTAATCTGTGTAGGAAAGTCTTTAAGAGCAAATTGTATTTTGCCATAACAGCATGGTTTAATCATAATGAAAGACAAACATACACACCCAAACACACGGTATACGGCGCGAGGCAACTGAAATGTTGTGGGTGAGGAGAGAGCGAGAGTCAGAGAGGATGGAGGAAGCTTGCCTTGAAGCACTGAGCATCTTGTTATGACATGCATTATCTGTTGGTTTGACGTTGGACCAGATCAAGCGTTAGCTTGTCTGTGCAGAGCAGCACTAGAATAAAAAAATGTCTTACCTTCTTGTAGTTAATAAAATTAATGGGAAATGTGATGACTATAGTATCCTTAAATCCTGAATGAATCCCTATTCCTTAAAGTGCACTATATGGGCCCTGGTCACTGGTCACTGGTTATTTTTCCAATGCTAGTTAAGGATGAAGATGCTAAGATTTCTCCATTATTTAAATGTAATTTCCAGAGATAGCGAGAGAGCAGGGTCAAACAGGGACAGTCTCTAATTGCCATGGGGGATGAGATCTGCAGGGCATCAGAGGAGAAGAAAAGATAGAGAGATGCTGGAAAGAAATGGAGAGTTGGGAAAGGGAGGAAAATAAAAATAAAGTTCTCCAGGAGCAATCAGGGACATCCCTGAAAGACTGCCTAAAGGGACCGAGGGACACCGGCACACACCGCACGCCTTCTTTAATCCCTTGTTTTACACCGCCCAATGTATGAGCATAGAGACACATGAAACAGGCCCCCAGTAATAGCTTTGCGGAAAGGAGAGAGGGGAAGCAAGAGAGGAGAGCAGAGGAGGAGAGGTCAGTCTAATCCACTGATGCTTTCCAATCATGCCAACAAAGACTAGAGAGACGCAGGGGCCGTACTTGCGAACATTAGAAACAGTTTAAATTAAAAGTTAAGCCTTCTAAAAATGTGCATCAGACAATTAAAATAGTTCATTTACCTACATATGATAGAACACAAATAGTGTAGGCCTAATATGTAAGGTCAAGGCAGGCAGGGGTTGCCTCCAGGGTGGCGCATTGGTTAAGGGTGCTGTATTGCAGCGCCAGCTGTGCCACCAGAGACTCTGGGTTCGCGCCCAGGCTCTGTCGTAACCGGCCGCGACCGGGAGGTCCGTGGGGCGACACACAATTGGTCTAGCGTCGTCCAGGTTAGGGAGGGTTTGGCTGGTAGGGTAATCCTTGTCTCATCGAGCACCAGCGACTCCTGTGGCGGGCTGGCCGCAGTGCGTGCTAACCAAGGTTGCCAGGTGCAACACAATGGTGCAGGCTGGCTTCCCGGTTGGATGGCGTTGTGTTAAGAAGCAGTGCAGCTTAGTTGGGTTGTGTATCGGAGGACGCATGACTTTCAACCTTCGTCTCTCCTGAGCCCGTACGGGAGTTGTAGCGATGAGACAAGATAGTAGCTACTAAAGAACAATTGGATACCACGAAATTGGGGAGAAAAAGGGGTAAACATTTTTTTTAAAAAGGCAGGCAGGGGTCGATAATCCAGAGTAGAGGCCAAGGTACAGGATGACCGGCAAGCTTAGGGTCAGGTCAGGCAGTCGGTAATCCAGAGGTGGAGCAAAGGTACGGGACGGCAGCCAGACTCAGGCGGGGAGTGGTCAGGCAGGCGAGTACAGGGTTGCTCTTATTAATTGCTCTATGTAAAACAGGCCTACAGCATAAGCCAAATTAACTGTGACATTTTAATGGCATCGGACCGAGGCTCTGCATCTGTTCTCGTGCTCCTAGACCTTAGTGCTGCTTTTGATACCATCGATCACCATATTCTTTTGGAGAGATTGGAAACCCAAATTGGTCTACACGGACAAGTTCTGGCCTGGTTTAGATCTTATCTGTCGGAAAGATATCAGTTTGTCTCTGTGAATGGTTTGTCCTCTGACAAAACAACTGTAAATTTCGGTGTTCCTCAAGGTTCCGTTTTAGGACCACTATTGTTTTCACTATATATTTTACCTCTTGGGGATGTTATTCAAAAACATAATGTTAACTTTCACTGCTATGCGGATGACACACAGCTGTACATTTCAATGAAACATGGTGAAGCCCCAAAATTGCCCTTGCTAGAAGCATGTGTTTCAGACATAAGGAAGTGAATGGCTGCAAACTTTCTACTTTTAAACTCGGACAAAAGATGCTTGTTCTAGGTCCCAAGAAACAAAGAGATCTTCTGTTGAATCTGACAATTAATCTTAATGGTTGTACAGTCGTCTCAAATAAAACTGTGAAGGACCTCGGCGTTACTCTGGACCCTGATCTCTCTTTTGAAGAACATATCAAGACCATTTCAAGGACAGCTTTTTTCCATCTACGTAACATTGCAAAAATCAGAAACTTTCTGTCCAAAAATGATGCAGAAAAATTAATCCATGCTTTTGTCACTTCTAGGTTAGACTACTGCAATGCTCTACTTTCCGGCTACCCGGATAAAGCACTAAATAAACTTTAGAAAGTTGCTGCTAGAATCCTGACTAGAACCCAAAAATTTGATCATATTACTCCAGTGCTAGCCTCTTTACACTGGCTTCCTGTCAAAGCAAGGGCTGATTTCAAAGTTTTACTGCTAACCTACAAAGCATTACATGGGCTTGCTCCTACCTATCTCTCTGATTTGGTCCTGCCGTACATACCTACACGTACGCTACGGTCACAAGACGCAGGCCTCCTAATTGTCCCTAGAATTTCTAAGCAAACAGCTGGAGGCAGGGCTTTCTCCTATAGAGCTCCATCTTTATGGAACGGTCTGCCTACCCATGTCAGAGACGCAAACTCGGTCTCAACCTTTAAGTCTTTACTGAAGACTCATCTCTTCAGTGGGTCATATGATTGAGTGTAGTCTGGCCCAGGAGTGGGAAGGTGAACGGAAAGGCTCTGGAGCAACGATCCGCCCTTGCTGTCTCTGCCTGGCCGGTTCCCCTCTTTCCACTGCGATTCTCTGCCTCTAACCCTATTACAGGGGCTGGGTCACTGGCTTACTGGGGCTCTCTCATGCCGTCCCTGGAGGGGGTGCGTCACCTGAGTGGGTTGATTCACTGATGTGGTCATCCTGTCTGGGTTGGCTCCCCCCCTTGGGTTGTGCCGTGGCGGAGGTCTTTGTGGGCTATACTCAGCCTTGTCTCAGGATGGTAAGTTGGTGGTTGAAGATATCCCTCTAGTGGTGTGGGGGCTGTGCTTTGGCAAAGTGGGTGGGGTTATATCCTTCCTGTTTGGCCCTGTCCGGGGGTGTCCTCGGATGGGGCCACAGTGTCTCCTGACCCCTCCTGTCTCAGCCTCCAGTATTTATGCTGCAGTAGTTTATGTGTCGGGGGGCTAGGGTCAGTTTGTTATATCTGGAGTACTTCTCCTGTCATATTCGGTGTCCTGTGTGAATCTAAGTGTGCGTTCTCTAATTCTCTCCTTCTCTCTTTCTTTCTCTCTCTCGGAGGACCTGAGCCCTAGGACCATGCCCCAGGACTACCTGACATGATGACTCCTTGCTGTCCCCAGTCCACCTAGCCATGCTGCTGCTCCAGTTTCAACTGTTCTGCCTTATTATTATTCGACCATGCTGGTCCTTTATGAACATTTGAACATCTTGGCCATGTTCTGTTATAATCTCCACCTGGCACAGCCAGAAGAGGACTGGCCATCCCACATATGCTCTCTCTAATTCTCTCTTTCTTTCTCTCTCTCGGAGGACCTGAGCCCTAGGACCATGCCCCAGGAATACCTGACATGATGACTCCTTGCTGTCCCCAGTCCACCTGATCATGCTGCTGCTCCAGTTTCAACTGTTCTGCCTTATTATTATTTGACCATGCTGGTCATTTATGAACATTTGAACATCTTGGCCATGTTCTGTCATAATCTCCACCCGGCACAGCCAGAAGAGGACTGGCCAACCCACATAGCCTGGTTCCTCTCTAGGTTTCTTCCTAGGTTTTGGCCTTTCTAGGGAGTTTTTCCTAGCCACCGTGCTTCTACACCTGCATTGCTTGCTGTTTGGGGTTTTAGGCTGGGTTTTCTGTACAGCACTTTGAGATATCAGCTGATGTACGAAGGGCTATATAAATACATTTGATTTGATTTGATTTGAACTGAAGGGGAAAGTTGCGAGAAAGTGAGTTGGTGTGATTACTTTGGCCGGTTATGATAACATTGTTGCACTGATGCATTGCACATAGTTGCACAGGACAGACAGAGATGAGCACAGTGAACAAGAAGACACAAAGGAATTTGCAACTATTAGAGAAATGGTAATCACTTGGAAACCACTTAAGCACTGAGGCAAGGACATTTTGTAAATGATGTGCAGGCTAAACTTTGTTTGTTGTTGAATTGCTACAGTTTGTTGTATATTATTTTTCATTGTATGTAGCCTACATTGAGTATTATTTGCTGTTGTTACTATGACAATGCACACACCCTGAAAGCACTGAATGGTCTGTGTTAGCAACTTAATAGTCTTACAGTGTGCAGTAGGATGGGTTGATTGACAGGCATACTGTAGAATGATACTCTTTCCTCTAGTGTGGACAATGTGGGTTCCAGTCCGGACTCACGATAAACTGCTTTAAAATAACTAACACTGTTACTGCAATACTGCCATCTGTAGGATGATAACGAGAGTGCTTGATTTTGTTAAGGACGGTCTAATTGAAAACTGTTTGTTCATATCCATCTACGTCAACATGTGTAATTGATTGATGCAGAACTTGTTCGAGGAAATAATCACTGTCATCAGGTGAGGTCAGCATACACTCTTAGAAAAAAAGGTTCCAAACGGGTTCTTCAGCTGTCTCCATAGGAGAACCCTTTTTGCTTCCAGGTAGATCTCGTTTGGATTCCAAGTACAACCTTCTGTATAAAGGGTTCTACCTGGAACCAAAGGGCTTCTACCTGAAACTATTATTTTTAGGTTCTTCGAAGAGTGTAGGGCTTACGTGTGCCAGGTTATCTCATGGGACCAGCTACATTGTAGCGTTCTATCGCATTTTGAGACAGAGCAACTGTGTAATTATATTTGCACAAGACTTATTGGCCCTCAGACCATCTCTGGCTGGACAAAGGATCAACTGGGTCCTGGAGAAGTTCCAGGGACCAGCAGGTTATGGTCCTTGCTCCAGTGAGGTCAGCTTTGTCTAAAACCAATACTTGAGAACTGACTTATATATCTACAGGACCGATCAGCAACATCCCAGTTACTGACACTGGTGCACGGATAATAAACATTGCTGTAGGCTACCCAAGTGGCTCAGCAGTCTAAGGCACTGCATCGCAGTGCTTGAGGTGTCATTACATAACCGGGTTCGATCCCAGGCTGTGTCACAACCGGCTGTGAACAGGAGTCCCATAGGGCGGCGCACAATTGGCCCATCGTTGTCTGGGTTAGGGAAGGGCTTAGCCAAGGGGATCTTGTGGTGGGCTGGGCTCCTGCAGGCTGACTTTGGTTGTCTGTTGAATGAGGTTCCTCCAACACATTGGTGCGGGCGGGTGTTAAGAAGCACGGTTTGGCGGGTCATGTTTTGGGGGACACATGACTTGACCTTTGCCTCTCCAGACCCAGTTGGGGTATTGCAGCGAATGAGACAAGATCATCATTGGATCGCAATTAATATTACGAAATTGGGGAGAATTTTTTTGTTGTAAAATACAACAACAAATACTAAATATTGCTGTAGTGTTGAGGATAAACAGTCTGTCCAGTTAACACCTGATATCCTGCAAGATTACAGAATCTACATGATCTACTAACCCCCCAAACTAAGTCTGCTTCTATGTCAGAGCCATAATAAAGCTGTTAGGCTATATTGAATCCGTGGGTATAGCAGAAGAAGTGGATTGTGTTTAAAGCTTGTCCTCATTAGCTATTCCATGGTCAACTATTGAGTTGCTACTAACTGCTTCAATAGAGACCCACAGTGGAGGCTCTATAGACAGCAGCTGTCAGAGGGGAGCTAGGGAGCTGCTTCTATAGACAGCAGCTATTGGAGGGGAGCTAGGGAGCTGCTTCTATAGACAGCAGTTATTGGAGGGGAGCTAGGGAGCTGCTTCTATAGACAGCAGCTATTGGAGGGGAGATAGGGAGCTGCTTCTATAGACAGCAGCTATTGGAGGGGAGCTAGGGAGCTGCTTCTATAGACAGCAGTTATTGGAGGGGAGCTAGGGAGCTGCTTCTATAGACAGCAGCTATTGGAGGGGAGCTAGGGAGCTGCTTCTATAGACAGCAGTTATTGGAGGGGAGCTAGGGAGCTGCTTCTATAGACAGCAGCTATTGGAGGGGAGATAGGGAGCTGCTTCTATAGACAGCAGCTATTGGAGGGGAGCTAGGCACCTGCTAGGGACCAGCTATTGGAGGGGAACATAACGATAAATTGTTGCTGACAATATTGTTTGAAATTGCCTTTGTTTTTTATTGTTTCTTTAATAAATCATCTACCATAGATGATTGATGCAATCCGAGGGTAATGTCGCTGAGACAGTTTTGATGGGATTGTGGAGAGAGAATATAAAGAATCAACTTAGTGTTGAATAATTTCACTAGAATAACTCAGACTAAAAATGCAGTACATTTGGAGCTGGCTGTGTGTGAGCAAGAAAGAGGTTTCAGACAAAAGTGTTTCAAACTATATTTTAGTCACTGCAGCCAACTCAAGGGCTTGACTGCAGACTCTTCTGTTTGCTGTTTAGATGCATGTCCCATTGATCTAAAAAGGCACATATTCTGCTACATAGAACAATGAAAGACTATTTTTGCTAGATTTAAAGCAATGCCTGTTCTATAGTATGGCAATATGATTAAGATCAGACTGGGTAATTGAAGGCAAAGTGAATTCACACTGACGGGGGTTGAGAAATAGTGAGAATTAAGCGATAAAGAGAGATGTTTGTTAATACCAGCTCTAATCTACATGTAACAGTGCTGATAAGTCTGCTTCCCTAGATAACCACTGATGAGATGACATCAATCATCAACTCCTTTACGAAGTACCAATCTCTCTGTTGACTGGCTAAAGCAGAATCTACACTGTCATGTACACAATGTGACATCAGTGTTAATTTAGCGTTGTTAATTGCAAAGCATACTGTATACTGACTGTCTTCAGTCTCAACAACTTTATCGGGCCGTCTCTGCTCATTATCAACCTATTTATCAAGTGTGTTGTGTCAGTAAGAGGTAGGGATGGTACTGTATGTAATAGCTTGGTCCACAATATATCATATCTTACAAATTATGGGGTTGGCTAAGCCTAAAATTGAAGACAATGAAATTGTTTTATTCTCACTGCGCAACTTGGATGCTCAATATTATCAAGACAATATCTCTGCCAGCTCGGTCACCGTCCCTGCTGATTAATTAGTGTTTCAAATCAATTTAAGCAGGGACAGAATACCCTGAAGTGTTTCTTTTATCCCTGTGTGTCTGACGCCCGCACCGCAAAAACCCCTGCGTAACAATATCCTTTCCATTTTATTCACATTAACGTTCACTTTGCACTATACACATGGCAATTACTAGATATAAATTAGCTTTGTTTTTTATATCCCATACATAACTTTATTGCAGAAATGCAGTTTGACATTTGCTATTATTGTTTTCTGTCGAGTGAACGCTTCATAGTTTACCCCTTTTTCGTGGTATCCAATTGTTAGTAGCTACTATCTTGTCTCATCGCTATAACTCCCGTACGGGCTCGGCAGAGACCAAGGTTGAAAGTCGTACTTCCTCCGATACACAACCCAACCAAGCCGCACTGCTTCTTAACACAGCACCATCCAACCCGGAAGCCAGCCGCACCAATGTGTCGGAGGAAACACCTGGCAACCTTGGTTAGCGCGCACTGCGCCCGGCCAGCCACAGGAGTCGCTGGTGTGCGATGAGACAAGGATATCCCTACCGGCCAAACGCTCCCTAACCCGGACGACGCTAGGCCAATTGTGCGTCGCCCCACGGACCTCCCGGTCGCGGCTGGTTAGGACAGAGCCTGGGCGCAAACCCAGAGTCTCTGGTGGCACAGCTGACGCTGCAGTACAGCGCCCTTAACCACTGCGCCACCCGGGAGGCCCATTTAGTATATTTTACAGCACTGGTTTATTTCCTTATCATTATTTGTATTTTCTATGTTGAGGAATAAAACCCTTACATGGTGTGCAACCTACTCCGTTGTCTCTCGTTGCCTGCTAGGTCATCCCTGACAGTGTCACTTCTTCCCTACCCTCTTCAACTCCAGGAATACATTTGTCATCCAAAGTCATCATAAAAATTCTATAAAGTTAGTTTAGCACGGTGACACTTCATCTTAAAGTGTTTAACCGTGAGACAGACATTCCTTGAAGAGAAGAGGGAGGAAACACTCATTTGGGTACTCAAGTGTCGCCATCTCTACAGGGATTGTTATTGTAGTGGGGGGAGAACATGACACAGTACATCAGCTTGTCTGTCTCAGACTTCAATTGAGATCCAAATATAGGCCTGTGGTCTTTCTCCTTAAACTGAGTCACATCTCCATATGCCAGAGACACATTGCTGTTGTGGAAGAGAATCAGGAGATGATGTAGACAGCAGAGTTGTACTACATAGAGTTTGGTCAGCAGCTGAATCTCCTTCCATCTACCTGCACTGACACAGCATCCTCAATCCACACTTACAGAATGTCCAACACATACATCAGGGCGAGACAGGGAGAAATGATTACAGAAGTGCAATTACCACAGACACGCTCATCACACACAGGGCATTAAGAGCAGCTGAATTATTGTACAGCTACAGCATCCTCAATCAATAACAATGCATGCACACACTACCCCCCCCCCCCCCCCCCCCCCCATCGTTCTCTCTGCAGTCTCACAATGTACATGATCGGATCCCCATGATTCCCATTTTAGCTAGGTTTGTACACATTGTACAAAACACTGTTCATAATGACCTCTTTCCATGACAGACTGACCAGGTGAAAGCTATGATCCCTTATTGTCACTTGTTAAATCCACTTCAGGGTAGGTGAAGTGCTGGTTAAGGATTTTTGAGCCTTGAGACATAGATTGTGTACAGTATGTGCCATATGTACAGTGGGGAGAACAAGTATTTGATAACCTGCTAAATCGGCAGTGTTTCCTACTTACAAAGCATGTAGAGGTCTGTATTTTTTTGTCATAGGTACACTTCAACTGTGAGAGACGGAATCTAAAACAAAAATCCAGAAAATCACATTGTATGATTTTTAAGTAATTAATTTGCATTTTATTGCATGACATAAGTATTTGATACATCAGAAAAGCAGAACTTAATATTTGGTACAGAAACCTTTGTTTGCAATTACAGAGATCATACGTTTCCTGTAGTTCTTGACCAGGTTTGCACACACTGCAGCAGGGATTTTGGCCCACTCCTCCATACAGACCTTCTCCAGATCCTTCAGGTTTTGGGGCTGTCGCTGGGCAATACGGACTTTCAGCTCCCTCCAAAGATTTTCTATTGGGTTCAGGTCTGGAGACTTGCTAGGCCACTCCAGGACCTTGAGATGCTTCTTACGGAGCCACTCCTTAGTTGCCCTGGCTGTGTGTTTTGGTTCGTTGTCATGCTGGAAGACCCAGCCACGACCCATCTTCAATGCTCTTACTGAGGGAAGGAGGTTGTTGGCCAAGATCTCACGATACATAGCCCCATCCATCCTCCCCTCTATACGGTGCAGTCATCCTGTCCCCTTTGCAGAAAAGCATCCCCAAAGAATGATGTTTCCACCTCCATGCTTCACGGTTGGGATGGTGTTCTTGGGGTTGTACTCATCCTTCTTCTTCCTCCAAACACGGCGAGGAGCCCCTTTCCAAACACGGCGAGGAGCCCCTTTCCAAACACGGCGAGGAGCCCCTTTCCAAACACGGCGAGTGTAGACCTGCTTACATACGAGCCCCTAACCAACAATGCAGTTTTAAAAAATACGGATAAGAATATGAAATAAAAGTAACAAGTAATTAAAGAGCAGCAGTAAAATAACAATAGCAAGACTATATACAGGGGGGTACCGGTACAGAGTCAATGTGCGGGGGCACCGGTTAGTTGAGGTAAAATGTACATGTAGGTAGAGTTATTAAAGTGACTGTGCATAGATGATAACAGAGTAGCAGCGGTGTAAAAGAGGGGAAGAGAAGGGGTAGGTGCAGTGCAAATAGTCTGGGTAGCCATTTGATTAGATGTTCAGGAGTCTTATGGCTTGGGGCTAGAAGCTGTTAAGAAGCCTCTTGGACCTAGACTTGGCACTCCGGTACTGCTTGCAGTGCAGTAGCAGAGAAAACGGTCTATGACTAGGGTGGCTGGAGTCTTTGACAATTTTACACCACTTGGTATAGAGGTCCTGGATGGCAGGAAGCTTGGCCCAGAGTTATGTACTGGGCCGTATGCACTACCCTCTGTAGTGCCTTGTGGTCGGAGGGCCCGAGCAGTTGCCATAACAGGCAGTGATGCAACCAATCAGGATTCTGTTGTTGGTGATGTGGACACCAAGGAACTTGAAGCTCTCAACCTGCTAAACTACAGCCCCGTCGATGAGAATGGGGATGTCCTCGGTCATCCTTTTCCTGTAGTCCACAATAATTTCCTTTGTCTAGGTTCACATTGAGGGAGAGGTTGTTGTCCTGGCACCACACTGCCAGGTCTCTGACCTCCTCCCTATAGGCGATCTCGTTGTCGGTGATCAGGCCTACCACTGTTGTGTCATAGGCAGGAGGGGACTGAGCACGCACCCCTGAGGAGCACGCACCCCTGAGGAGCCCCTGTGTTGAGGATCAGTGTGGCGGATGTGTTGTTACCTACCCTAATGTGGGAGATTTAACAATAATTATAAACTGGGTGGGTTGAGCCCTGAATGCTGATTGGCTGAAAGCCGTGGTATATCAGAGCGTATACCACAGGTATGACGAAACATTTATTTTTACTGCTTTAAATTACATTATATCTAGTGTATAATAGCAATAAGGCACCTCAGGGGTGTGATGTATATGGCCAGTATACCACAGCTAAGGCCTGTATCCAGGCACTCCACGTAGCATCATTTCTAAGAACAGCCATATACCACACCACCTCTGGCCTTATTACTTAAATAGCCTACTCTTATAGCCGTAATATACCATCTTTTATACGCGAGGTGAAGTCCTCAGGATTAAGCTAAACATAACGTTCTTTGTGTCAAGGACTGGAGCATGGGAATCACAGTCAGGGTGCAACCATTTATTCTCAGAGTCAAAAGAAAGGCAATCCCATAGGCCTACATTATGTCCATATGTGCTCTCCAGCTCCAGGAGCGTCATTCAAGAGACTTCAACAGATAGCAACATGAGAGCTCAAACAAATATCACCAGGTTTATTCACATAGTCAAACAGACAGTAATGTGTTGCAACACTCAGACGGCGTGCCCAGGGAGAATGAGAGCAGGTCTAGGTGGAATATGGGCACCAATGCCTAAAAACACCACATGTACAAGCATTCCTATTGCTCATACTTACTTTGTTTCAAAAACCACCATCATCACTCCCATCCTCCCAAGGCCCACTGACCAGCACATAGTAAGGGGATCCCCCTAATGAAACAAACAGGATGGCTTTTATACAAAAGGCTACACCCTTAATTAACAATAACATACACCTGGCACAGGCAGAATAAAGAGTGCGTTCAATATAGGTTGACGTTTCTACCCCGTTACACATGCATGTGTGCATCAGTGGATGCTGCTGAGGGGAGGACAGCTCATAATAATGGCTGGAATGGAGTTAATGGAATGGTATTAAACTTATAAAAACCATGTATGTTTGATACCATTCCATTTACTCCCTTCCAACCATTGTTATGAGCCGTCCTCCCCTCAGCACCCTCCACTGGTGTGCATGATTATGCGAGCATATGTGAATGTGTGTGTGTGGGCCTTACATTCCTAATATCACCCAGAGGACTGCATTCTAGATCTTCCTTAAACACACAGTGTCACTACCTCAGGGGGGAAACAGGAAGCGTGCTGCTGGTGTACTTGAGACAAAGTGTGTGTGTGTGTGCTAGAGAGAAGGCTCCTGATACTGCGGAGTCTCTCTCACACACACACACACACACACACAAACACACACACTGTGTCTCGGCATAGGAAGAAGCCAGAGGGATTACCAAAGGCAATAAGCGTGAAATCCAGCAGGCTCACAGCTTGTTTACTGACTTAACAGAGAGCTTACATTACCAACACCACACAAATACACACACACCATGAACCACCCTGGTCGCTGACGTGATGACTAATCTTGCCTGAGACCTGAAGACTTGTGTTGTCTCCTGAAAGTAATGCCATACCTAATCGACACAGACGTCAATTCCACGTCTATTTCACGTTGGTTCAACGTCATTTCATTGAAATGACGTAGAAACAACATTCAGTCAACCAGTGGGTAGGCTTTAGTTCAGAGGGATTATACAATCTTGCAGGAAACCCAGAGTTTGTAACAAATAGGGATCTCCTCTTACCTGTAGTAACACTTTCCAAATCTTTACCTGACCTTTACAAATAATGAGGGGATTATAATTGTTTTCAGAAGTCAATCTTAAGCATTGATTATGATTATGCTTTCTAAAGTTTACTAGGCTGTAATGGTGGACCTTTGCATTTATAATAACATGCGGTTTTGGACACATAGATCAATAGTATTTCAATCAGTACATCACCTGTGCTATCGCTTTGTGCATCATGCATGAACGCATTCACACACACACTCAATGCATGCATGTACATGCCTCCGAATGTCTTTGCGTGTGTGTGTGTGTGTTCATCCATCCATCTGTGCATGCGTACAGTTTATGATCATTTTTGTTTTGTTTTGTTTTTATTTCACCTTTATTTAACCAGGTAGGCCAGTTGAGAACAAGTTGTCATTTACAACTGCGACCTGGCCAAGATAAAGCAAAGCAGCGCGACACAAACAACAACACAGACATGGAATAAACAAACATACAGTCATTAACACAATACAAAAGGCTATATACAGTGTCTGCGAATGAGGTAAGATTAGGGACGTAAGGCAATAAATAGGCCGTAGTGGCGAAGTAATTACAATTTAGCAAATTAACACTGGCGTGATAGATGTGCAGAAGATGAATGTGCAAGTAGAGATACTGGGGTGCAAAGGTGCAAATAAATAAATAACAATATGGGGATGAGGTGCCTTCGGAAAGTATTCAGATCCCTTGACTTTTTCCACATTTTGTTAGGTTACAGCCTCATCAATCTACACACAATACCCCATAATGACAAAGCAAAAACAGGTTAATAATTATTATTAATAATATATATTTTAAAGAAGAAATATCACATTTACATAAGTATTCAGACCTTTTTACTCAGTACTTTGTTGAAGTACCTTTGATAGCAATTACAGCCTCAAGTCTTCTTGGGTATGACACTACAAGCTTTGCATACCTGTATTTGGGAGGTTTCTCCCATTCTTCTCTGCAGATCCTCTCAAGCTCTGTCAGGTTCGATGGGGAGTGTTGCTGCAAAGTTATTTTCAGGTCTCTCCTGACATATTCGATTGGGTTCAAGTCTGAGCTCTGGCTGGGCTACTCAAGGACATTCAGAGACTTGTCCCGAAGCCACTCCTACGTTGTCTTGGCTGTGTGCTAAGGGTCATGGTCCTGTTGGAAGGTGAATCCTCACCCCAGACTGAGGCTCTGGAGCAGGTTTTCATCAAGGATGTCTCTGTACTTTGCTCTGTTCATCCTTCCCTCAATCCTAACTAGTCTCCCAGTCTCTGCCGCTGAAAAACATCCCTCCACCATGCTTCAGTGTAGGGATGGTGACAGGTTTCCTCCAGACTTGGCATTCAGGCCAAAGAGTTGAATCTTGGTTTGATCAGACATGAGAATCTTATACGTCTATAGCCTTTTGGCAAACTCTGAAAAAAGGCTGTCATGTGCCTTTTTGCTGAAGAGTGGTTTTCGTCTGGCCACTCTACCATAAAGGCCTGATTGGTGGAGTTCTGCAGAGATGCCTCAGAGGCTCTCCCATCTTCACAGAGGAACTCTAGAACTCTAGAGCTCTGTCAGAGTGACCACTGGGTTCTTGGTCGCCTCCCTGACCACACAATGAGACAATAAAACACAGGACCACATGATGAGACCCATGCTTTGAGGACCAGTCAGTACGGTGCTGTGAAGTGTGTGCGCGTGCATGCGTATAGGTGTCGGTTCGAACGTGCATGGTGTGTGTGTGTGTGTGTGTGTGTGTGTGTGTGTGTGTGCGTGTGTATGCGTGAGTGAGTGGATGCGAGAGGGGTGGAGGATCCTGAAATG
This sequence comes from Oncorhynchus mykiss, assembly GCF_013265735.2. Lineage (NCBI taxonomy): Eukaryota > Metazoa > Chordata > Actinopteri > Salmoniformes > Salmonidae > Oncorhynchus > Oncorhynchus mykiss. The sequence continues at coordinate 29,826,990 of NC_048584.1, read as the reverse complement.
TAAAGCCTAGCCATTTAACACTGCATGGCGATCAGCAATATTACAACAGGCACTTTAAGTCCTTCCTCCGCCTTCCCGAGGCTCACACAGTGTGTGTGTTCTGCCAGCGTGTTCTCTTCTCTCGTTGTTAAGACTGAGCTTGTCCCTCTATTCTAACACTCACAACAAACTCTCATCTACTCTCCGTGTGTCCATTAAAACCAAACACATTCCCAAGGCATGTGTGGTCCTGTGTAGTTAAGTTTGAAACAGCATGGCACCAGCAACGCCAAGGTCATCGGTTCATTCCTGCAGGGATCACATAAACAGTACATATATTATGTGCATGTATGGTTCATGTATTGATAGTTGCATTATTGCTCCAGACACTGACACTTTGTGAATGCGGGCTCAGAAGCATCTCGGAGTAAAAGTGCTGCTCTAGGATCAGGTCCCCAGGGTTCATATACATTTAACTCATTATGCATGTTTTGATTTGCTCCTAGCACTACACAGCTGATTCAAAATCATCAACTCATCTTCAAGCTTATTTGAATCAGCTGTGTACTGCTAGGGCAAAAACCAAAATGTGCACCAAGGGGGAGGGGTGCCCAGGTTAGGGAAACCCTGCTCTAAAAAGCTAAACCGATCGTAGATCTGCAATCCTCTGTGAATACAGGCCCAGAACTACACCCTGTATAATGTATCACCATTCAAGTATTATCAATATCTTAGCAGCTAAACAGCAATAGTGTGTCTCTTTCTTCTAAGCGTTGCTCTTTTTAACTGCAGCATCTAATGTTCCTCTGACTGTTGTGAATGTACTGCTGCTATACTGCTATAACTACCAGCCTGTCTCTGGCTGTAGCTCTGCATATTGAATTTATAATGTCGTTCATTATGTAAGCTGCACTCACTGGCAGTGACAAAAGGAAAGAAAGAACGATGGCTCAATGTTTCCCCCAAACCAAAACGGATGCAAGATAACAATTGTGTCCATCCATCATTCCTCCCTCCCTTCTCCATCTGTCTCTGACTGCCTTCCTCCCTCTCTCTCGCTCTCTCCCGCTTTCTCCCGTTCTCTCTCATTGACTCTCTCCCCCTCACCCCCACTCTCTTTCTCCTCCTCTCACTCTTTCTTTCCCTCTCTGTAGTGCACTATATAGGGAATAGGGTGCCTTTTAGGACATGGTTTCTCTCATCTAAGCTCTTCATTATGCATTATAATTGGTAGTGGGTCTATGAAATTGCTTTTACTATGCTAATGTGATTCAGGGTGCGTGTGTGTGTGTGTGTGTGTGTGTGTGCGTGTGTCTGCATGTGTGCATGCAAGTGTGTGTGTGAAAGCCAACTGTGTATAACTCAGAGTTGCTTGGGGCCTTAAAACATATTCCTACGCAGATCCAGGAATATTGAGTATTACTGGTCAAAGGTTTTTACTGTAATACCATATTGTCCCAGGGGTCTAGCTGGAGTGGTTGCTATGCAACTCCTACAGTTACTATCAGAGTTACAGTATATAGCCTAAACAAGATAATAGGACGGCTCAGAGCATGGGTCAGCTATCACAGTAGATAAAAGACCACTTGTGATTGAGGAATATTCACTTGCATAATATACTATCAATAATTTAATGTACTGAGGTTTTATGTCATTTATCTGCTCCTGACCATGGTTTGGATCCCATAAGAACACATTACTGTCATAAAGTGAAGCAAGAGGTCAAGAAATCCGAATGTCTGTACCTAGTGCTCAAGCACTTTCGCTATCAGGAGCTAAAAGGACAGGCCTAAGTCAAGAGCACAGGTCAATTTGAGCTGTGACATTAAGGAATATAGACTAACTTCAAGATATAATGTGGGTGATTAGATCCCAGTAAGAAGCTCATCTTCACCACAAGTACACTCAGCTTTTATTTTAATCTTAATCAATCATCCTCCCTTCAACAAGTATCTACAGTGCCTGATTTTTTCCACATTTTGTTGTGTTAAAACCTGCATTTAAAATGGATTACATTGATACCCCATAATGTTTACTAATTAAAAATGAAAAGCTGAAATGTCTTGAGCAATAGGTATTCAACTCCTTTGTTACGAAAAGCCTAAATAAGTTCAGAAGTAAAAATGTGGTTAACAATTCACCTAATCATTTGCATGGACAATAGAGTTTAACATGATAACGGAATGACTACCTCATCTCTGTAAGGTCCCTCAGCCGAGCAGTGAATTTCAAACACAAATTCAACCACAAAAACCAGGGAGGTTTTCCAATGCCTAGCAAAGGCACCTATTGGGAGATGGGTAAAAAATTAAAAAGCAGACATTAAATATCCCTTTGAGCATAGTAAAGTTACTAATTACACTTTGGGTTGTGTATCAATACACCCAGTCACTTCAAAGATACAGGCATCCTTCCTAACTCAGCTGCCGGAGAGGAAGGAAACTGCTCAGGGATTTCACCATGAGGCCAATGGTGGTCTTAAAAAAGTTAGAGTTTAATGGCTGTGATAGGAGAAAACTGAGGGTGGATCAACAACGTTGTGGTTACTCCAGAGTACTAACCTAAACGACAGAGTGAAAAGAAGGACGCCTGTACAGAATACACATATTTCAAAACATGCATCCTGTTTGCAATAAAGCACAACTGGAAAAAATGTGGCAAAGAAATTAACTTTATGTCCTGAATACAAAGCGGTATGTTTGGATCAAATCCAACACAACAGATCACTGAGTAGCAATCTTCATATTTTCAAGCATGGTGGTGGCTGCATCATGTTATGGGTATGCTTGTCATCAGCAAAGACCAGGGAGTTTTTTTTAGGATAAAAATAAACAAAATAGAGCTAAGCAGAGGTAAAATCCTAGAGGAAAACCTAGCTCAGTCTGTTTTCCAACAGACACTAGGAGACATATTCACCTTTCAGAAGGACAATAACCTAAAACACAAGGTAAAATATACACTGGCTTTTGCTTACCAAGATGACATCGAATTTTCCTGAGTGGCCTAGTTAGAGTTTTTACTTAATTAACCTATTATGGCTGCGATCCCCATACAGGGACCAACATCAGGGGAAAGTGTCTTACACCTTTCAAAAGATTAGAATCTTGGGCACATTTCCTTCCTTCCTCCTTCTTCCAATTTAAAATAGCTATTACATAGAACAAATCCCATGCTTTTGTTTGAGAAGAGTAATCAACAACAGAAACATTTTCCGCCATGACAGTTTTTACACATTCACATCTGAAGGTAAAATTATGACGTACATTCTGATATCTTGCTCTTATTTCTCTTCCTGAGGGTCCCAGTGATCAAATGAAGTGCCGTTTTCTTTGATAAAATCCATTTTTATAGCCTAAATCGAAACATTTTGTAAACCGTTTGTGCCGTGAATTCCATCTCTATCAATTTTTTACGGAGCATTCGACGTGATTTCCCCCTGTAAACAATCGTTTATCTAGTCATGGTTGGTTTCAGTGCATTCCTCTGGATGTTTGCAACACAGCCAAACGTCATTGGTTTTTTTGCGAAGTGAGCTGATTTGAAGACAAAAATAAATGACTACCTTACGCACCAATAATTTAAGCGAAGCTTAATTGATTGACTATATTTCTGCCCAATGACCACTGATCTTCTTGAAATCTAGCTGGGTAGATAGCCAATGAGCCGAGGTAAACGCCAGTATGTAATGATTTGGGGTTGGACCACAATTCCTTGTTTGTAATCGCACGCGCAGGGAACTCCATTCTCGCCTTGACGATCAGAGGAGTTGCTGTAAGGCTTTATTTCGGAAAGTTGTAGTTTCAAAGATTTCATTGAAGATATCATATTAAAAATTAACACAACACCCTGGAGTCTCCAATTACCTTGAATGAACTACAGGACAAAATATAAACCCTCCAACCCAAAAAGATGGTATCCTCAATTAAATGATAAAATACACGGACAACAAATTCCAATTGGCTATACTAAAACTCTTTACCATCATCCTCAGCTCTGGCAAATTCCCCAATATTTGGAACCAAGGACTGATCACCCCAATCCACAAAAGTGGGAACAAATTCGACCCCAATAACTACAGCTGGATATGCATCAACAGGAACCTTGGGAGAATCATCTGCATTATCATTAACAGCAGACTCGTACATTTCCTCAGCGAAAACAATGTACTGAGCAAATGTCAAATTGGCTTTTTACCAAATGACCGTACGACAGACGACGTATTCATCCTACATCCCATAATTGAGAAACAAACCAAAACAAAGGTAAAGTCTTCTCATGCTATGTTGATTTCAAAAAAGCTTTTGATGGAATTTGGCAAGAGGGCCTGCTATACAAATTGAAGGAAAGTGGTGTTGGGGGAAGAAAAAAAAACATACGACTTAAAATCCATGGTTCTGCAGAGATTGTCAGACCTGGGCCCTGACAGTAAATCTCAGTAAGACAAAAATAATGGTGTTCCATAAAAGGTCCATTCGCGAGGGCAATGAATACAAATGCTATCTTGACACCATTGCCCTAGAGCACACAAAAAACTATGGCATCAAAAGGAACATAAAATTTGACATACCAATTAGGATCTGGCTAAGAATACTTGAATCAGTTCTAGAACCCATTGCCCTTTATGGTTGTGGAGGTCCGCTCACCAAGAATTCACAAAAATGTGACAAACACCAAATTCAGAATCTGCATTCAGAATTCTGCAAAAATATCCTCAGTGTAAAACACCAAATAATGCATGCAGAGTAGAATTAGACAGATACCCGCTAATGATCATAATCCAGAAAAGAGACGTTAAATTCTACAACCACCTAAAAGGAAGCGATTCCAAAGCCATCCCCTACGGAGAAATGAACCTGGAGAAGAGTTCCCTAAGCAAAATGGTCCCGAGGCTCTGTGTAACGGTTTTCTTCTATCTCCTCCTCTGATGAAGAGGTAGAACAAGGATCGGACCAAAATGCAGCGTGTAGATTGCGATCCATGTTTTAATGAACAAACGTAAAACACGAATCAATGCAAACACTACAAAATAAAGAACGTGAATGAACGTAACGAAAACCTAAAACAGCCTATCTGGTGAAAAACACATAGACAGGAACAATCACCCACAAACACACAGTGAACCCCAGGCTACCTAAATATGGTTCCCAATCAGAGACAATGACGAACACCTGCCTCTGACTGAGAACCATATCAGGCTGAACATAGAAATAGACAAACAAGACATGAAACATAGAATGCCCACTCAGATCACACCCTGACCAATCAAAACATAGAAAATACAAAGTAAACTATGGTCAGGGCGTGACAGTACCCCCCCCCCCCCAAGGTGCGGACTCCGGCCGCAAAACCTGAACCTATAGGGGAGGGTCTGGGTGGGCATCTGTCCGCGGTGGCGGCTCTGGCGCTGGACGTGGACCCCACTCCATGACAGTTTTAATCCCCCTCCTAAACGTCCCTAAATAGGTTACCCACCACAATGATAACATGGGACAGAGGGACAGCTCGGGACAGAGGTAACTCGGGACAGATGGGTAGCTCAGCACTGAGAGGAAGCTCAGCACTGAGAAGAAGCTCAGCACTGAGAGGAAGCCCAGGCAGGTAGTAGAAACTACCAGAACCTGGCTGGCTGGCGGTTTCAGCAGATCCTGGTCGACTAGCAGATCTGGAAGAATCTGGTCGACTGGCGGATCTGGGAGAATCTGGTCGACTGGTGGATCTGGGAGAATCTGGTCGACTGGCGGATCTGGAAGAGTCTGGTCGACTGGCAGATCTGGAAGAGTCTGGTCGACTGGCAGATCTGGAAGAGTCTGGTCGACTGGCAGATCTGGAAGAGTCTGGACGACTGGCAGATCTGGAAGAGTCTGGACGACTGGCAGATCTGGAAGAGTCTGGACGACTGGCAGATCTGGAAGAGTCTGGTCGACTGGCAGATCTGGAAGAGTCTGGTCGACTGGCAGATCTGGAAGAGTCTGGTCGACTGGCAGATCTGGAAGAGTCTGGACGACTGACAGATCTGGAAGAGTCTGCACGACTGGCAGATCTGGAAGAGTCTGGTCGACTGGCAGATCTGGAAGAGTCTGGTCGACTGGCAGATCTGGAAGAGTCTGGTCGACTGGCAGATCTGGAAGAGTCTGGTTGACTGACAGCTCTGGCTGCTCCGTGCTGACTGGCTGCTCCATGCTGACTGGCAGCTCTGGCTGCTCCATGCTGACTGGCTGCTCCATGCTGACTGGCAGCTCTGGCTGCTCCATGCTGACTGGCTGCTCTGGCTGCTCCATGCTGACTGGCTGCTCCGGCTGCTCCATGCTGACTGGCTGCTCCATGCTGACTGGCGGCCCTGGCTGCTCCATGCTGACTGGCGGCCCTGGCTGCTCCATGCTGACTGGCGGCCCTGGCTGCTCCATGCTGACTGGCGGCTCTGGCTGCTCCATGCTGACTGGCGGCTCTGGCTGCTCCATGCTAACTGGCAGCTCTGGCGGCTCCATGCTAACTGGCAGCTCTGGCGGCTCCTTGCAGACTGGCAGCTTTGGCGGCATCCTGCAGAAAGGCAGCTCTGGCGGCTCCTTGCAGACTGGCAGCTCCTTGCAGACTGGCAGCTCCATGCAGACTGGCAGCTCCTTACAGACTGGCAGCTCCTTGCAGACTGGCAGCTCCTTGCAGACTGGCAGCTCCTTGCAGACTGGCTCCTTGCAGACTGGCAGCTCCTTGCAGACTGGCAGCTCCTTGCAAACTGGCAGCTCCTTGCAAACTGGCAGCTCCTTGCAAACTGGCAGTTCCGAACAGGCGGGAGACTCCGGCAGCGCTGTAGAGGCGGAAAGCTCTGACAGCGCTAAACAGGCGGGAGACTCCGACAGCGCTGAAGAGGAGGGAGGCTCTGGCAGCGCTGGACAGGCGAGGCGCACTGTAGGCCTGATGCGTGGTGCTGGCACTGGTGGTACTGGGCCGAGGACACGCACAGGAAGCCTGGTGCGGGGAGCTGCTCCCGGAGGGCTGGGGTGTGGAGGTGGTACTGGAAAAACCGGACCGTGCAGGCGCACTGGAGCTCTTGAGCACCGAGCCTGCCCAACCTTACCTGGTTGAATGCTCACGGTCGCCCTGCCAGTGCGGCGAGGTGGAATAGCCCGCACTGGACTATGCAGGCGAACCGGAGACACCGAGCGCAAGGCTGGTGCCATGTAAACCGGCCCAAGGAGACGCACTGGGGACCAGCTGCGTAGAGCCGGCTTCATGGCATTAGGCTCGACGCTCAATCTAGCCCGGCAGACACGCGGAGCTGGAATATACCGCACCGGGCCATGCACCCGCACTGGAGACACCTTGCGCACCACTGCATAACACGGTGCCTGTCCGGTCTCTCTAGCCCCCCGGTAAGCACAGGGAGTCTGCCCAGGTCTCCTACCTGGCATAGCCATACTCCCTGTTAGCCCCCCCCCAAGAAATTTTTGGGGTTGCCTCTCAGGCTTCCATCCGCGTCGCCGTGCTGCCTTCTCATACCAGCGCCTCTCTGCTTTCACCGCCTCCATTCTACAGTAACCTTCCTCGCACTGCTCCAGCGAATCCCAGGCGGGCTCCGACACTCTCCCTGGGTCGGCCGCCCACCTGTCGATCTCCTCCCAAGTAGTATACTCCATACTGTACTCCTCCTTGGGCTGTTCCTGTTGTTTCTTCTCCCGCTGCACCTTAGTGCGGCTACACTCCCCTGGTTTAGCCCAGGGTCCTCTCCCGTCGAGGATTTCCTCCCATGTCCAGAAATCCTTATTGCGCTTCTCCTCGCGCTGCTCCTGCCTGTTGACACGCTGCTTGGTCCTTTTGTGGTGGGTGATTCTGTAACGGTTTTCTTCTATCTCCTCCTCTGATGAAGAGGTAGAACAAGGATCGGACCAAAATGCAGCGTGTAGATTGCGATCCATGTTTTAATGAACAAACGTAAAACACGAATCAATGCAAACACTACAAAATAAAGAACGTGAATGAACGTAACGAAAACCTAAAACAGCCTATCTGGTGAAAAACACATAGACAGGAACAATCACCCACAAACACACAGTGAACCCCAGGCTACCTAAATATGGTTCCCAATCAGAGACAATGACGAACACCTGCCTCTGACTGAGAACCATATCAGGCTGAACATAGAAATAGACAAACAAGACATGAAACATAGAATGCCCACTCAGATCACACCCTGACCAATCAAAACATAGAAAATACAAAGTAAACTATGGTCAGGGCGTGACACTCTGTTCACAGACAGCAATTAGACCCAACCAAATAATGAGAACAAAACGATTATATTCCAATGTGTCAAGTACCAAAAAAAAAAAAAAATAAAAAAAAATAAATAGAAGGCTATTTTGCTGAAAGAGTACACATTGGCAGAATACACTGTGACTGACTCAAAACTAAGAAGATCTTTGACTATGTACAGACTGAGCATAGCCTTGCTATTGAGAAAGGCCACCATAGGCAGACCTGGCTCTCAAAAGAGGCTATGTGCCCACAAAAATGAGGTGGAAACTGAGCTGCACGTCCTAACCTCCTGCCAAATGTATGACCAGAGACATTTCCCACAGATTAAACAGACCTGTTGCCACAAGAAAGGGGCAACCAGTGAAGCACAAACAGCATTGTAAAAGCAACCTATATTTATTTTCCCTTTTGTAGTTTAACTATTTGCACATCGTTACAACACTGTATATAGACATGAAATGTCTTTGTAATGATGGGGCGGTGAGTCGGAAGCAGGTGCAACGTTTTAATAAAATAAAACCAAGAACATGACACTAACATAAGGCAGAACGCCAATACACAAGAACAATACCAACTGGTGAGTGAACCTGGGAGAGTGACATAAAGGGGAGGAAATGAAGGTAATGGAGTCCAGGTGTGAATCATGATTCACAGGTGCGCGTAATGGTGAGTGCCAGGTGTGCGTAATGATGAAGCCCAGGACCGGTGGTTAGTACTCTGGCGACATCATACCCTGGGGTGGAGGAGCAGGTGTGACAGTACCCCCCTCTGACGTGTGGCTCCAGCCGCAGGACAATGCTGACCAGTGGGACGACCGAGGAGCGGGTCGGTCTGGGCGGTAAAGGTGGAAATCATAGATGATGTTGGGGTCCAGTATGTCCTCTACCGGTATCCAACACCGCTCCTCTGGGCCATACCCCTCCCAGTCCACCAGATACTGGAGCCGGCCATCGCGTATGGTAGAGCGCCATACACGATGGCCTTCTTACGATGGACGGTGCGCTGGAGTCGCACATGTTCATTGCTCCACACTTCCTCCACAGGCAGGAAACACTCATCTACAGCAGGAGCTGCAGTCTGGCCTGGGGTGCACAGGGCCATGGCTGGCTGGAAACCCAAAACACACTGGAAGGGGGTCAACCCAGTGGAGAGTTCTGGGCATACTCTGCCCAAGGAATGAAATGTGCCCACTCAACCTCCTGGTGCTGACAGTGACTCCTCAGGAACCTCCTGATTCATCCTCTCCACCTGCCCGTTAGACTGAGGCCGATATCCGGATGTGAAGCTAACTGAACGAGCTTCTCCAAGAAGGCCCTCCATACTCGGGATGTGAATTGGGGGCCACGGTCCGAGGCGATGTCCTACGGAAGACCATAATGCAAGAAGACCTGCTGGAAGAGGGATTAAACATGACTTGGAGAATCTATCCACCCACAGAATGGTGGTGAAACCATCAGAAGGGGGAAGATCAGTAACAAAGTCAATGGATCCTGCACCAAGTTGGGCCACCAGTATTTCTCAATGATGGAATGGATGGTGCGAGGAATCCCTGGATGTCCAGCGACAACAGCTTTGTGTGACCAGGTCAGCAGCCTGGTCACTGCTTCTGGAAAATGCTACTGTCCGTAAGGTAAGCGCATACTCAGCAGCCGTCTGATTCCCCTGCTGGAGCTGAACCGAGGCGCTCACCTCCCTCCCTGCCCTCCGCGGGATGATCGAAATTACATTTTAAACAGAGCCATGAACCCCACAAGACTCAATCGCCTCCTCTCCAAGACGGCCGTAGCACATTCCAATGCCCGCCCAGTCAGCAGAGAAATAACCGTGGAAACCTTAGACCTCTCGGTGGTGGGTGCTCCCATCTCATGTGCGAAATAGAGGGAGCACTGAAGGTGGAAGCCACAACATTTGGATGGTGTCCAGTCATATTTCTCCAGGAGGGATAGACGGGCTTCGCTGACCTAAGCAGGTTGCTGAATGGGCTGGTGTGCTGACTCGTTGGGTAGACTGGCTCTAGAATATCCTCCGCTGTTGAGACATTGTAGACTGAGGAGAACCTCTTCCATGGCCTTCCCCAGTTGAGCCAGCTGATCATGGAGTTGACGAAGAAGGTCTACTTGTTCATTAATTGTCTGGGAGACGTCCGGATGTCCTGAGCTTCCATATTTTGAGTTGGTATTCTGTAATGATGGGGCAGTGAGTCAGAAGCAGGTGCAACATTTTAATATAACAACAAAACCAAGACCATGACACTAACATAAGGCAGAACGCCAATACACATTGAAAAATACCAATTGGTGAGTGAACCTGGGAGATTAACATATAAAGAGGTAGAAATTATGAAGGTAATGATTGTGTGAATTCGTAATGATTCACAGGTGCGCGTAATGATGAGTGCCAGGTGTACGTAATGATGAATCCCAGGACCGGTGGTTAGTACTCTGGCGACATCGTACGCTGGAGGGGAGGAGCAGGAGCAGACGTGACAGTCTTTATTATTTTGGAACTTTTCTGGGTGTAATGTTTACTGTACATTTTGTATTGTTAATTTCACTTTTGTTTATTATCTGCTTCAATTGCTTTGGCAATGTAAACACGTTTCCCATGCCAATAAATCCCCTTAAATTGAAATTTAATTGAGAAAGAGAGCGAGGGAACGGGAGAGGGAGGTGGCAGTGAGACAGAGAGAGGGGGGGGGGAGAGAGAGAGAGAGAGAGAGGGGGAGAGAGAGAGAGAGAGAGAGAGAGAGAGAGAGAGAGAGAGAGAGAGAGGGGGAGAGAGAGAGAGAGAGAGAGAGAGAGAGAGGGGGAGAGAGAGAGAGAGGGGGAGAGAGAGAGAGAGAGAGGGGGGGAGAGGGGGAGAGAGAGAGAGAGAGAGAGGGGGGGGGAGAGAGAGAGAGATAGAGAGAGAAAAGAGTGAGAGTGCTGCTGCTCCAATTTCAACTGTTCTGCCTGCGGCTAAGGAACCCTGACCTGTTCACCGGACGTGCTACCTGTCCCAGACCTTTTCAACTCTCTGGAGATAGAGAGCGGTAGAGATACTCTGAATGATCGTTTATGAAAAGCCAACTGACATTTACTCCTGAGGTGCTGACCTGTTGCACCCTCTACGACAACTGTGATTATTATGGTCATCTATGAACATTTGAACACCCCTCATAGCCTGGTTCCTCTCTAGGATTCTTCCTTGGTTCTGGCCTTTTCAGGAGTTTTTCCTAGCCACCGTGCTTCTACACCTGCATTGCTTGCTGTTTGGGTTTTAGGCTGAGTTTCTGTACAGCACTTTGTGACATCAGCTGATGTAAGAAGGGCTTTATAAATACATTTGATTGATTGAGAGAAAGACAGTGTGAGAGAGAAAGAGAGAAAGGGAGAGGGATAGGGGGTGGCAGAGAGAGAGAGAGAGGGAAAGAGAGAGAAAGAGAGGAGAGGGAACGGGAGAGGGGGTGAGGCTGCCCCCTGTAGCTCAACCCCCTGTGGAAAGAAAATTTAATGAATACAATTTAAATGTTCCCCCATTCCACCCTCTAATGCTTCTCACAACTCCTCAAGGGCTTCCCGGCAGGGCTGGGTGTGTGTGGGCCACGGGTGGAGGAGAGAAGGATGAGAGAAGCGATGGGTGGGTAATGCCAGTGTGATGGAGTTCCCCATTTGCCCTGCGGTGCTTTGCCAGCCTCACCGCCCTGACACTCAGTGGCTGTGGGAAGAGACTGAATACCCTGTGTTTGTGTCATCCCTCTGCAGGCTCTGTATCATTAAGCTCCTACATGATACACACAGCTATTCAGCTGGGATAATACCAGGGTCGTGACTGGCCCACAGGCAAAACAACTCTCCATGCAGTTTTATGAAGAAGGAACTGTGGGATATCATATCTGTGCTGTTATTTTACTCTTGGGAAACTGATATAGGGGATTTTAATGATATGCTGATGCTAAATTTAACAGAGTAGTAGATTACACACAAAGGGGAGTTGTAGATTACACACAAAAGAACAGTGGTAGATTACACACAAAATGATAAATGGAAACCTAGTCTGTTGTACAACTGAATGCATTCAACTGAAATGTTTCTTTCGCATTTAACCCAACCTCTCTGAATCAGAGAGGTGCAGGGGGCTGCCATAATTGACATCCACATCTTCAGTGCCTGGGAAACAATGGGTTAACTGCCTTGTTTTCCTTGCTCAGAGGTAGAACAACAGATTTTTACCATGTAATTTCAGGGATTCAATCCAGCAACCTTTCGGTTACTGGCCCAATGCTCTAACCACTAGGCTACCTGCCGAGTGGTACATTTAAGTGATAATGCCCGAGAAGCCGGTGTATGGCGGATATATTGGCACAGGGGTTGTTTGGATCGAGACAAAGTTGTATTACACACAAAGGAACAGTGGTAGATTACACACAAAAGGGCACTGATAGATTAAACACAAAGGAACAGTGGTAGATTACACACAAAAGGGCACTGATAGATTAAACACAAAGGAACAGTGGTAAATTACACTCAAAATGACAGTGGTAGATTATTTTATGGCAGTGTAGAATGGGTTGTAGAATGTAGGCTATGTAGTGTTTTAGTTCATTTTTCATCCTCTCTCTGTTTCCTTGTTTTCCGTGACCTCATCCTAACTTTCCACAGACACCTTCTGACAAGCTGGACGATCAATGAGACCTCCCCTGTGTCCCAAATGGCACCCTATTCCCTATGGGCCCTGGTCAAAAGTAGTGCATAAAGGGAATATATAAAGGGAATAGGGTGCCACCTCAACTGCATGCAACCTGTACGATCAATGAGACTTCACCTCATCTGTCCTCTGTTTCCATAAATTGACACAGGCGTTGGTTGGCAACTTGGCACCGATTGGCCTAAGATGAATTTTTCATAACCGGCCTCTGAAGACAAAAAAAATGACTAATGATGATGGAAGAACAGAGTGTGCCTCTCCCTGTATGTGTATCCCACACACACACACACACACACACACACACACACACACACACACACACACACACACACACACACACACACACACACACACACACACACACACACACACACACACACACACACACACACACACACACACACACACACACACACACACACACACACACACACGTAGAAATCTCAGGGAAATACAGTATACAGTTTGGCATCCGGGATTCAGTCTAACTACATTACTGTCACTCAAGTAATTTATTTCATGGTAACACAATGATTGTTATTTTTTGGTATCCTGCCATGTTAAGAAACACTTTAAACCAGTAGCTGTGTAGCCTGCTGCTGACTGTTGTAGGTAGCAAAAGAAAATAACAACAGCACAAAGCGGAGGCACGGCACCACAACACAGAAAGTGCAGTAGCATGCTGAACAAACAAAACACTAATAGATGTCAGGGGAGCATGTAGAGTGTGTGTGTTTGGATTTGTGTGTGTGTGTGTGTGTGTGCAGGTCTGAGGGTGTGTTGTGATAGTAGGACAGTGACATTTTACCACAGGAGACCGTTGCATTGTAACAGGTTCTGGGAGTCTGGCCAAAGATATCAGCTGGGCAGCCATCCCTATTATGCCGTAGTGAAATGACATTTGATTTGATGGATCCTAGCGATAGAGGACGGAGAATCTCGGAATCCAACTGTGGAGGGACAACAGTACAGATAGTCTACATGTGTTTCAACAAGAGTGTAATGTTCAATATCCTGACCTTCTAGCCAACTCCTTGCACTAAACAGCACTTACATTCACATTACAATTCAGTCATTTAGCAGATGCTCTAATCCAGAGCAATTTACAGTTAGTGCATTAATCTTAATTAAGGTACAACAACCACTTCTCACAGTCATAGTAAGTAGAATGTTAGTGCAAGAAAGGAACTACAATGATAGGGTGTTAGTTTTCTTTGTTGCACAAAAGCCATTATGGCTACTCAAATAAAATCTAAGTTTATTCATCACGCGCACAGGATACAGCAGGTGTAAACGGTACAGTGAAATGTCTACTTGCAGCTCTTCCTCAACATTGCAGTGCTACTGTAGAGTTTTGTATGTGCTATTGGGTTTTATTGATAGCATTCAAAACCAAAGCACAGCAATGACATACAGGAGAGTCAAAGCGTATATGTTCTCACGTTGTGCTCTGAAGATAACATATATACAGATGTAGGATCTTAATTTGAGCCAGTTTGCTACAGCAGGAAAATAATACTGCAGCAACAGGAAAGTTAATTATTATGTGGATTATAATTAATGGACATTTTTTGTTAGGGTTGATACATTCTTAGTTAGGGCAAATCAGGTGTGACATTTGACTGTGCTAATTACTAACTTTAGAAACCTTTTTAAACCTTGAATAAACTACAAGGTTGCATCCTGTAAAAAATCCATGCAGTAGTGTCCACGGAGGACGCAGTGTTTTCAGATGTGATCATGTGGAAAAGAGGAGGGCTAATGTGTGTGTGTGTGTGTGTGTGTGTGTGTGTGTGTGTGTGTGTATGCGTGCGTGAATGCATGCGTGGGATAAGAAGAGGTGACAGCTGACAGCAACTTCTAAGTTGCAGGGTTGAGTAAACGGGTGTAGGCCAGCTAGGGATGGCTATTTAGTCTGATGGCCTTGAGATAAGCAAACAGGAAACCACTCACCCAGAGGCGGCGCTCCTAGTGGCCGGAGACTTTAATGCAGGAAACTTAAATCAGTTCTACCAAATCTCTATCAACATGTTAAATGTGCAACCAGAGGGGAAAAAATTCTAGATCACCTGTACTCCACACACAGAGATGCGTACAGAGCTCTCCCTCGCCCTCCATTTGGTAAATCCGACCACAACTCTATCCTCCTGATTCCTGCTTACAAGCAAAAATTAAAGCAGGAAGCACCAGTGACTCTATAAAAAATGGTCAGATGAATCAGATGCTAAATACAGGATTGTTTTGCTATCACAAACTGGAACATGCTCTGACGCCTGTCGGATGTGGCAGGGCTTGCCAACTATTACAGACTACAAAGGGAAGCATAGCCACGAGCTGCCAAGTGACACGAGCCTACCAGGTGAGCTAAATGACTTCTATGCTCGCTTCGAGGCAAGCAACACTAAGGCATGCATGAGAGCATCAGCTGTTCCAGACGACTGTGTGATCACACTCTCCGTAGCCGACGTGAGTAAGACCTTTAAAAAGGTCAACATTCACAAGGCTGCGGGGCCAGATGGATTACCAGGACGTGTATATGCTGACCAATTGGCAGGTGTCTTCCCTGACATTTTCAACATGTCCTTGATTGAGTCTGTAGTACCAACATGCTTCAAGCAGACCACCATAGTCCCTGTGCCCAAGAACACAAAGGCAACCTGCCTAAATAACTACAGACTCGTAGCACTCACGTCCGTAGCAATGAAGTGCTTTGAAAGGCTGGTAATGGCTCACATCAACACCATTATCCCAGAAACCGTAGACCCACTCCAATTTGCATTCTGCCCGGACAGATCCACAGATGATGCAATCTCTATTGCACTCCACACTGCCCTTTCCTACCTGGACAAAAGGAACACCTATGTGAGAATGCTATTCATTGACTACAGCTCAACACCATAGTACCCTCAAAACTCATCACTAAGCTAAGGAACCTGGGACTAAACACCTCCCGCTGCAACTGGATCATATATGCATAGTCACTTTAACCATACCCACATGTACATACTACGTCTGTATATAGCCTTTCTACTCTTATTTTCAAATGTATTTTTACAAATGTGTTTTATTTCTTTACTTACCTACACACACACACAAACACACACACACATACTTTTTTTTTCATTTCTCCGCACTATTGGTTAGAGCCTGTAAGTAAGCATTTCACTGTAAGGTCTACCTGTTGTATTCGGCCACATGACAAATAAACTTTGATTTGATAGAAGCTGTTTTTCAGTCTCTCAGTCACAGTTTTGATGCACCTGTACTGACCCCCCTATCATCCAAAAAGATGAGGTCAGTACAGATGCATCAAAGCTGGGACCGAGAGACTGAGAAACAGATCTCAAGGTCATCAGACTGTTAAATAGCCATCACTTGCCGGCTACCACCCAGTTACTCAACCCTGCATCTTGGAGGCTGCTGCCCTATGTACATAGACATGGAATCACTGGTCACTTTAATAATGGAACACTAGTCACTTTAATAATGTTAACATACTGCTTTACTCATTTCATATGCATATACTGTATTCTATTCTACTGTATTTCAGCTGTAATATTTATACACATATATATCTTAATTCCATTATTTTACTTTTAGATTTGTGTGTATTGTTGTGAATTGTTAGATACTACTGCACTGTTGGAGCTAGGAACACAAGCATTTCACTACACCTGCAATAACATCTGCTGAGTATGTGAATGTGACCAAAAAAAAATGATTTGATTTGATGACATTTTAACCAGGCAAGATGAAGTCATACTGCCCTGCATGGACAGGTATCATGACCTACAGTATAGCCCTAATACTCAACTCTAGACCTCGAAGCCAGTTCCACTGCATTTTTAAAATAATTTCACTCTAATCAGGGACTGATTTAGGGACACCAGGTGGGTGCAATTAATTATCAGGTAGAACAGAAAACCAGCAGGCTCCGGTACTTGTAGGGTAAGAGTTGAATTCCCATGGCCTACAGCCTGTGACAATAACAGTTAAGGTCATACCATTATCAAGGGTTTAGACCCAGTAGCAAGATTGACTTGTTAATTTGGAATTTCCACCGAGTCATTTGCATGCCTGACCAGTGACCATGCACAAACAAACTCCCTTGTACATAAGCTCCTACTGTATGCAGACCCAACACAGATATTCCAGAAATTCCATAGCAACATCACAATAACAAAATCATACAGCTGAACCTTTGTAAATTTCACCAATACACATTGTGCACATTCTCCGTTGAGGTTACCTACTGTACATGGGCTTCATAGAGTGTTCAAATTTGAATGCTGACATGTTATGCAGGGAAAAAGTCTACCTCTTTTCCAGAGATGAAAAGCAGTTCACACACTTCACCATACAAATAGCATGCCTTCAACAAAGCCTGTTTCTAACCAGTGATGAAGTATCCACTAATTTAGTCATTCATTTTTATTTTAAGAAAGATCTGGCCAAAATAGCAGCACACAAAGTTTCAGACACATTTACAACACAAAACACAAAGCAATAATAATATTACAGACTAGTTATTTAATTTTCAAAACAATATCCCATAAAACAAAGGTTTTTAAGTATGATCCCCAATTAGAGACAATGATTGCCAGCTGCCTCTAATTGGGAATCATACCAAAACACCAACATAGAAAAAACAAACTAGACCCCCCCAATTAGAAAATATAAACTAGACTAAACCCCTAGTCATGCCCTGACCTACTCTACCATAGAAAATAAAGGCTTTCTATGGTCAGGACGTGACAGTACCCCCCCAAAAGGTGCGGACTCCGACCACAAAACCTGAAACAAAAAGGGATGGTTAGGCGGGGGTGTCTAGTGTCGGTGGCGGCTCTGGTGCGGGGCGAAGTACCCGCTCATCCGCCAGCATCTGGGGTGGCTCTGGTGCGGGATGAAGTACCAGCTCATCCGCCAGCATCGGGGGCGGCTCTGGTGCGGGACGAAGAACCCGCTCAGCTCTCGGATCCACCATCTTTGGTGGTGGCTCTGGTGCGGGCCGAAGAACCCGCTCATCCCGCGGATCCAGCCATGGACGAAGGCTGAACGCTGTACCTGGACTGGACCTCGAAGCAGAAGAAGACTCCTGCCACACTGGACGCCATGTCTAGACTGGGCATCAAGGCAGAGAAGGGCTCCTGCCATGGAGCTGGACTGGACGCCGTGTTCGGACTGGGCATCGGAGCAGAGGAAGGCTCCTGCCTTGAAGCTGGACTGGACGCCGTGCTCGGACTGGGCATCGGAGCAGAGGAAGGCTCCTGCCTTGAAGCTGGACTGGACGCCATGTCTAGACTGGGCATCGGAGCAGAGGAAGGCTCCTGCCTTGAAGCTGGACTGGACGCCGTGCTCGGACTGGGCATCGGAGCAGAGGAAGGCTCCTGCCTTGAAGCTGGACTGGACGCCGTGCTCGGACTGGGCATCGGAGCAGAGGAAGGCTCCTGCCTTGAAGCTGGACTGGACGCCATGTCTAGACTGGGCATCGGAGCAGAGGAAGGCTCCTGCCTTGAAGCTGGACTGGACGCCGTGCTCGGACTGGGCATCGGAGCAGAGGAAGGCTCCTGCCTTGAAGCTGGACTGGACGCCGTGCTCGGACTGGGCATCAAGACAGAGAAGGGCTCCTGCCATGGAGCTGGACTGGACGCCGTGTTCGGACTGGACATCGGCGCAGAGGAAGGCTCCTGCCTTGAAGCTGGACTGGATGCCGTGCTCGGACTGGGCATCGGAGCAGGGGAAAGCTCCGGCCATGGAGCTGGAGGTTCCGGACCGTTGGCCATCGCAGGAGGTTCTGGACCGTGGACCGTCATCGGAGGTTCCGGACCGGGAACCGTCGCAGGAAGCCTGGTGCGTGGGGCCGACACTGGTGGTACCGGACTGGTGACACGCACCTCAGGGCGAGCGCGAGGAGCAGGCACAGGACGTACCGGACTAGGGAGGCGCACTGGAGGCCTGATGCGTGGGGCCGGTACAGGTGGCACCGGGCTTGTGACACGCACCTCAGGGTGAGTGCGGGGAGCGGACACAGGATGTACTGGACTGGGGACATGCACTTCAGGGAGAGTGTGAGGAGGAGGCACAGGACGTACTGGGCTGTGGAGGCGCACTGGAGACCTGGTGCATAGAACCGGCACAGATGGTGCCGGAACGATGACACTCTTCGCACGGCGAGTGCGAGGAGCAGGCATAGGACATACTGGGCTGTGAAGGAGCACTGGAGACTTGGTGTGTAGAGCTGGCACATATGGTGCCAGGCTGAGAAAGCATTTTTTTTACCTGCCTGCACTGCAGCATACTCCTTTCCTCAACCTCTCTCCGGTATCTCTCATTACCTTCCTCCATCGACTCCCACACAGGCTCTGGCTCACTCCCCGGTTCCGCCGACCACACCTTGTGCCTCCCCCCAAAATAATCTTGGGGTTGTCCTTGGGCCTTCTTGGGGTTGTCCTTGGGTTGTCCTTTGGCCGCGAACCCCGGCGTTGTCGCTGTCCCCCCTTCTCTCCCTGCGTCTGCTTCCACGGAAGGCTTTCATCTCCAGCCATAATTTCCTCCCAAGTCCAGAATGTCTTATCCTCCTGGGCACGCTGCCTGGCCCTGTTTTGATGGAATATTCTGTCACGTTCGTTGAACCGCCACCATCCACCACACCTACCAAGCCTATCCAGACTGAACCACCACCATCCACCACACCTACCAAGCCTATCCAGACTGAACCGCCACCATCCACCACACCTACCAAGCCTATCCAGACTGAACCGCCACCAACCGCTACACCTACCAAGCCTATCCAGACTGAACCGCCACCATCCGCCACACCTACCAAGCCTATCCAGACTGAACCGCCACCATCCACCACACCTACCAAGCCTATCCAGACTGAACCGCCACCAACCGCTACACCTACCAAGCCTATCCAGACTGAACCGCCACCATCTGCCACACCTACCAAGCCTATCCAGACTGAACCACCACCATCCACCACACCTACCAAGCCTATCCAGACTGAACCGCCACCAACCACTACACCTACCAAGCCGATCCAGACTGAACCACCATGCCTACCACTACCACGGGAGTCCCAATGCCAACCACTGTTGAGACACCGTGGAGCCGTGAACTTTACATGAACCTTTCAAGAAAGCCTGGAGTAGTGCTCGAAAGTATGTGTAAGTGGATAATCATGGAGCCGATTTGATGCCATATAAAGCCAACACTCCTTATTCGCTTCTTCTCTCTGAGAAAGCCGCCTTTTCCGTAGAGGAAGGAGAAAAAGGTGCAGATGCACAATTTAGCTGTCCGTGTTTAACTTTGACACCAGCCATCAAAGAGCGAACATACAGTCCCAGTTAAAAGTTTGGACATTCTACATTGTAGAATAATAGTGAAGACATCAAAACTATGAAATAACACATATGGGATCATGTAGTAACCAAAAAAGTGTTCAACAAATCAAAATATATTTTATATTTGACATTCTTCAAAGTAGTCACCTTTTGCCTTGATGACTGCTTTGCACATTCTTGGCATTCGCTCAACCAGCTTCATGAGGTAGTTACCTGGAATGTATTTCAATTAACAGGTGTGCCTTGTTAAAAGTTAATTTCTGGAATTTCCTTCCGGGATCGGACCCTTTTTTTCAATTTTCATCTAAAATGACATACCCAAATCTAACTGCCTGTAGTTCAGGACCTGAAGCAAGGATATGCATATTCTTGACACCATTTGAAAGGAAAAACTTTGAAGTTTGAGGAAATGCGAAATTAATGTCGGAGAATATAACGCATTAGATCTGGTAAAAGATAATACAAAAAAAAACATGAGTTTTCTATCTTTCCCCCATCATCTTTGAAATACAAGGTAAATCCACTATATCACTTAGGGGTCGAGGCGCAATTTAGACTTTGGACACTAGATGGCAGCAGTGTATATGCAAAGATGTAGACTGATCCAATGAACCATTGTATTACTGTTCAAGTGTGCCCAAATGTGCCGAATTGGTCAATTGATGCATTTGCAAGTACATAAAAATAGAGAACTTACAAAAATTATATGGTAATAAAAATTGTACGTTTACACACTCCCGGGAATGTCATAAATTATGGATAATTAGCTTCCCTACAGAAAAGACACTAACCTTCACACATCTAAACACTAACCTTCACACATCTAACCTTCACACAGCAGGGGTTCAAACTGTAGAACCCAGTTCCTACATTTGAATAGAAAAATTGATTTTATCAAACAAAACTATGCTACGTTTTATCTATGGAACCCTCAGGTTGACAAATCAGAGCAAGATTAATAAATGTAAGTACATTATTTACCTTCAGAGGTGAATGTATCAAACCAGTTGTTGTGATAAAAGTGTTTTGTTGTTGTGCACTCCACACAAACAATAGTAATAGCTACTGTAAATTGACTATCAAGAATTTAAGCGTTCTACCCATATCAGACATGTCTATGTCCTAGGAAATGTTCTTGTTACTTACAACGCCATGCTAATCACATTAGCACACGTTAGCTCAACCGTGCCGCAGGGGGGACACAGATCCCGTAGAGGTTTTAATGCGTTTTAATCCATTGTGTTGTGACATGGTAGGGTTGGTATACAGAAGATAGCCCTCTTTGGTAAAAGGCCAAGTCGATATTATGGCAAGAACAGCTCAAATAAGCAAAGAGAAACTTTAAGACATAAGACATTACTTTAAGACATGAAGGTCAGTCAGTACAGAAGATTTCAAGAAATGTGAAAGTGCAGTCACAAAAACCATCAAGCGCTATGATGAAACTGGAACTCATGAGGACCGCCACAGGAAGGGAAGACCCAGAGTTAAGTCTGCTGCAGAGGATAAGTTCATGAGAGTTACCAGCCTCAGAAATTGCAGCCCAAATGAATGCTTCACAGAGTTCAAGTAACAGACACATCTCAACATCAACTGTTCAGAGGAGTCTGCATGAATCAGGCCTTCTTGGTTGAATTGCTGCAAAGAAACCACTACTAAAGGACACCAATAAGAAGAAGAGACTTTCTTGGGCCAATAATTGAACATCAGACTGATGAAAATCTATCCTTTTGGTCAGAGTTTTGGTTACAACGTAACTTTTGTTACTTGTCTTTGAGAGACGCAGAGTAGGTGAACGGATTATCTCCGCGTGTGTGGTTGCCACCGTGAAGCACGGAGGAGGCGGTGTGATGGTGATTTGGTGGTGACACTGTCAGTGATTTATTTAGAATTCAAGGCACACTTAACCAGCATGGCCACCACAGCATTCTGCAGCGATACGCCATCCCATGTGGTTTGCGCTTAGTGGGACTATCATTTGTTTTTCAACAAGACAATGACCCAACACACCTCCAGGTTGTGTATGACCATGAAGGAGAGTGATGGAGCATTGCCTCAGATGACCTGGCCTCCACAATCACCCTACCTCAACCCATTTGAGATGGTTTGGGATGAGTTGGACCGCAGAGTGAAGGAAAAACAGCCAACAAGTGCTCACCATATGTGGGAACTCCTTCAAGATTGTTGGAAAAGCATTCCAGGTGATGCTGGTTGAGAGAATGCCAAGAGTGTGCAAAGCAGTCATCAAGGCAAAGGGTGGCTACTTTGAAGAATATCAAAACTAAAATATATTTTGATTTGTTTACTACACGATTCCATTTGTGTTATTTCATAGTTTTGACATCTTCACTATTATTCTACAATGTAGAAAATAGTAAAAATAAAGAAAAACCCTGGAAATAGTAGGTGTTTCCAAACTCTTGACTTGTACTGTATGTCCAGCTATCCTTCGGGTCCAGTATACACGGCTGCTCTGCAGGAGCGATGTTGGACACTTTGCTCAGAGGAGACATCTCTGAGACCATTCCCCCTTATGATGGATTCTACTGCATTGGTTTGAATAATGTTGGACAAATTATTGTCTACGAGGAATCCCATCAGGATTCCGTCCACATAGATTCCAATATCGGCCATTGGAATCTATGTGGACGAGGAATCCTGACCTCCACCATGGTGTGATGTCTTTCTACGATGCGCACAGCCAACAACACCTTTACACTACCGTCTTCTCAAGAAAAAGGAAAATAGGGTTTCTTTGACATCATCATTTTTAGTTTTTCACAAAGGTATCTTCAGAAAGTGTTAAACAGGACGGGTCAGTGACAATGGTGGAGCTCATTGGTTGAAGGTTCTTGTTGATTGCATGGAAGTCATTTTGGTTATTTTTTTACAATGAAGGTTTTACTACTTCATTAACTATACTACATATAAGACTGGCTATAAGAGTCAGGCTGGTTCCCAGACCTGCCCTCTACAAGATCATCAGCAGACTCCATCACCATCATCTACCATCCTCTGACCAGTTATCTCCACTCAAGCCATGAACTGACCCTCTTCATCTTCAGAGGATACAGCTTTCAAGGACTTGGCCTCTATTGGTTGACATGTCATGATGCTGTATATTGCTTGTTTGAGTCTCTATGAAAAGCGCTATAGAAATGCAATTTATTATTATTATTATTATTTATATTAAATGTGGGTCTTTCTAAAAGTTAGGGTGCCAGTGATGATATTGGAGGCCATCTAAACTTTGCCAGGCAATAAATATGGATATAACATTTTATGCAATCACATCTTAGATAGAGATCAGGAACAAGCAAATTTTCTGATTGAGATTCAATCTACTTGGCGTTTTACAGCATCTACAGGACCAGTTTTATTACTGTGGTTTAAAATATACCACAACTTTAGAAAAGAGCTAGCTATGGCTACAGGAGAGAAAATGGTAAAGAGGGAGCAGGAGTTGACTTACAATCCACTTCACACAATTTTGTATCTTTGTATAGTTTCCAGATATAGGGCCTAATGTATTTTCAATAGATCTGATATGGAGTCTAGCCTGAAGATATTGGGGAATATGTCCAGTAAATAGCCTACCTGGAATGATTAATGCACCTCTGCACTACAATGTATGTAAAGCAACTACTGCAGCCTAGTACATGGTCAAATGTTTTCATGAAGGCCTAGATTGTTGTGGACACCCCACAAATAGGTCCAATTCACGAGATAATATTCAGACTTTACAATTATGATACTATATCAGAGATGGTATAGAATCTCTGACTATACCTACCAGATGCAAATGTTTGGTTCTAGATGCTTGGACGTCACATTACTGTAGTTTTGTTAAGCCAATATCGATCTAGTGGTTTACAGTGCCCTCATCTGTTCAGAGCTTCCACTGCATCTTCACACAAAGGATATGTGTGACATGCTGTATGTAGCCCTGGCTGCAAACAGCAGAAGTTGATTTAAAAGCTATTTTGTTACATTTTAACAGTAACTATTCAACTGAAAACAGCATGGCTAGCCACACATTTATGTTAGCTCACACAACACATGGTATGGACATGTTTAGCGTTGCTAGTCGCCTAAATGTATTTAGATGTATGTAGTTCTGTCCTTAAGATTCAGAGTTTAATAGTCACCTGTACATGGTTGCAGGTGTGATTGCAGGGTACAGTGAACATCTTGTCGGACTCTGTGAAATAAAATAACGGAAATGGTAACAGAAAAACAACACAAATATAAATAGCGCTATATGCATCATAACTGTAGCAGTGATGAATAAATACATGTAAATAGGGGTGGAACAAGAGCAAAGACTGTTTAGAGGGTGTGGGGGAATGACCAAAGCGGGAGCAGCATGACCATTGAGGGGGGTTTGAGGACCAAGCTGTTCTTGTCTATGTTCTGTATTAGCCTATGTCATATATTTTATGTTTTGTGTGTAGACCCCATGAAGAGTAGCTGCTGCTTTAGCAACAGCTAACGGGGATTCTAATAAAATAGTGATACTAGAGGAAGAGGCGAAGCTAGGTTTATTCCGCACCAAAACTGTCTACAAAAATAAGCCCTAGAAGTGAGGATTTTCCGTATGGAGCTCAATGATTGCTGAATTTGGTCGACACTTCTTTTATTGCTAATTTGCTACGTGCGACTTATTTGGTCGAATAGAAGTGTTAAAATAATCTGGGTGTTACGAGTGTATTTATAAGTGCACGGCAACTATCTGCCCGCTCATTTGCTAGAATGTTCCCATCTGGGTTTCTGTACAGCACTTTGAGATATCAGCTGATGTACGAAGGGCTATATAAATAAATTTGATTTGGTCTCGCCTCGACCGCCTGCCTTCCGACTTTGTGGACAACATCTCCCATTGTTAGGTCGGAGACACGAGCATCTCGCCATTTTATCGACAATCTCTGCTAATGCTAAAGCTTGAACAAGGACGTGCCGAACACCCCGAAAACAAACACAGTAAAACTGAAGTCAGAGATTACCAAATTCCCAGTTGTTTAAAGCCGCATTAGTTTTAGCCAACCTGTGTGTACTCTGGTTTAACCATGTGATTAATAGATTCCACGATTCGGATTTGAGCGAGTTCCTGACACTTAACGCGTTCAAACAACTCGGGAATCTTAGACTTCCAACTTTAGTGCGTTCAAGATAACTGGGAACTCGGGAGTGAAACGAGCTCCGCCTGGGAAAAATC